>NW_024081112.1:378565-602447 GCF_003009895.1 Hyaena hyaena
GGTGTTCTGTGGAAACTAATTTGACAATAAACTATTTGAAAAAAAAAAGAGTTTGTTTTTTTAATTTCTACATATATGCGAATTCTCCAGTTTTCTTCTACTATTTACTTCTAGTTCCATTGTGGTCAGAAAGGATTAAAGATAACATTTCAATCTTCTTAAACTTGTTAAGATTCCTTTTTTGGACTTCTGAGGAAGATGGCATAGTAGGAGGCTCCGAACCTCACTTTATCTAATGGATACAACTAGATAATGCCTACATCAGTGTAAATAACCTAGAAAGCAACCCAAAGACTGGCAGAACAGACTCCACAGCTATGTAGAGAAAAGAGCACATTGACGAGTGTAGGAAGGGCAGAAATGCAGTAGGAACTAAATAGACTCCTGGAACTGTCCATGGGAGGGAGGGACATTGTGAGCATGGAGAGAGGAAATAGACACACTGGGCACCCCAGGCACAGGGCAATTTGCACAGTGAAGACAAATCCCTGTAACATCTAGCTTTGAGAAACAGAGGGGCCTAACTCCACACAGTCTTACAATCAGTGGAGCTTAACACCTGGAACTTTAAAAATCAGCAGGCTTGGCTCAGAGTCAGGAGGGCAACAGGAGACTGAGCCCCCACCCTTAGAGACAGCACAACAAACAGCCCAACTGAGACACAACATTGAAGCAACACTGAAAAATGCCTGGAGTACAGTGAAGATTTATTTGTTAATAACAGAGCATGTAGCTGGAGGGGGAGGGATCACTAGGAAACTTCTCCAAGAACAAAAGAACTGGTAGGCACCATTTCCCTCTCAGATCCTCCAGCCGAGATACATGGTCACTTGTGGGAACCAGTGCAGCACCAACACCCTCCATCTAGCTTAATAACAGTGCACACCACCCTTGCACACTTCTGCAGATCTGCTCCCTCCAACCTGGCCAGCCTCAGCAGGAGTTTTGGGTGCTTTCAGGTCCCCTCCCACAACAGACTTGCATGGACCTTGTTGGCACTGGGCGCCACTGGCACTGCATTCTGTTTAAGATGGACTTAACATATATTCAGAACAATTCATCTTAAAAGAGCAGAAAACACATTCTTTTCAAGTACACAGGGAACATTATTCAGAATAGATAACATTATAGGCCATAAAACAAATCTTAATGCATTCAAAAAGATTGAAATCATTCCATACATCTTTTCTGACCATAACACCATGACACTAGAAATCAACCACAAGAAAAATCTAGAAAGAACACATACACATGGAGGTTAAATCACATGCTACTAAACAATGAAGGGGTCAACCAAGAAATCAAAGAGGAAATCAAAAAATACATGAAAACAAATGAAAATGAATACTGCAGTCCAAAATCTTTGGGATCCAGAAAAAGCTGTTCTAAAAGTGAAGTTTAGAGCAATAGAAGCCTACTTCAAAAGGTAAGACTCAAATAAATAACCTAATCTTACACCAAAAGAAGCTAGGGGGAAAAAAAACCCAAGCAGAGGAAGCAAATGATAAAGATTAGAGTAGATAAATGAAATACAAACTTAAAAAAAAAACTATAGAATAGATCAATTAAAAATCAATAGAATTGATAAACCTCTAGCCAGACTCATCAAGAAAAAAAGAAGACTCAAATAAGCAAAATCAGAGATGAAAGAAGGGAAATAACAATCAACACCACAGAAATACAAAGGAGTATAAAAGAACATGAAAAATTATATGCCAAAAAATTGGACAACCTAGAAGAAATGGATAAATTCCTGGAAACATATAATCTCTCTAAACTGAATCAAGAAGAAATAGAAAATTTGAGGAGACTGGTTACCAGCAACGAAATTAAATTAGTAATCAAAAAAAACTCTCAAGAAACAAAAGTTATCCACTGGATTCACAGATGATTTCTACTAAACATTTAAAGAAGAGGTAGTACCTATTCTTCTTAAACTATCCCAAAAAAACAGAAGGGGAAGGAAAGCTTCCAAATCTATTCTATGAAGTATTACCTATTCTATAGAACATGCCTATTCTATCATATTACCCTGATACCAAAACCAGATAAAGATACTACAAAGAAAAGAGAACTAGATCTAATACCCCTGAAGAACACACTTGTAAAACTCCTTCACAAAATATTAACAAACTAAATCCAACAATACATTAAAAGAATCATTCACCACGATCAGGTGGAATTTATTCCCAGGGTACAAGGGCAGTTCAATATTCACATGAGTGTAATATATCCTATCAACAAGAAAAAGGATTAAAACCACATGTTCATTTCAAAAGATGCAGAAAAACCATTTGACAAAGTACAACATCCATTCATGATAAAAGCCCTCAACAAAGTAGGTTTAGAGGGAATATATCTCAACATAATAAAGGCCATAAGAAAAACACAGCTAACATCATCCTCAATGGGAAAAAAGTGAGAGCTTTTCTATTAATTAGGAACAAGATAAGGATGTCCATTCTCACTGCCTTTATGTATCTCCTCTTCTAATTTAAGCCTTCTCCCTGCTTCTGTCTTCTGGTGACAAGAAATTCAACTGAAAAGTAAAGCTTCAAGGCAAAACAAAAGGGGAACAATGAAAGGAGTTCTTCATTGTCAATATGTACAGAGTAAATCTATTTAACATATACTATGTCCTACTGAGCAGGTACATGAGCTGGACACTTGGCTCCTAATTTTAGAATTCCAAGCCAGAGTTTATGAAATATGTTTATGAATAAACTGTGTAAAGTACACAGCAAAAATAGTCACTAAATGGAATCTATTGACTATTATGAACATTATAATATTTCTATTAATTCTCACTTCCAAGAATATCACCTTGAACAACTTGCTTTATACAAACTAAGATTCTGTTAATATTTGAAGATAAATGTTTGGGAAAGGAGAGGAATGAGGGAAAAGGGAATGGGGGTTCTTCTTGCCTTAGATACAAGCTTCCAAGGAAAGAAGTACTACCAAACACCACTTTGAGACCTTGATATTTAAAGGAAAGGGAATATGACCATCAAATCCAGAGTCCCTACACTCCCTCCAAAAATATAAGTCTCGTTGAAGGAGAAGTCAGACTTTAGGATGGTTGTATTCAAGTAAAAACATTAAAATCAAGTATCAGAAATCAAGTTTATGTAATTCAAAAGATGATTTGTCTCACTTTCTGAGGGAAAGGGAAAATTAAGTATGAAAGATGAAAATGTTTTTCCACAAAAGTTAGCCCCTCTCCTGACAGCATTTGAGTGTATTCTTAGCTAAATTCATTCACAGTCTGCATAATTCACAGTATAATTCAGCAGACTATAATAGAAAGTGATAGAGTAGAGAAGATTCCAAAAGAGCTGTTGGCTTCAGCTAAATTGTTTTAAACTTGATGGGCTTTTCCCATTCATAAATGCTAGATTTATGTAACATGGATCTCACTGAGATCTTTCTCTTTTGCTTGTATTTTTAATCCTGCTAACCTAATTTGTCAACATATGGTCTGAGAGTTGGACAGTTCGTGCTTAGGAACTCAAATACATGTTAAACATAAGAAAAACAGAATGGCTGTGATCTTGATGCAGAACATGTTGCTATCCATTGTTTGTCAGAGGAAAAGGGATGCAAATTTCAGAACTTAAATGAATAAGACAAATTTGTATTTGGGTGGCATTGTCTCATAAACACTCCAGCAGAAATAGGGAAACAGGACAACCTATCAAGTTTAATAAAAAGAAAAAAAAGTAAAATTAAACTTTTTTAAATAAATGACTTACAATCATAGAGGATTCTAAATAGGTTAAATGGGGGACTTAAGGATTGAGACACTGAAGGCATCTGACCATAATAGCAACCTTAAGGTCAAGTACCCAAACTCTAGGTAGTGGGCCATCTGGAATTCATTAAATAAGTGAAAATGCCTTTTTAATGTGTGCTGAAAACCAAACTGAATTTTCATTCATACTTTTTGACAAATCTTCCAAAATGCATCCAGAGGATCCCTACCAGATCTGCAAATTATTTCAAGAATGTAAGCTCCATGAAGACAGAGATTTATATACATTTTTCATCCATTGTATTGTTAGTGCCTGGAACCATGCATGGAACAGAGAAGACATTTGGGAAATACTGTTTAACTGATTCCATAGATTTAATATTACATACCAAGTACTGAAACTAGAGATTCTTGTGCCCATGAGGAAAAAGGAAGGAAGGAGGAAAGGAAATAAAGAAGAGCAGTGGAAGGAAGGTTCATTTTTCTTAGTAAATAAAAGAAATAACAGGTTAAATACTGTACAGTCCATAAAATACTATTACCTTGCTCTATCAACTAAGTCAAATCTTCAGAAATTAATTCTACCCCAGTCATCAGGGCTACTCACAAGGTCAGAAAGCTCGGATCTAAAATGTCATGAGTTATGGAGTAAGTTGCTACACAGTAGAAACACAAAATAAAACAGTGACATATGAATCTCCTTCAATTGTAAAACCCTCACATATGTTTCTCAAACTTAAAATAAATCATGGAAAAACACAGTTAAAGTAATTTACTTGGTAGAACCAATTACATTTAGTTCAGTTTGGGGAGAAAGTTGAAGAAGGTTTTTGTAATTAATTGAAGAACTTCTGGTTTTAGCACTATTCGTCTTACATCTATAACTCCTAAGAACCACACTCCTTTTGTTCAGTAATGGCCATCAACAAAAGGTGACCCTCTTAAGAAAAAATAAATAAATTTTAGGGGCTCATGGGTGGCTCAATCACTTAAGCATCCAATTCTTGGTTTTGGCTCAGGTCATGATCTCATGGTTCATGAGTTCGAGCCCCACACCAGGCTCTTTGCTGATGGCAGGGAGCCTGATTGGGAGTCTCTCTCTTTCTCTTTCTCTTCCTGCCCCTCCTTTGCTTGTACTCTCTCCCTCAAAACAAATAAATAAACTTAAAAACAATGGTCTTATGCAAGAGAAATATTCTCCTCAAAAGTAAAGCATTCCTTTAAATGCTAAAATTCTGGATCAGCCTCTTCTGCTGGAATCAGAGGTTTGCATTCCAGCTATTTTCCTTCTATTTTTTATTTTTTTTTATTTTTTTTTTTACAAATAGTTTATTGTCAAATTAGTTTCCACATAACACCCAGTGCTCATCCCCACAAGTGTCCTCCTCCATGCCCATCCCCCCTCCCCCCCACATCCATCAGTCCTCAGTTTTTGTCAGCATTCAAGAGTCTCTCATGGTTTGCCTCTCTCCCTTTCCCCCACCATTTCCGCCCTTCTTCTCCCCCTTCCTTCTAGAATTGCTTTCTAGTAGTTGAGAATTGTAAGAATCCATTAAATGCGTAATTTAAAAAATAAACTTGTCTCTCCAGTACCAAGCTCTTCACTAAACACTGGTAGTCAATGACCACTTGTCCATTGTGCCACGCCCCTACAGTATAGGCAGTCTGCGACATTCAGGTAACTCAGCTGGCCTAACTGATGGATTTCTCCCAGTGGCAAATGTACATAGCCCATCCCAGGGAATACAGTCTGCTGAGGTGGGCCAAATCCACCACCAGTTCTCACCAGAAATAATGAACTGCCACACTGGACATTTTCCTGGAACTACCAGAAGTCACTTTTAAGAATATATGAGTCCGTGATGAAGAGCCTTAAGATTGTAAGAGAAATTAGATCAAAAACCATACCACCTACAGAAGAAGTCCAGGAGGCCAAACAATGTTTCACCTTTGGTGTCTTCTCCCAGGCTGAAATGAATGTTTAGGCAAAATAGAAGGCTGGTCCTGGGAATACTTGGAGTATTTATCAGCAGCTCTGCAAAATAGCTCTACCTCTTCCCCAATGTACTTTCACACCCCAAAAAAAGCTTCTTGCCAATAATCAAAATATTTTGAGAGAGAAAAAGTATGGAAGAAAGTTAGCATTAAGTATTTGCATGTTGGGGCGCCTGGGTGGCTTAGTCGGTTAAGCGTCCGACTTTCGCTTAGGTCATGATCTCCGGTTCGTGGGTTCGAGCCCCGCGTCGGGCTCTGTGCTGACTGCCAGCTCAAAGCCTGGAGCCTGTTTCAGAGTCTGTCACTCCCTCTCTCTCTGACCCTCCCCTGCTCACGCTGTCTCTCTCTCAGAAATAAATAAAACACTAAAAAAAAAAGTATTTGCATGCTGTGGTAGGTGTCATCATTTAGTATTTGTATTCTTTGGTAGGTGTTATACACCCTCCTATTTCACTTCTTAACAACAATATGAAGTAGAAATATTGTTCTCATTGTACAGTATAGGAAACAGAGACTCCAAAGGGACAAAATACTTTCCAAGGCTCAGATAGCTGGTATGGATAGAATCAAATTTCTTAATCACAGATTTATTGTGCTATTTTATCCTACACTGTAGGGAAAGGTAATATGATAAAGCCATGCTAAGGAAGGAATGACTAATACTGTATGTCATTTTTCCCTGAGATTGGGTCTTAAGAGGAAATAATATAAGTGTAGACTATAGCTTAGTCTCAGGATATAAAAGAAAGTTAGAGCACCTGCGACCATCTTCACTTGTATCCCAAGTTTTCCCTGAATATGTCTATAATTTTGGATATAGATATAAATAGAATTGTGCTTAGAGTTTATTCTCTCCCCAAGTAGCACTACAGTGTGAAGATCAACTGTGAGTTATACCCAAGAACCATAGGAAAACAGGTAAGTTCTGGGGTCAAAGTTTTATTTGCCTCAGTAAAGCCAAAAAATGTCTCTCCAATATACCTGGGATTGCCCTTGGCCTAAATAAAATGTTCAGGGTAGAGGCAGAAACAGCAAACACAGACTAAGCTGGCCTCTTAAAGTCTCACAGAGCTGTCCAACAGACCTTTCTGCAATATTGGAAATGGAATATACCTGTGCTATTGAATATGGTAGCCACTAGCCACATGTGGCTACTGAGCCCTTGAAATGTAACTAGTACAAATGAGGAAATGAATTTTCAATTTCATTTAATTTAAGATTATTTACATTGAAATAACCATATACAGCTAGTGGTTACCATATAGAGTCGATTGGCTCTTATGAACACATGGACCCTCAACCTCTCATGGCATTCTTTCCAATGTGTTGACCCAGATGGGTAACCTGCTTTGGACCAGAAGTGACAAACGTCATTTAAGAGGAGAGATGTGGAGCTGGGGAGAAAACAAAGAAGGTGTCAAAAATATTTCCACTTTATTTCCTTTTATGAGCCCCTAAAACTGTCGATTCAGATATTTGTTGATCATGATTTCAATCAATGCAGGACTGAGTGAGACATAGTGTCAGCCCTCTAGCTCACAGCCTACAGTGACAAAGGTGATGCTTGAGCCAAGTAGGTGTTGGCCAGACAAGGAAGTGTGGAAAGGACCCACATGTATACAGTCAGGAAGTGAGAGCAAGCAAGATCTACAGTAGTTTAGTATGACTGGAGCATGGGTTCATGGGCTGAATTGTGTTCCCCCAAAATTCTTAAGTTGAAGTTCTAAGCCCTAGTACCTCAGAATGCGACTCTATTTTGGGATAAGGTCTTTAAAGAGGGAATTAAGTCAAAATGAAGTCATTAAGGTGTGCCTTAATCCAATACAACTTTCCTTATGAGAGGAAATTTGGATACACAGAGGGAAGACCATGTGAAGACATAGTCATCTATAAGCCAAGGAGAGAGGCGTCAGGAGCCCATCTTGCTGAAACTTCATTTTTGAACTTCTGTCCTCTAGAACTGTGAGACAATAAATTTCTCTTGTTTGAGTCCCCCAGCCTGTGGTGCTTTGTTATGGCAGCACTAGCAAACTAATACTGGTGTACACGCAAGAAATGAGCCTAGAGAATCAGGCAGGAATCAGTTCCAGAAGGATCTTGATGTCATACTGCGGAACTGAAGATTTCTCCTGAAGCCACTCAAGGGTTTTAAGCAGGGAAGTGGCATGATTGGCTTGCATTTTTAAAGATAATTTTGTGTGTTCGGTTTAAACTTGCTTGACCCTTGTTACTTGTTTATATTTGGCTTGTTCAGCTCCAGCCTCTGTTCTGATTTGACTTTAAATATTCCATGATGGCAAGTACAACTGTGATAAAACACATGGTTATTCTTTAACTCTCTGATATTTGTCACAGGTCAGTAGACAGCCCTGTCTAAACATGTTTTAAAAGCCTATACTCACTGCACCTGGGTCAGACATGATTATTTCACATTCACTGAATAAAATTCCCTAAGTGCCTAAGTGATTTTAAGGTAGAAGAAGTTCAGGAAAAGGGGAGGTGCATTAACTCTTTCAGGTCACTAGGCTACCACTTAATGCATTATTGCAAATGCAGTTTTGAATAAATAGCAGGGTGTAAGAGACATTGAGACAATTAGCCTCCTTAGGCTGACTAAAATACAAGCATGACAGGCAGCGCTGAGCCATATGCACGAGGACTCTGATGTAAGGAAGCTTTAAAATAAAATTAGACCAGAAAATTTACATGCAAATGAGTGCTGTCATCTTAGGAGTCAATTTGCTTATTCTAAAAATCCTTGTAGTTACTTAGAATACTTTAGAAACACGCCTTCTGGACAAGCCTGCAGAGCCAGAGGAGGAGATTCCCGTCTTCCCAAGGGATCCAGTCTACAGTTAAAATAAGGGAGAATTTGCTTCATCTGGGGAGCAGAGGGCTCCCTGCTGGGCTTCCTGGAAGCAGAGCCTCCCTGGGCCATGCTTTTGAGAGGATAAAAACCTCTCTCTAAGTATGCTCCTTATCGCTCACACTTGGAGCCTGGGCGGAGATCTCCTGAGGAATAAGGAACCCCAGTATTTATTTGGCACCTTTCATGACAAGTTGCTTTCTTAATCTTCACAGTAACCATGTCTTAGGGAAGGCTAGGTGCTGAAGAAAAGATAGGAGGATAGGAAGAGTTTTCCTGAGCAACAGAAGCATGGATATACCATGATACATCTATGCATAATGGCGGGAGTGCGACTGCTTTGAATCCTGTATTTCCAGCCAGCAGAACCCACTGTTACCAACTTGTGCTTCTCCAGCTCCTTGACTTTCTTCCAGTTTCTTCCCACTGCAATTGTTCTCCTTTCTGTGCTTAAACCCTGTTTCTTCTCTCAGGTCAGTTCAAACGTTCTTTATCAAGTCTTCTTTAAACTCCCTAGCAAGAACTAATCCAGCCTTTCTCTAAATTCCCCTACCCTCTATTTTTTCCTTTATATTATGATCATTTATGGTCTCATAAAGGATGAGCTTCCTAACGTCATGATGTAGGCACTGTTAATTTTGGTATCTCCCAATTTCTAAAGGGATGCTTGGAACAGAGTATGAAAGCTTTTGGATCGATTCTGAGAGAAAAAAAGCAATTCACAGTAGTGTCAGTGTCTTATTTCAGGCTGCTATAACAAATACCATAGACTGTGTGGCTTAAACAATAGATATTTATTTCTCACAGCTCTGGAGGCTGCAAGGTCTGAGATCAGCATGCTAGCATGGTCAGATTCTTGTGAAAGCACTCTTCCCAATTGCAGACAGACAGCCATCTTCTTGCTGAGTCCTCACGTGGCAGCAAAAAGAGATCCTCTCTCTTGTGTCTCTTCTTAAAAGGGCACTAATCCCATTTATAGGCTTCACCTTCATGACCTAATTACCTGCCAAGGGCCTTATCTCCTAATACTATCACATTAAAAATTACGCTTCAACATATAAATTTGAGGGATACAAACGTTCAATCAGTGTAATTTTTTTCCAATTATCAGCAGGTATGAACAGACTACGATAGCATAAAATCAAGTTATGAACAGACTGTGATAGCATAAGATCAACACCCAGAAGGACAGAAGCAAAGAGTAAGACCAAAATGCCATGAACCAATGGGGAAATAATATGACACAGATTCCAAATCAGAGAGGCAGCCATAGACAAAGACATGCCCAAACCAAAACCAACAATACAGCACAGAAAAGAAAAACAGAGGAAACTTTCATGACAAAGCAAGTATCTACTTCAGCCTCCAAGTTCCTTTGTTATCTAGAAGACATGACAGGAGCGAGTTGTTTGCCAAATGTTGTTTTCAATAATGACTATTTGGATTAAGACTATATTTTTCCGTAAAAATAATGCTAAAGTGTAAATAAATTAGCCAGACAGCCAGCAACCCTATCTAATTCATAACATATCAGAAGCACACAACATAGATCTTTTCAACTACAGTTAGCCACTATTTGTAGAATCAATAATGCTTTAAAAAATAAGAGGAGGCTTCTAGTTTGAACTAACAAAGTACACTATCTTTCCCACAAATTACATTCTGGAAAGAATACATAATGGAATTTCCTGAGGACTCTGAAAAGTTAATAATAGCATGTGAAATGAGTAGGGAAGTCAAACTTGAGGAATTATCAATATGATAGTGAGTTTCTGAGAGTTTCCTTTTCTTCTCCTCTGTCTCATTACTTAGATATGAAAGTAGCCTGAATTGCAGACCCACGTAGCAAGTTTATATAGAAAAATCTCCAAGAAACTCTTGTCTTTCTAGCTATAGGACAGGGAATGGAGGTAGGATCCTATGTGACAGAGAATCTAGGGAAAATCCCCAGGTTTTTTTCCCCTTTTTACTCTCCTGGCCCTTCCCTGAGAAAGCTCGGGCCCACACGGCACTCCTGTGGTGGAAACAGTATGCAACCACCTGAAACTCTTCTCTTTGACTGGAGAAACTAGGAAATGAGGCTGATATGCTCTGAACAGTGTAGGGAGAAATCTCCATTATTTTTCTTTCTTTTTTTCTCTTGCTGTTTCACCCCTGAGGCGGACTTTATAAAAGGAAATGTGTGACAGTGCAGGGAAGCTAAAACCGTAGCTTGTAATTGGGTCTAGGAAAAGGAGTCTCTTAGGACTGGAGGGTGTGGGAAGTATCACAGAGAGGAAAGAGCTGAAGAGAAGAGGACCCCCTAAATCTATACATGATGTCCTGGGCTCGGCTTGACCTGTGCATGCATAGACCTGAACCAAAGCTGAGTGGCAAAGGTTTTGAGAGAACACCTAGAGAACAGACCACTGCTTATGTCCCAGACTGGCCCTTGGATGGACCATAGGCAGAGCTCTCACAAGAAGCTCAGGGCTTGCTCTTGTCATCTGCTGCAGATCTCGGGTGGCAATGGATCACTGGAAAGTCTTTGAAAACTAAATTGATATCAGATCCACAGTCCACAGAGGACAGATTGGGACTTGTGATCTAAACTGAACCAGGTTGACTCTTGACTTTCTCCAGAGGATTTTAACAGGATCCAAAGATCCAGACTCTCAAAAAATACTGTTCAAAATGTTCAGGACACAATTTAGCATTAATCAAAAGACCCAGTAAAATCCCAACAACTCTCAAGGCAAAAGACAATCAATAGATGCCAATCCCACAATGACTAGATTTTAGAATTACCAAAAACTTTAAAGCAGCTATTGTAGTTATGCTCTATTCCAGACAGGCAAACTCTCTGGAATGAAGAGAAAGGTGGAAGTGTTCACCAAAGAAATAGAAACTATAAAAAAAGAAATAAATGGAAACTTTGAAACTAAAGAACACATTAACTAAATATTAATGAGATGGTCTCAATAGCAAAACAAATAACAAAGTAAAGAGTGAGAGAACTTAAATACAGATTAATAGAAATTACCCAATTTAAACAACAGCGGTTACGAAAAAGAGAGATGAATGTTGGGGGGATGAACAGAGCTTCAGGATTCTAAGAAACAGCCTCAAAATTCTAGCATTCAGATCACTAGAGTTCCAAAAGGAGAAAAGAAAGAGATTAGTGAAGAAAAACATTTGAGGAAATGATGACTAAAATTTTCCCAAATTTGGTAGAGGACATAAATTTATATATTCAAAAAGCTCAGATAATCCCAACAGCTTAAATTCAAAGAAGAACACTCTTTTTTGTGTTCATAATTGGTGAAAACTACTTTTTTCAAGAAAAAATTTTTGAAAAAGTAAAACAACACAGGATATATAGGGGGAAAATTATTTAAATAACTAAAGATTTCTCATCAGAAACTATGGAAAGCAAAATATAATGGAATATATTTAAAGTAAACTACCATCCAAGATTCCTATATCCAGAGAAATTACCTTCACAAATGAAGAGGGGCAACAAGACATTCTCAGATGAAGGAAATAGAAAAATCCATCAGCAGTAGATCTTCTCTAAAATAAATACTAAAAGAAGCTTTCCAGGTAGAGGGAGATTAAAACAGAAAGAAACTTGGAATTTCAGTAATAAAAAGGGAAAAAGACAGAGGTAAATACCTAGGTAAAATATAAAAGATACTTCTCTTTTTATGTTCTCTAAAATATCTATGACTATTTAAACCAAAAATGATCACATCAACTGTTGTGGTTTAAAATTATGTAGACATTATACATATGTCATCTCCAATATAAAAAAGACAACGTCATCTATATAATTGTGAAGTTTCTATACTTCACTTCAAGTAGCAAAATATTAATTATAAGTAGACTATAACGTTAAGCCTGTTTATTGTAATATTTGGAGAAAACACTAAAAAAACAGATCAAATAATCCAAAAGAAGTTAGGACAGAAAATAGAGGGGACAGACATTAAATAAACTAAAAATTGGTACACCTTAATCCAACCATATCAATAACAGCTTGAAAGCAAATTAGCAAATAGCCTAAATATACTGATTAAAATACAGAAATGGTCAGAATGGATAAAACATAAAACTGATGGGGTAAAACTAAAACGATAGAAAAAGATCCACCACAGAAACACTATATAAGAAAGCCAGAGAGGCTATGTTAATATCAGACCAAAAAAAAGGGGGATCTTAAAGCACAGAAAGTTACCAGCGATAAAGAAGGACATTACATAATGATAAGAGCCAATTCTTACCAAGAAGATACAGCAGTCCTAAATTAGTATATACCTGAATATAGACCTTGAAAATAACAAAAACAGAAACTGAGAGAACTGAAAGGAAAAAGAGAAAATCCACAATTGCATTTGAGTCTTCAACATTTCTCTCTCAACTATCAATAGAACTAATAGTAAAATTAGAAAAACTATGAAGGCCTGAATGCTATCAAACAGCAGGACCTAATAGAAATTTATGGAGCACTCCACCCAACAACAGCAGAATGCATATTCTTTACAAATGTACATGAAGCATTCACCAACATAAACCATGTTCTACCATGTACCATGAACTTTAACAAATATTGAAGGCATGATACTAAGTGAAAAAAGTCAGACAGAGACACTGTTTTATATGTGCGATCCCATATAAAACAAAACAGAACAAAAAACCACCAAACTCATTAAAAAGGAGATCAGATTTGTGGTTACCAAAGGTAGGGAGTGGCTGAATTGGGGGAGAGGAAATTGGAAGAAAGTGGTCAAAAGGGACAAACTTAGAGTCAGAAGGTAGATTAAGTACTACAGATGGCATGTATATATAACATGATGACCACAGTTAACACAGCTATACCATACATAGGAAAGTTGTGAGGAGAATAGATCCTAAGAATTCTCATCAAAAGGAAAATTTCTTTCTTTCTTTCTTTCTTTCTTTCTTCTTTTTGTTGTTGTTGTTGTTGTATCTATGTGAGATGATGGATGTTAACTAACCTATTGTGGTAATTATTTCACAATATACTTAAATCAAACCATCATGCTGTGCCCCTTATAAGTATACAGTGATGATGTCAATTATTTCTCAATAAAACTGGAAAAATATAAAAGAACTGAAATCATACAAAATATGTTCTCTTATCATAATGGTACTAGACTAGAAATCACTAACATGGATATCTGGTATCCCCAAAACCTAGAAATTAAACTACACACTTCTAAATAACCCATAGGTCAAAATAAAAAGCCTCAAGGGAAATTAGAAAATATTTTGAACTAAATGAAAACACAACTCATCAGAATTCATAGGATACAATTAAAGGGGTGCTCAGAGGAGAAATTTGTGGTATTAAATGCTAATATTAGAAGAAAGATCTCAAATAAATAAAGTACACTTCAACTTAGGACTTAGATAATAAGAGCAAACTAAACCCCAAGCAAGTAGAAGAAAAGAAATAATAATTATAATACCAGAAATCTATGAAAGTAAAAAAAGAAAATGAAAAAATTAGTGATTCCAAGTTTGGTTTATAAAGAAACCAATAAAGTTGATATCTAGCCAGACAGACCAATAAAAAAATAGAAAAGCATTCAAATTATTAATCCCATGAATAAAAGAGGATACATCAGTATAAACCTCTGTGATATTAAACATTAATAAGGAAATACTAAAAGCAACTCCATATATAAATTCAACAACATGAATAAAATAGAGCAATTCCTTGAAAGTCTAATGACAAAAAACCTACTTAAAAAGAAATAACCTGAATATCCTTATATCTATTAAAGAAATTGAATTTGTAATTAAAATCTTCCTGACAAAGGAAACAGCAGATCCAAATGCTTTCACTAGTGGATTCTACCAATTGATTTTTGACAACAATGCAAAGGAAAATTCAATGGGGAAAGAATAATCTTCACAACAAATGGTGCTGGGACCATTACACATATATATTCAAAAATAAAAGGACCTATATCTCACACCTTATGCAAAACTTAACTCAAAATACATTATAAATCTAACTGTAAACCATAAAACTATAAAGCTTTTGAAGAAAATAAAGGAAATACCTTCATGACCACCTTGGGTAATATTGAGTTTTTAGATACAATACCAAAAGTATGAACCTTAAGGGAAAAAAAAAGGCTGATAAAACAGTCTTCATCAAAAGTTAAAAATTTTGTTTGGTGAAAGACACTATTAAGAGAATAAAAATACAAGGTACACATTGGGAGAAAATATTTGCACTTCACATACCTAACAATAGATATGTATTGGGAATATACAAAGAACACTTGAAACTCAACAAGAAAACAAAAAACGGGCAAAAGATTTGAATAAACATTTCACAAAAGGAGAGGAACAAATGACAAAAACAAAAAAAAAGAAAGGATACTCAACACCATTGGACATTAGGGAAATGCAAACTAAAACCACAGTATGATAACTACATTACTAAGAGAATGATTTTTCTTTTTTTTGAGCAACTGGAATTCTAAAACATTGCTGATGGGAATGCAAAATAGTACAGCCACTTTGGAAAATAATTTAGCAGTTTCTTATAAAGTTAAGCATACGCTTATTATCTGACTCAAACTCAGAAGTCTATTTACACAAGAGAAATGAAAACTTATGAATATAAGAGCAGACACAGAAAACAAAAAAAACAACTTTGACACAAATGTTTACAGCAGCATGTTTTTTAGTCACCACAAGCTGGAAACTACCCAAATGTCTTTCAACAGATGAATGGATAAACAAACTATGGAACATCCATACAATGAAATGAAATAACTCAGCAATAAAAATGAAGTATTTACACCTAAAACAACATACATGAATCTTTTTTAATGTTTAATTATGTATTTATTTTGAGAGAGAGAATACACACGCAGAGGAGGGGCAGAGAGAGGAAGAGAGAGAACCCCAAGCAGGCTCTGCTCTATCAGCACAGAGCCCCCCAAGCAGGGCTGGATCTCAGGAACCATGAGATCACCTGAGCTGTGAGCTGAAATCAAGAGTCCGACACTTAACCACCTGAGCCACGCAGGTGTTCCCCATACCTGAATCTTAAAAATGCATTATCTCAAGTGAAAAAAAGCTAGACTCAAAAGATTACATGCTGTGTGATTCCATTTATTTATTGGACAATCTGGGAAACTCAAGACTAAAGGGATGGAGAACAGATCGGGAGGAGATTTCTGTGGGGAAAGTTTTAACACATGGCGTGGCGGGAGCGGATTTCACAGGGTAAGGGAACTCTTCTGCATCCTGCTTGCGACGTCGGGTAGCATCCTGCTTGCGACGTCGGGTACCTGGTCTTTGCATTTGTCTCAATTTTTTAATTAAAAAATATACGACATAAAAATAAAGGGAAATAAATTTCAGATGGAACTGACCCTCTACCTCTCTGTTTCTCACTTACTTCTCCATCAGCGATTCCCAGAAACAGATCTGAGCGCCATCTTGGTGGGAGAGACAGAGCAGGAAAGGACAGGGCTAGTCTTTCTGGATGCTACATTCCTGTATTTTTATAGTAAAAGATCTTTCCAGCTCATTTACTCTGTTTCTTAGTAGTCTTTAAACAGGGACCCAGGGCAACCATCCCTAGAAGAGAATGAAGGGAAACAGCTGACTTTGTTTATATAGGCAAATCCCTCTTAAATTAGCTAATCTGATTTTTATTGAAGAATACTGACACAATGTTCTTTTACTTTCGGTGTATGTACAACAATGATTGGACAAGTTTATACCTTATGCTATGCTCACCACAAGTGTGGCTACCTTCTGTCACTATACACTATTTCAGTCCTGTTGACTATATCCCCTTTGCTGTACCTTTTATCTCTGTGACTTATTCATTCCATAACTGGAAGCCTGTACCTCCCACTCTCTTTCAGACATTTTGCCTATCCCCCACCCTCTCCCCTCTGGCAACCATCAGTTTGTCCTTTGTATTTATGGATCTATTTCTGCTTTCTTGTCTGTGTATGTATTTTGTTCATTTGTTTGGTTTTTTAAATTCCATACGTAAGTAAAATCATATGCTATTACGCCTTTCTCTGTCTGACTTACATCACTTAGTAGGTCTACCTATGCTGTTGAAAACAACAAGATCTCTTTTTTTTATGGCTGAATAATATTCCACTGTGTACATATATATCACATCTTCTTTATCCATTCATCTACAGATAGATATTTGGGTTGCTTCCAAATCTTAGCTATTGTAAATAATGCTGCAAAAATTTATAGGGATGCAAATATCTTTTTGAATTAGTGTTTTCATTTTCCATGGGTGAATACCCAGGAGTGGAATTATAGGATTATAAAGTATTTGTATTTTTACAAATTTGTCTATTCTTACATCAGCATCGTCTTATATGTCTTTCACTGCACCTGGAAAAGGCTGACACCATCTAAGTAAAAATTTAGTTTTGCTATTTAAAAATAAAAAATCTGTTGCTACTCAATGAACTTTTCAAAACAAAACCTTCTCCTCTCATGTTGGTCCTAAACTGAATAATAACTCTTCTGTTTCTTTTTTACCCTATAGTATTTTGTGTATTTCTGTAAGCTACCTGATTTTTTCTTTGAATGAGTAGGATAATTGCTTTTTAGCTTTAATTACTTGCATTTTGTGTTTCACAGCCCTTTATGTATCTACATGTCCTATTATATATTTGACTACCTCAGTCTTATTTGTTTAGAAATATAATTTCCTATTCTACAAAAAAAGAAACTGTTCCTATGTCTTTTCATAATCTTAAATAAGTTTTGGTGCACTAAAATCAGATTGCCTTGGTTAAAAATATTTTACTGTATTGTTATGGTGCTATATGCACTGGACACAATCTTCTTGAATGAATTAAAAACACTGCTACAATGGTTGTTTTAGCCAGCTGGAAAACTCTAAAAACTGACATTTTTATATCTCTCCAGTATGAAACTTCAATCTACAAATTATACTGATCAATCAGAGGCCAGCCTGGGTCAGATTATATTATCTTTGGCTAAGATATTGCAAAAACTACAGCGTAGATATACTATGAAACAGACCTGAAAGAAATACAATAGAAGCTGTCTCACATGACTGACTAAGCAGCAAAACCTAGAATAAAAATGAAATCTCACCCTGAACTTCACACAGATATGAAAGAGAAAGCTTCTTAAAGTTTATAAGACACAAAGATAATTGGCTCAAAAATAAATTTTGATTAAGAATGCAAAAAGCCATAACTAGCACTGAAAAACAATGGGATAAACTGGAAAATAGTTGGAGAAAGAAAACTATAGAACTGAATTGCCTCGAGATCTTTCTTTATTAACATACTAAAGCTTAGAGATGAACCAATTCTTTCCCTTGAATAAAAGCTATAGACTGAAAGGCTATTCTTTTTCTGAAGTTCTTGAGAAGTGACTCGCAGGTAGGTCATGGCAAAGCATGTACTTGCTCACTTGCTCTCCCCTCTTCCTGCCTCCTGATTCCACTTTGAACATGTCATTCTTTGTGCCTTCACCTCAGTCTCAGGTCATGTTTAGAAATCACTAGCCTTGTCATTGCTTTTTCAACAGGCCTTCCATTTTCCCACTGATACATATATAAGACTTTATTCAATTATCAAAAATTGTAACTATAACACAACAGCTATCACTCAGAAAGTGCTAGTCATTCCTTCATCCACTTACGAAATATGGTTTGAGTTGCTTTTTAGGTAGGTAGCCTTTGCCAAAAGCTAGAGTTATGAGGATGAGCAAGACAGAGATGATTTCTGTTCACATGAACTATATAAAGTCTGGTATGGAAAAAAGACATTACAAAATAATTGCACAACTAATTATCAGTCATGATATAGACTCTGAAACAGAAGTGCCGTTTGCACTGAAAGCATGTATTGGAGGGACTCCTTTGTCTGGATGATCTGAGTGTTCCCTAAAGAACTAATATTTCAACAAAGTGCTAACTCTTCCAACTGAAGATGACCTGAAGAGGGAGACAAGTGCACAAAGCATTGGAGGGAGGAACAGAAGAGGAATAGAGGGAACTAAATATCAAGAAGTTGACCCATGTTAGCTTATTGAATCTGCAAAATGAGAACTTGACATGTAGTCAGAGGAAATAGGTTTCTGATCTGGCTTTGCCATTTAGTTACCATGTGACTGTGGTAATTCACTTACTTTGTCTTATCCTTAGTATATTCATCCATAAAGTAAGGATAATAACTGTCTTATAAATTTCACAAAATTGTAAATACCATCACTTAGCATAGCAACCAGCACGGAAAATATATTCCACAATTTTTAACGGTTTCTGTCATAATTTCTGCCAAGTTCTTGTTTGTTTGTTTGTTGAGAGAGAAAGAGAAAGGAGGAGGAGGAGGAGGAGGGACAAAGGGAAAGAAAGAGAATCTCAAGTAGGCTCCATGCTCAGCACAGAGCTTGACAGGGGGCTCCATCCCACAACCCTGAGATCATGACCTGAGCCAAAATCAAGAGTCTGATGCTCAACGCACTGAGCCCCCCAGGTGTCCCATTCTGCCACGTTTTGTATGAGCAAGAGGGCAAATGGCACTTAAAAATCCAGGGATATAGCTTCTACTTTATGCATTCCACTGATTCCAGACTTCTACATAGAGTTTCCCTCTCCTGGGAGTTAGCTCATCCCCCAAACCTATCTCTCTGTCCTTTTTAGGAGGTGACAAATAGGTTCAAAATGGAAACAGAACCAAAGAAGTATCATGAGGTAGAAATATTTAGAAAAAGTAAAGAAAGTAAACTTTCTTCCTAGAGATATTCCAAGTGGAATTTGGAAAGTAGCGCCTAAGCTACTTTGAATCTTCAATATGAGAAGCTACCTGCAAAGAGGAGAATAGGCCTATCCTATATAATTCATCATCTTTTCTAGAGTTAAGCTGATGATGCAAATCAAGAGATGCTAGGTAGATGCTAGACAGCAAATGAGGGATAGTGATAAGCCTTAAGAAATTTGGGGTGCCTAGGGGCGCCCGGGTGGCGTAGTTGGTTAAGCGTCCGACTTTCGCTCGGGTCATGATCTCGCGGTTCGTGGGTTCGGGCCCCGCGTCGGGCTCTGTGCTGACTGCCAGCTCAGAGCCTGGAGCCTGTTTCAGTCTGTGACTCCCTCTCTCTCTGACACTCCCCTGCTCACGCTGTCTCTCTCTCTCCTAGAAATAAATAAAAATATTAAAAAAAAAAGAAATTTAACTGAGGCTTTGATATGGGAAGATAAACTTGATGGATCGCTATTCCCCCATCCAAACAGTGATTGAAAAAAATCACAATAATAATGACAGGACTAAATAGTACATTTACCTGTCCATGCGCCAAGCTTCCAAAAGACAGAAGCTAGCCAACAACTCAGAGTAACCTTCGTTATAAGAATGAAGCAATGATTTTTCGGGTGTGAAATTTGGTGAGTTCCTTAAGAGAAGGACAAATATCATATGTTTGCACGTATAGGAGGATTAGGAGGAACTTAACTGAGGAACAAGGGGGAGAAGAAGGGGGGAAATGGTGGGGGAAAGGGAGAGAGGCAAACCATGAGAGACTCTTGAATGCTGACAAAAACTGAGGACTGATGGATGTGGGGGGGAGGGGGGATGGGCATGGAGGAGGACACTTGTGGGGATGAGCACTGGGTGTTATGTGGAAACTAATTTGACAATAAACTATTTGTAAAATATTAAAAAAAATTTAAAAAAAAAGAATGAAGCAATGAAAAAGCTACTAGCTTTATAAGGCAGATGTATCCCCTTTATGTCCCCTCAGTAACAACGTTAATCTTTCTGCTTTGTGTAAAAGATTCAAAATTGCTTTCTGAGTGACTGGCTATTTCATAAGGATTCCAAAGAGATAAAGCCTTTCACCTCTAGCTGCCCAGCCTGAATCAGTAGTGCCTGAAATTTACTACCATTTAAAAGCCAAGTGTTGACCTATGTGAAATGAAAGGTTATGGAATATAATGCCACATAGGCAGGTTTCAACAGCTCACGGTGACACTTGAGTCAATGATGCAAACAGAACAGCTGGAAAGGATAGAAAGGGTTAAACTGCTCTGGCTGGGCATTTATTTTTAAAACAAATACCAAAAGGGAATTTGGCAGGCCATAATTACCAAGTAGATGAGCAGAGAAGGATTATTTCATGTTTCAGAGATCACATGACTCACTGTCCGGGCACCAGCTGTGCCTACACTTTCGAAAATGTTTAATGCATGAGGCACCCCATGCATACACAAATGTAAGCCCTCTCTCTCTCTCTCTCTCTCTCACACACACACACACACTTGAACAACCGGTTGCTGTTTTCCTCTTTATGAGTCTATACTCTTTTCCTTAAGATCCTCTATCACTTGTAACATTCTGACTTTTCTGAACACTAAGGGTGACCTTTCAGCTATTATATTACTAAGAAGAATGAATCAGGAAAAGAAAGAAAACTAAACATCCATTGGATCCTTTCATCATCCTCTTGAAAGGGGGTTCCTACATCCCCATTGTTCCTCTGCATCAAAGGACCCTGCTGCTTATCTCAATAGGTGGTTCTGTTAGAAAGACCAAGTGTAACCTTGGCCAATGGGAAAGTATTGAACTAGCACTGTATTCAGACTCACTCCAATTTCAGTGAAACAGATTTTTAACTAAAACAATAACTTAGAGTTATTTAAAGGATCACATGCTGGTTGTTTTAATAGGTCTTTAAAGGTTACACAGAGCTTTAAAGAGGAATGATTTACTTATTCTACCAATAGAAGTATCTTCATGCACATATGCTATGATTGTGTGATCACTGCCTAAACAAAGATAAGATCAGATAGATGATAGATAAATGCAGATGGTAGATGATAGATAGATGACAGAGAGAAAGAGAGAGAAGGGGGCGAAAGAGAGCAAGGAAGAGGAGGAGAGGAGTGATATCTCTAATATCCCTGCTGGATAATGGTTTTCCCTGTTTGAGAAATGGAATTCATAAAATAGGTAGAAGTAACCTTAGTGACCTTGGGAAACCCCACTTAACTAAAACCCGAGTGATGACATTGAACAGGATCTAAATAACTTCCCAGACTTATCTGGTGTCTAATGCCAAGCCTTCCAACAAATAGATGATCACGGTACTAAGTCTGCTTTATCATTATAATAGATAAGTCCAAAATAGGGCATCTCTAGAAATCTTGGGTCTCCTGCCCTATCCCTTGCACAAAATCTACTCAGGAAGAAAACTTCCATGTTACAGTGACCCTGGAAAAATTAAATTCTGTCACATGCAACACCCAGCAGCTTCAGGTCCCAAAGTTGTGGAATAAAAGGCAACTGACTCTGAGCACCTAGACAACTTTAAGTAAGAATTCCCCAAGAGGTAGAAGTCAACCTAATTTCACTTAGACCCTATAAGGAAAGGCTCTAGTATATAGAACACTCAGCTTTTCTGAGAAAATAACCCAAGCCCAGAGTGACTCACAAAATATGTTAAGGAGAAGAATAAACAAGGAGAGCATCTCTCTTTCTCTCTCTGCCTTTCTCATTCTCTCTCTCTCTCTCACACACACACAAACACACACACACACACACATACACACACATACACACTCAGTTTAAGACATCAGAGTCTAGATGGTCTGTATCCAATACAGTTGGCACAAACCCTGGAAAAGGCATGCTCTGAACTGAAGTGCCCCTCTCCCATCTCAGAACATTTCATGAGGTCCATCCAGATCACCTGTTTTGCCTTATCAGCCTGTGCCTGTACCCACTACCCAATGATGAATGATCACCTGAAAATAAAAGCAATTGACTAGCCCATGTCTAAGAAACCCTATAGTTCCACAACCCCCATTAGAAGATGCCCCTTTGATGACATCCTTGAGCCTGGTCATGTCACTGCTTTTATTATAATTTGACATATAGTCTCTGGTAGAGGCCAGAGTTTCTCTCCTAGCCTCTTCCACACCCATACATTCTAGGACCTCTGAAGCCTCCACATTCCTCAGTACCTGGCCAGCTCCAAGACCCTGGCCTCGGCCTGGCCCTTCGCCCACTATAATTCAACCTTTCCATTTTCCATTTATTGCACTACTTCTGTTCTCAAAAAAGCTCAAAGGTCATGATTGAGTTTTACTAGATCAAGCTTAATTTTACTGACTTTCAAGGCCTTTCCATAAATGGAGTCAACCCATCCAGTTTGACTTATCACAATTTGGAAGTCTCTAGTCAGCCCCATCACTTCAAAATCCCAGATGGCTATCCTCATTTCTAAGGTTCTCCAAATGTGTATCCCAGAGCAATGCTGACAAATTTTCTCCTGGACTGGTATACACACTGGTTGGAAAACTTGTAGTGTTTTTTCAGTGATGAAGGTGATAATTATAAATAAACCACTTTAAAGTAATTATTTGAATTGTGAATTGAGAAGAATAGTTTGACTATTTAAATGTAAATAGTTTAGTTCTAAGAGGATGTTTTCTTTTTAGACAATGTAATAACCACCGCAATGAGTTTGCTATTTAAAATGTATGCTGGGGAATTTAAAAAACACAAGTAAGTGGCTGTCAAACTTTAGTCAACATCAGAATCTTTTTGAGGGTTTGTTAAAACAGAAGTTGCTGCCCCATCTCCACCACTCCCCCTCCCCCCAAGTTTCTGAGTCAATAAGTCTGTGGTATGCAGAGCAAAACTCCATTTCTAACAAGTCCCCAGGTGGCACTGATGCTTCTGGTCTGGGGACAACACTTAGAGACACACTGACCTAGTGTAACTACAGCCCAGGCCATCTTCTATATTGTTTACTTACATTATATCATCTCATACTTACAATAAAACCCTAAGCATCACTAATATATGCATTCTATTGGTAAGGGGGTTAAGTAACTAGCCCAGAGTCACAATGCTAGTAAGAGGTGGAGAAAACATTTCCAACAAGGCGGTCAACTTTAGGTCCTACGTGCTTCACCACAACCATTTCATATGTATTGATTATGAAGTATCATTTGAAATAAGCAAACAGATTATTTCTTTCTGTGGAAATAGTATCTGTCCCTGAAGAATAAGGCAGATGCTGCACTAAAGCCAGCATTAAAGGGACCACATTGTTCAAACGAAAATAGAACAGTTACCTAGAGCAGAACCATGAGGACCACTCACCAGTGTCTTTCTAAAGAAAAGAAAAGAACAGCTTCCTTCCATTCTTAAACCCTTTGGAAGGCAATCCACCTCCTCCAAGGCTGGTAATGGTACAGACAGTTATGCTGCAAGAAAAAAAACTTGATGCCCCTCCCTCAAAAAAAAATCTGTATTACACTGACCTTGCCATTATTCCCCAGACTTCAGTAGTTTGTAAACCTTTCCAGGTGGTTCCAATGTGCAGCCAAGTTTGATAACCAGCCCTCCAAGCGCTGCTAGACCCCCCAACCTAGCTGATGACTTCTCTGACAATAGAGCTTTGACCAGATGCATCCCATCAATGCCTTCTGGACCACTGATGCTGCTGCACCCATTGAACCCACCCCACATAGTCCACACAGACATCAACATTCCATGTGCCCCTCTCCAACATCTCTAGCCCTGTCTTGGATGTAGTAGGTCTCTGGATTTGAAGATATATGTACAATTATAACATTATTTCTGCTTATCGTGGGGGCTGGGGAGACTGTTAAAGAGAATCAAAGTATGTATTTTGGAAAAACTTTTCCATTACAGGAAAGTTCTACATAATATGCAAACACTAAGCAGATGGCACCCGTCTTTGTCTTAAGTCATGTTTAGTATTTTTGTATAAGATGTTTCCTTCTGATAGAGCCTGATTTTTTTTTTGGTATGAAATGCAAAGCTTAAGACATTGAAAGCTACTAGTGAAATGCAGTTTCATCTATTAATAGTGCTTTTCCTGACTGCATTTTTTAATGTACGTATCATGTAAATTCTACCCATTTCTAAAAATAAGTTGAAGGAATATATAATACAAAGACATATATGAAACAAAATAGTTGAAATAGACATACACTGATAATCATTAAAAATATGAGAGAACAGTCGACTAGGAATTATGAATGACTTTCTATAACTAAATACCAAATTTAGTTCCAAGCTTTGTGGCAGGCATGAAAACATGCAGAAAAATTAGATGACCTTCATTTTATTATAGAGAGGAAGGCAAGGAGGGAGAGAAGGAAAAGAAACCATATTTGAAAAAAGCAATATTACCCTGGAATTAAATTCTGAATGAATACATTAAATTAAATTATCACACTAATCCTACCCAGGAGACACTTGGTCCTATAACATTGGACATGTTTTTCAACTTGAGCTCCAACCTCTCTGGAATGTCACTCATGGCCTGTGATGAATATGCAAACCACACCAATCCGTAGCATGAAGAGAAAATGATTAATTAGCTTCCATGCTGCCAAACATTAACAAATATTATAGTTTTCAACCATAATATTTACTCTGTATGACTATAAATTCATGCATCCAGTTCAATAAAAATTAGTTTCATCTCAATGTTCCCAACTAGGAACTAGATGTATGATTTCCTGGCCTCATTCCCTCACAGATTGGTTACAAAAGAGACATTTCAGAAGTACATCTGGGCACTATGAAATTCCTCATCTCCAGAAACAAAACCCTTAGTTTTAGAATGATCAGTGAATAGAAACCTTTGGCATATTGAATTGAAAATCAGTTCCAATGAAATAATGAGTGAAAATTGTTCTCTATGTAACTGTGAAATATGGCCAACCTCAGTATAGTACCTGGCTGGCACAAAATAGATGCTTAATATGTACTTGCTTTAAAAACAAAATGCAGGTCCCATTGAGTTATTCTAGGTTATGATATCTTGGCATAATTTGCAGAAGATACCAGAATTCCTAAACACTTGGCTGGATGGCAGAGCAGTCCTACAGTTGGCACTTCCAGGCCCTGGCTTATATCCCTCAAAAGGTTTAAACACATCTATCTCCACATTTACCTATGGCTATGGGTGGGTGGATTGCTATAAAGTGGGCAAATGACCCTCTAGTAAAATCTAGAGAAGAGTTAGACCATTCCCGAAACTGTGTTCATATACCTGGCACCAATAGTCATTTTTTCCTTTGTGTTTTTCCCCCAGTATTATTTCTAAGTTGTTCCAAAATATACCTAAATTGTGCTGCCCCTCTCCTTGATTTTTATGTATTTATAAGGATTGACTTGTATATCTCTCTAAGCAAAGCTTAAGAGATCAAAATTACAAAACTAGAAGAGATAGTTTAGATGGTCTAGTTCTTTTACTTCCCAAAGCTGAACTACATCCCATGGAGGCACCTAGCAAAGGGAACTTAATTCCTCTTGTGCCAATCTTCCCCACTTCTGGAAATCTCTAGCTCTTAGAATATTGTGAAAAGAAGCTGTAACCTATTCCTTTCTACTTGCTGGCCAAATTCACTCACTCAAAAATTCCATAAGACTCTAAGCATACATCTAATGGTCCTTCAAATATCCAAAGACAGTTATTATGTCCCATGATGGTTTTCCCTCTCCAAGTTTCAACATCCCATGAACTTAAGCTTGTTCTCCTTTAGCATAGTTTAAAGCTTCTTTGTCATCTTGGTCTCCTTCCTCTGAATACACAGAGATTGTTTCTATCCTTCTTAACACATAATAGCTTTCAATAAATGGTTCTGGAACAACTGGATATCCACATACAAACAAAAATGAATCGAGACACAGACCTGACACCCTTCACAAAAAGTACCTCAAAATCTACCATAAATCTAAATGCAAAACACGTATCATAAAACTTCTAGAAGATAGCATTTAAAAACCTAGCTGACCTTGGGTATGACAACAACTACAACATCAAAGACATGATCCATGAAAGAAATAATGAATACACTGACTTCACTAAAATTAAAAGCCTGTGCTCTGCAAAAGACAGTATCAAGAGAATGAGAACACAAGCCAGGGACTGGGAGAAAATATTTGCGAAAGACACATCTGGTAAAGGACTATTACCAAAGTAGGCAAAGAACTCTTAAAACTCTACAATAAGAAAATAAGCAACCTGATTTTTAAATAGGCCAAAGACCTTAACATATGCTTCACCAAAGAAGATATACAAATGGCAAATAAACACATGAAAAGATGCTCCAAATCTTCTGTCATCAGAGAAATGCAAAACAAAGTAAAAATGAGCTATAACTATATACCTAACAGAATGGCCAAAATCCAGACCACTGACACCACCAAATGTGTTCCACTAAATTTGGAGCAACAGAAACTGGTAGTGGGAATGCAAAATGGTATAGTCACTTTGGAAAACAGTTTCTCTTACACAACTGTGCAAGTTGATATTTACCCAAAGGAGTTGAAAATTGCACAATTGTGCAACTTGGTATTTACCCAAAGGAATTGAAAATTTATGTTCACACAAGAACCTGTATGTGGACATTTATAGAAGCTTTATTCATAATTGTCAAAACTTAAAAGCAACCAAGATGTTCTTCAATAGGTGAATGGAAAAATAAACTGTGGCACATCCAGACAACGGAATATTATTCAGCACTAAAATGTTATATGGATGTAAACACAATCTGGCTGTAACATCTGTCACCCCATTGATCACCAGAGTTTATGTGGATGATGTGGCTGGATAGGTGGGTATCTGCTTCCTCCCTCACCACTCCAAATGCACCCCTCCCAAAGCTGCATGCTCATTCAAAGAGGACAAGCTTCTCCAATAGAGGAGGATCACTCTTTGGTCAAGGGTATATGAATAGCTATGAACCTTCCTGGTTCACCGGCTAGAACCTTCCAACAAGGTCTCAAAAATGAGCTATCAAGCCATGAAAATATATGGAGGAAACTTAAAAGCATACTACTAAATTAAAGAAGCCAATCTGATACCATATGTTTTCATTCATATGTGGAACTTGAAAACTTAACAGAAGACCATGGGGGAAGGGAAGGAGAAAAAACAGTTTCAAACAGAGAGGGAGGCAAACCATAAGAAACTCTTAAATACAGAGAACAAAGTGAGAGTTGATGAGGGTGGGGGAGGAGAGAGAGGAAACTGGGTGATAGGAAATGAGGAGGTCATTTGTTGGGATGAGCACTGGGTGTTGTATGTAAGCGATGAATCATGGGAATCTACTCCCAAAGCCAAGGGCACACTGTATACACTATATGTTAGCTAACTTGACAATAAATTATATTTTAAAAAAAGAAGCCAATCATAAAAGGCTCCATATTATATGATTCCAACTATATAACATTCTGGAAAAAGCAGAACTATGGGAAAAATAAAAAGATCAGGAGTTGACTAGCCCTGGGGAGGGGGGTCATGAAGATGAATAGGCACAACACAGAGAACTTCCTGGACAGTGAAAATGTTCTGCATGATATTAGCCTGATGGATATATGTCATTCATTCAAATTCATAGAATATACAACACCATGAGTAAGCCATAATATAAACTACGGACTTTGGATCATTACGATGTGTCAATACAAGTTCATCTTGGTAAAAACTGTACCACTCTGGTGGGGAATATGGATAATGGTGAGAGCTATGTATGTGTAGGGACAAGGGGTACAAAATAAACCTCCCTTTCAATATTATTATAAACCTAAAACTACTCTTTAAGAAGATAATAATAGCCCAAAAAAAGGCTCCAAACTGCTCAGTGCTGGGTTAAATATGAATGTCATCTCTGTCTCACATATCGGACTTCTACTTGCAATCTAAGAGCATATTTATTCTGCTGGTAGCCAAGGGACATTTATGGAACTCATTGCTGATTAAAATTATCTCCCTCCAACAGTTACTGAAGCAGAATTAAAAAGCACTTTGTGTTAGACGTACCTTTAGGAATAGATAAAATGTCTCTGTTGCAGAACATCAATTTTCCATGTTCTTTCCCCCATTCTAAATGTCCCCTCTATATGGCTGGGGAAAAACCTAGTTTTAAATATACCATATCACTTACTTTCACCCCCTGTGGATGTTAATAATACAATCTCTTCTAGTCTTTTAAATTTCAAACTAAAATGAGTTACCACTTTTAAGAATATCTTCACGATATTCTAGCAAAATAACATGTATCTTTGAACCAATCTTTCCTTACTTACTAATTAAAGTAAGCCCCAAATATCTAACAGTGAAATCAAAACTATTATTAACTTCACTTTGCAGTTAACATAATAGTAATATAGGCAATGCTCTGGACAGCTTCAGAAGGGATACATCTGAAAGATAACCTTTTGGTGAGGCTCTGGAGGTGGGATGCTGATAAATGTTTAACAACCAGCATGAATGCCCTGTGCTACTTGCCCATCTGTGTGGTCCAATTCAGATGTGAACACCTCAGCAGATGAGAGGCATTGTCCCAATGCCACACACAGCAATTTGGAGCCAGTAGGGACCTTTGGAATATTCAGTTCTACTTCCTGTTTCACAAAAAAAAAAAAAAAACCTGATTCCCAAGGTGTTTATATTTGTGTTCAGGGTCCCACAGCATTTGATTGTATCTATAATTCACATATAAGGCTTCTAACTTATAATAATAATATTTATTCTCATGTTAAGCAGCAAAGCAACTTTATCAGTGCTTAAGCAAGGAGTACCTACTCTTTAATCCGCTCCAAGAAACATCCCACAGTCAAATAAGCATAGATCACATGCTCCTCTTAGATACTTACAACATCCATTAGCTCTGATAATCTATTTAACCACCCTTAAGGCAGAATTCCCTAATATATTTTTAACCCTGAAACCTTCCACACTCCAGCCCCAGCACCCATTAGCATTCTGGAGACCTGCACATCATACATCGGGGGAAAACGCTTGCCTCTTGACATTTTTTCACCTCTGTATTCTGGCACTATCACTCAGAGCTGTATATCGAAACGTTAAATCCTCCTCCACTTGATGGACTTTCAAATATCTGAAGACAGTTCTCATATTCCTCCAGAGGCTGGCTGCACATAAACTGAGACGTTTCTAAATGAATATGGCAATGTAGGCATAAAGAAAAGAAAAATTAAGGGGGACCTCTAGTGGCATTGGAAACACAGATGATCTGTAATTCTTTGGCTCTTTCTAACACACCCAGAGAGTCACAAAGGATGTTAATAACCAAGAAGAGTCTTCAGTGTCAGCTGGAGGTCCCCCCAAAAAGCCCACTGAAAGTCAAAATCCTTCAAAAGAAGAGGGGATGCCTCCAGCAGTGACTTACCATATTAATTGCCTCTGGGGAAACCACATTTGGAGGCAGCACCAATGACCATATCCTACTCTTAAGATCCAAGCAAAAAGAGAAAGGGAAGAGGAACCTGATTACTATTTGGGTTGGGCGGAACAATTCTAAGGGTTGTTTAATGAAGAGGAATGTTTCAAAGAGTGGTGAACTAGCCAACTCTAACAACCTTTCATTCAGTATTAATGAAAAGAAATGCTGAATTGCATGGCATATGCATAGTCTTCCTGAGCTAAACAGAAACATGTTTGGAAAAAAGATATCTGCCAGAGTTTTCTTCTGTCTTTATAGATTTTTGCTCTAACTGCTCTGAGAAAAGGAATTTCTAAAACCATGGGTAGCTTTGCTACTTTTTTCAGGAGGTGCAAGCAAAGAGGGAAAAAACGTGAGTTTTATAAATGAAGGGAAGGTTTGGACAGGAAATATGGCTTAGAATTCCATTGGACACACCCTCCAAATCTGTGTAGGGCTTTTACAGAGCTCTTGATGGATTAGTTCTACAGGTAACGTAATTCAAAACACTTGAAGTAGTGCATATGATAGTAAAATTCTTGAAATAACTTGGTGTCTGAAAGCAAGATCCTTTCATTTAAGAGTAACAAGAAGTGCAGGTGAACTGTAAAACTAAAAGACCATTTGGAGTTGTTTTAGACTTTACCCTGCAGCAACCAAATAAAATTAAATATTTAATGAAATTTCAGTCTAAGTCCAACCAATGCAAGCAGAAAAATGCCAAGATGCTTTTTAAACTTAATCTTTAACCCTAGGTCGCTCACCCAGGGATATTGCTAATGGTGAGACAAGTGAAGCAGAGGAAGGGCTAAATTCTGAGGCCACTGAAGCTCGTCCTTACTTAAAGCCCCAGTGCTGAGTCAAATACATTTTAACCCATCATAGGCTGCACTGGCTGTAGAAAGGTTTTCAATTGGCTCATGCAGTGAGTGAGTGGAGAAAATGCAGTGTATTGGATTCATACTGTGAATTATTACCATAAGGACATGCTTTTCTCATCTTATGCTTTGGGAACAAACCACAAATATAAAATAACAGAAAAACAAAACAAGCAAAAAACAAACAAACAAAACCTCATACACTATCCAAAAACCCCATGGGAAAAAGGACAGGGGAGAGTAGTCATTGTTAATGGCCCATTTTATAAAGCTCTCACATGATTAATGAAATAGCCTCCCCAGTTGGAGTTCGTGCCGCCTCTCCAGCCCGCTGTGATCCATCCTTCATACCACGGCCAGTGTCATCTTACAAATCTGACCATGATGCTTCCTTGCCTAAAGATCATTGGCTTCCCGCTGCCTTGGAGTAAAGTACCAACTCACTGCTTTAGTCCTAATTTCCCCCTTGCCCAGCCTCTCCAGCCTTGACACTTGGCATGTCTCCCACACCATTCATCCAATGCTCCATATGTTTCATACCTGAGCTTTCTGATTCAGTCTTTCTCTCTTCTTAGATGAGCCTCCCCTCCAAGTCCTCCTCTGTGAAATCACCCGTGTATCCAAGCTCTGTTCAAGGATCACCATTTCTATGGAGATTTTCCAGCTTCCCCTGGGCCAAATCAATGGCTTCCTTCCTTGTGCTCCCAGGGCACCCTTGTTATAAATAATACTAGGTGGAAATCATTAAGCACTTACTATAGGCCAGGGATTGAATTTAATCCTCCTTTAATGTCACAGTAACCCGGGGCGCCTGGGTGGCTTAGTCGGTTGGGCGTCCGACTTTCGCTTAGGTCATGATCTCGCGGTTCGTGGGTTCGGGCCCCGCGTCGGGCTCTGTGCTGACTGCCAGCTCAGAGCCTGGAGCCTGTTTCAGTCTGTGACTCCCTCTCTCTCTGACCCTCCCCTGCTCACACTGTCTCTCTCTCTCCTAGAAATAAATAAAACATTAAAAAAAAAAATTTAATGTCACAGTAACCCATGAAGCCAGTCCTATTCTGATTATCCCCATTTTCCAAATGAGAAACTGAGGCACAAGGAGGCTGTGTGTTGACTAAGGTCATTCAGCAAGTAAGGGGCAGACACAGGATTTTAGACCCAGGTGGCCTTGACTCCATGGCATTCACTCGTTTTTTTTTTTAATGTTTATTTTTGAGAGAGAGAGAGACAGACAGACTGTGAGTAGGGGAGACAGAGAGAGAAGGGGACACAGAATTAAAAGCAGATTCTAGGCTACCTGCTGTCAGCACAGAGCCCGACACAGGGCTCAAACCCACGAACCATGAGATCATGACCTGAGCCGAAGTTGGACACTTAACTGACTGAGCCACTCAGTTGGCCTAGGGCATTCCCTCTTGCCACCCCCACCACAAAGGCAATAAACTGAACCCCCTTGGGATGGAGCTAGTAGGGAGTCCAGGGCTCAGCCAGGCCAAAGGGCTTTTCTGAGGCATGGGCCAACTGAGGTCTATTCTAAAACTAAATCAACTAAGGTTGATACCAAAAGTTGTGGGGAGCCCCAAATATTGGGAAAATAAGCAGGGCCAAGAATTGAGAGGAAAGGCAAACCCAGCAAACTGGAGAAGAGAAACTGAACAAGTCCTTTAAATCAAGGGGAAATTAAAAAAAAACAAAAACAAAAAAAAAACCCCTCCAAATCAAAGTTCTAAAGCTGAGCTCTGAAATCAAACATCAGAGATCCAGGGATGAGGCTGGTTCCAGAAGCATGGAAATAGCTTATTCACCTTTTTCTTTACCATTTTTGAAAATCAAAGTAGAATCGACATATAATGTTATATTAGTTTCAAGTGTACAACATAGTGATTTGACAGTTCTATACGTTACGCTATGCTCATCACAATCAGTGTAGTTATCATCTGTCACCATACAAAGTTATTAAGTATCATTGACTACGTTCCCTATGCTGTATTTTTCATCCCCCATAACTTAATCATTCTGAGACTGGAAGCCTGTACCTCCCACTCTTCTTTACCCATTTTGCCTGTTTCCCCCATGTGGCAAACATCAGTTTGTTCTCTGTATTTATGTTTCCTTGTTGTTGCTGTTCATTTGTTTTTTAGATTCCACATATAAGTGAAATTGTATGGTATTTATCTTTCTCTAACTTATTTCACTGAGCATAATACCCTCTTGGTCCATCCATGTTGTTAGAAATGCCGTATGAGCCTTATTCACCCTTCACCCCCATAATTGAGCACAGTAACTTTCTTTTGTTTGAAAAGTTATTTTAAAAAATCTAGGGGCGCCTGGGTGGCTCAGTCGGTTGAGCATCTGACTTTGGCTCAGGTCATGATCTCGAGGTTGGGGAGTTTGAGCCCCGCGTCGGGCTCTGTGCTGACAGCTCGGAGCCTGGAGCCTGCTTCAGATTCTGTGTCTCCCTCTCTCTGCTCCTCCCCTGCTCACGCTGTGTGTGTGTCTCTCTCTTTCTCTCTCTCTCTCAAAAATAAATAAACATTTAAAAAAAATTTTTTTAAATCTAGCTATCAGTGTGCTTCAGACTTGTGGGAGAACCAGACACCTCCTTCTAGGGTTGTTTCATCCCCTAACTCAGAATTTTGGAGGTCAAATCTTGTGGCTATCCTAACTCAGGAGGCATGATTCCCTCCAGCCTCATAGCAGACACCAAAATAATGTAACCAGGATTGCAGTCTTTTGTTTACAAAGCACAGACTACTGACTCATAACTAATACCTGCTTACTTGTCATTTTCTCACAATTTGTTTTTCATTTCAGGTCAGAACACACTGAAATCTCCGCAGCACTAATTGTCTTCCCCCGGGTGCCCCAGTCTCTGCAACACTGCTTTTTCCTCCAGGGATTTAAAGGAGAAGGAGCAAGTTTTTCAGAAGCTAACTCAAAAGCTTTCTCCACTAGGAGGCTTTTCCTTTGTCAGCCTTACTGGGAGTGAACTCTCTCCCCTCTGATCTCCTTGTACACATTCTTTGTAACAATTCAGGCCCTGATCAGGTGTAATTATATTCACTTCCCAGGGTGGTTCCCACTGATACGAGTAGTCATTATTTCTTTTCTTAAGAACCTGCTGTGTGTCTTTACACATATTATCTCATTCAACACCAGGTGAAAGAGGTATTCTACACCACCACCACCCCCCCCCCCACACACACACACACATTTTACCAATGAGGAAGGTGAGGCACAGAAATGTTAACAAATTTGCCCACATTCACAAACCAGCAAGAGGAAGAACTATGAATTGTACCAGGTCTGCCTGTGCTGGACAGCAGTTCTCACCAGTTCCTCCGTGGGCCACCCTGCATATTTCCCAGCCCCCTACCCCCACCCCCTGCAGCTCCACTGGGGTCAAAAAGCCAAAGCGCTGTGAGCAGAACAAACCGTGAACAATTGGCAATGATGTGTGCGTCCCTTCTGAACCGAGGTATTTAAGGGCAGCAGCCCTGGAAGCCAATGAGTTGAGATGAGAGAGCGGACTCTTGAAAACGAGAAAAAGCCCGGATGCAAGTGGCACCACGTGGAGGAGAGCCGCTGTGGGAATGCTGAGATGTGCATCCGACTTTCTGAAAGCAGGAAACAAACTCATGTTGTGCTAATCCCTCAAGACTTCAGCTATTTTGTGGGTTTGTTGTCCCATAGCCTTGCTGCATACAGACTCCAGGTCCTGTGCGTCAACCCTCAAAGTCCCAACTTTTTCCAACTTGCCTTTTGAGAGTACTTCTCCAACGTGAGGCAGAGGAAAGAGATGAGGAAATAAAGACAGCAAATGCCTCTTCTTCAGCAGAGGTGTGGGAATAAAATGCTTGTGAAGCAGCCAGACGGAAACCCCACGGAGTTCCTGGAGAACTGCACAACACACCACAGAGGATTCCCAGACCCGCTGGGAGCAAGAGAAGAAGAGAGTGAACTGAAAATGCACTGCGGGGTGATTCTGCTCTAACAAAATTCTTCCCCTTCTTGCCACCCACACAAACTTTACACCTTGGCTTCAACCTGAATAAATTTCCTGAGACCCTAAAGATTGTCACACATTGGAATGCAAGCCTCCATAACAAAGAAAGATTTTAAAGACCCACAGAATGACCTTTAGAAGTAGCCCAGGCTCTCCTCTCTCTCTCTCAGGTGGTTTTGACTCACTCCTGGTAGACTGGAAGGGAGAATCGCCTTCTCTTGGGCTCTGGAATTTTAGTCATCCTTCTCTTCACTGTCTTGCCGATGCATTAGCCAAAATGATACATATGCTCTCCTTCCAGTAATATTAAACTTGGGAATATTAAATCCTCCCAATGCTTTCATCTTTGTAATTCACACTGCTCACACAAGTTCAAACATATATACACGTAAATTCATATGTTCATATACATTCATTATACTAGTGAAAAACTGAAAACAACCTGAATATCCATGAACAGAAGACTGGCTATATTATCATATTTTCCTACAAGGGAATTTATTGTTCTTAAGGTGATTTTGTACCTCTGGATTTATGGATAGGCAAATACATCCATGTCAGATCTGTGGGCAAAAATTTAAATTAAAAAATATTGTAGTGCAATTCTATTTATGTAAAACTGTCTGCCTTTGAGTGTATGTGTTTTTGTTTGTGAATAAAGAAGACTGAAGGGATATACTTTAACATAGCAGTTCTCTCTTCTTAGTAGGTTTTGTATTCTATTCTTTCTTACATTTTCTATACTGTCCCAATCTTTAAATGTTCACACAGAGTATTTTCAATCATAAAAATAATACAACTGGGGCAACTGGGTGGCTCAGTTGGTTGAACATCCAAATCTTGATTTTGGGCCAGGTCATGATGCCAAAGTCAGGAGATCAGGCTCTGCTTGGAACCCGCTTAAGATTCACTCTCTTCCTCTGCTCCTCTCCCCCACTCATGCTCTATCTCTCTCTCTCAAAAAAAATTTTTTTTAATAAAAATAATACAACTGCTTTTATTTTGGGAAAAATGTTGAAACTATGTATTAGCTATCACCTTCCAACCCACCTAGAACTTCATTTCAATAAAAATATAAACTGACACTAATTAAGAGCAACAATCTATTTTCCAGAGATTAGGTCTGCCTACAGTTTCCATACTAACAATGGTATGTGGTCATTACTCATTCACTGTTCAATGAAAGTAATGATGAGGATTTAAAAGTACATTGGAAGTTAATTTATTCTTAGACCAGTGTTCACATCACAGAGTCCCACATTCAAATGTGAAGCTGGACCTGACACAGAGAAGACATTATAAATCCATTTCAATAAAAACTTCAGGTTTTTTAACTTCTAGAAGCAGAACTGAAATTCCCAAGATGATCAAGGCTTTTACTCTCTGCTCAGATCTCCAGTTCATGTGGGCAGATGTTTTGGCATCATTAAGTCAATGAGTGTCAGATAAAGGAAAAATAAAAGGAACTCTTCATTATACCTGTCAACACCCCCAAAATAATCTTAGGCAAAATATTGTAGGATAAGTTTTCCTTATTTTAAGCCTCTCTCATTTTTTTAGTGGGAAATTTGTCAAAAGGAATTTAATAAAAGACAGAGTCAAAATACACTGCTAACTCTCCTTTTAAACACTGCCATTTGAAAAAACTGACACAAGTGTTAGAATTTAATAACTAAGATCAAAAGAGTAGGAGGGTGAGAGTATACAGGAGGTGCATAACTTCAAAATTTTAATGAATTTTTAGATTGTAAAAACCTGTTGGAACAGGGCTTTCATGGGAATATTCCACCAGGAGGTATTATGAATAAAGTTTGACTTTAGGTTAGCCCATTCTTAAACATTTAAGATGCTCAATAAAAGTGCTGAATGATGGGGTGCCTGGGTGACTCAGTCGGGTAAGCAGCCAACTTTGGCTCAGGTCATGATCTCCAGTTTGTGGGTTTGAGCCCCGTGTTGGGTTCTGTGCTGACAGCTCAGAGCCTGGAGCCTGCTTCAGGTTCTGTGTTTTCGTCTCTCTCTGCCCCTCCCCTGCTCACACTATATCTCTTTCTTTCTCAAAAATAAGTTAAAAAGGAAACATTAAAAATTTTTTTTAAAGTTTGCTGAATGACTGATTCGGTGTTAAGTGTAATTCAGGAAGAGATGAGCTATGCTGCTATAACTAACACACCCTACAATCTCAGAGGTTCAAATAATAAAGATTCGTTTCTCTCTCAAGTCATGGTTCAGTGTAGTTAGATGACAATTTTGGAAAGCTCTCATCCAAGTGTGACTCTAGGATGCAGGATTCTAGCATATGCCAACTCCCTGTTTGGAACAGATAGCCTCCAAGATTGCCACAGAAGGAGAAAAGAGGCTGGGAAGTCAAACATAATTTTATGGATAGAACTAGAAGTGGTATACCCCGTCTATATATTCATATTCCTTTAGCTAGAACTCAGCCATGTGTTTTAATCTTGTTGCAAGGAAGGCTGGGAAATGTAGTCTCTCTGTGTGCCCAGGAAGATAAAATAGATTTGTAAGAGTACCATATTGCTAATATTTTTGTCTGTTAACTACTATGAAGTTACTCTTTCTAAAATATGTTATACACTACCTTGCTTTCCAATAAACATTACAGTCTTTTTTTGTGCCCCAGGTTCATAGTGTTCTGAGCTAACATGTAGACATGGAAGTTATGTTCCCTCCTTCCTCTGTCAGTGATCCTAAATTCATGCTTAATAACACCTCATTCATTCAGCTCTGATCCCCTCCCCAACCAGTCACTCAATCTAGGTGCTCACCAGTCTCTTAGAAGTTCTGTTTGGCTCCACTCTGACCTCACCAACAACTAATCCATTCCATATACTGCCACGAGGTGAGTCTTCTAAGAACATGCTTCGACCAGCACTGAAATAACAAACTTCACTATCCTATGGTATAATATAGTGTATTCGTCATCTTTTCAATTGCCATGTCAGCAATAAAATCAGACCTAAACCATTTAGCCTCTGTAAGCCTAGGTGGCTCCCTAACTCTGTGACCTCCTTCTTTAATATTCCATTTTGGACAACTATGTTGCATTCCCTACCCCATGACACTGCTCAGTCCATGCTTCCTGTCTAAGATACCCTCAGTATCTTCTGTAATCATCTATATCCTACATATCCTTTAACTTTCTTTAACATTCTATTCCAGACTCACTTTCCATTTAGTTAGATGACATTAGCTACTATAACAGAAGAACACCAAAATATCAATGGTTAACACAATAGAAGTTTATTTCTTGCTCTAATGAGGTCTAAACTGGGTGTGCCTCATTGTCACTGGCTGTCCTCCAAGCAATGATTCGGGAACCAAGGAACTGAAGCTTCTTCTATCTGATGGCTCCACCATCTTTAACTTTTGGCTTCCAGTGTTGTTGCTACATATAGAGAAAGTATGTGGAGGATCATCGTAGGAGGACTTTATGAACTAGGCCTAGGAATGGCCCACATCTTGATTATTAATATTCCACTGGCTAGAATTCATTTACATGGCCACACCTAAAATCACAAAGGAGGCTGTGGTCTCAGGAATAAGAGAAAATTGTTTTGATCAATAGCTATCAGTATCTGTTGTACTTGCCTGTGACCCCTTTCCTGGCAAGTCCAACTCTCCATAATTCCTCCCTCCCCTGGACTTTTCTATTATTTTCTGCTCTTATGTAGGCTGTAGTGACTTGGGTGGGGTATTTCTATCTTATAGTATCTTTCCTTTCCACATTAACTAAACTTTAGGGCAGAATCTGCACTAAATGTTTTTTAGTGTCCCCTTCTATTAGAATCATGCCCAGCACACTGCAAAAGTTCAATAAATTTGATGGGAGTGACAGAAATAGCAATGGCCCATGAGCTGCTGAGGTATGTGGAGCCTTTACCTATAGGCTCAATGGCCCCAGACTGCTAAGAATAGAAAGATCTTGGGCCACACTTTTGGGTCTTCTTTCTCTTGCCTGGAGTCAGACTTTTAGCTACTGCTTTTCATTCGTCCAGCATGTTTGCTTCTTCCACAATTCCCCATCTCTAATCTGTGATAGAGTGTTTTTAAAATCTTAGCCATGGGAGCCTTTCTACGAAAAAATCATCTATGAAGCCCCAATAAAGGGGGAAAATAATAACGGAACTGACCAGGGTGTGGCAGTTAGGGCCATTTGCTCTTTAGCAGCTGCCTGGTCCCAAGGTAACTCAGTAAACCTGGGTCCTCCTTCCTCCCCATCTCTTGCCTCAACGCTACTATCGTGTTGGAAAGCACTTCCATAGGCGAGTTCACCTAAGATTTCTTATTGATGGCACAAAACCTATTAATGTTATCAGTAATTCACCCTCACTCCATCCCAACAAAGAAAGAAAGATAAGGGGGAAAAAGAGAGAATTAAAGAGGAAGAGAATTTTGAAAGTTCTGGTAAATAATTGAACTGAGAGTTCTCAGAGGGATTTTTCCAAACTTTTCAATAACATCACTTGTTTGCACCACAGAAATTCTCTATCCTAAGTAGCTCCCAAAGTGCATTAAATGCCACGTGAACATGAAGACATAACTGCTTCACAATGTCGTATGACTATAGTCATAAACATTCATTCAAACAGCCTTCAGTAGAAGGACAAACCTTTCTCTGTAAAAGGAGTTTAGAATGATTGAGTCCTATGTTTTTTTAAGCAAAAACAATAGTATCTTACACATTAAAAAGTATAGGAATTAATTCAATTATTTACAAATATATTAAGATCTATCAGTTCAGTGAAAAGTTCCATGTGTCAAAATCAGCATTGTATATATTCAAGCACCTTGAATTAAATTGCCTTGAATTAAAGTTAACTGAATATACTTTGAAATGAAGTTTCTTTAAGCTACACTGACCTCTAGAGACATAGAGGGATTACAAAGATGCTCAGTAAAACCAAAACCTGCCTTCACAAAATCAGGGTGAATATAATAAAAGGATTTATTTTTAGGCATAAGAATGGACTATCCTCTGAGCTTCATGCTACACACCATTGATTAGGCACACTGCATTGCATGTGATTAAAATTGCACTCTAAAGATAAAAAGAAGGAGTCAAAGAGATTTAAGACTCTAGAGCTAAAAGGAACTTGAAAATAACTGAAATTGTTCAAATGTATATAATGGAAAAGGCATTGAACTCTGCATTCTGAGATCTGAGTTCTAGTTCTGTTTCTTCTACATAATACCTGTGTGACTTTGGGCAAACCACTTTCTTTCTGGAGGCTTCTTTTGCCCATTCATTTGCCCATCAATTCAGTAAGGGTTTGAACCACTCCGTGCTAAGTGCAAACTAAGAAATGTTAACAATTTATTTTCTGATTTTAAAAAATCCACCTTTTTAAAAAACACCTTCTACTATTGACTCAGTCCAATTCAATAATTTTTTTAATGTTTATTTCTGAGAGAGAGAGAGAGAGAGAGCGTGAACAGGGGAGGGTCAGAGAGAGAGGGGAGACACAGAATCAGAAACAGGCTCCAGGCTCTGAGCTGGCTGTCAGCACAGAGCCCAACATGGGGCTCAAACCCACAAACCGGGAGATCATGACCTGAGCCAAAGTCAGATGTTTAACCGACTGAGCCACCCAGGTACCCCAGTCTAATTCAATAATTAACTGGTGAAGGTAATTAGGCGAGTTTCCCAGGGCTGCTATAACAAAGTACCACAAAAGGGGCGGCCTAAAACAATAGAAATGTATTCTCTCAGAATTTGGAAGGTAGAAGTCCAAAATCAAGGTGTCAGCAGGGCTACACTCCCTCGAAGGCTCTGCACAGAATCCTCCCTTGCCTCTTCCCAGCTTCTGGAGGTAGCCATCAGTTGTCAACATTCCTTGGCTTACAGCCGCATCGCTCCAGCATCGTCCTTCCTGGTCACATGGTGTTCGCCCTGTGTCTCTCATCATATCATCTTCCCTCTCCTCACATGAACACCAGTCATATTGGATTAGGGGCCTGTCCCCACTTAACTAATTACACCTGCAATGATCTTATTTCCATATAAGGTCACATTCTGAGGTATCAGGGTTAGTACTTCAGTGCATCTTTTGAGGGAACATGATTCCTTACAATGGTGATGGGGGAAATATGTAGTCAGAGAAACTTGACCTTTGTAAAAGAGAAGTAATGTCATTTGCAGTTCAGGACAGGATATATGTAATGAATTGCTTCCTCTTGAATGACAATATCTTTGCTGGAGAATCCCCTGGCAAAGCAGGATTTATTCTGTGAAGAAATGACAAGACCTAAAGCTGCCAAAGTGACTCAAACAAGAGACTGGCACAGTGCCAGTGAAGGTGAGCATGGTCCAAAATAGCTATGCTGTTGTGTAGCACAGACTCACTTTCAGAGCCAGTGCCTCTGAGAGCTTGTCCTGTGAGGGTTAATACCATGAAGAGCCCCTGAAACTCAACCTTGCAGTTCTGAGTCAGGAAATTTTTTAAGAAATGTTTCTTCATGCACCCCAATGTTTATAGCAGCACTATCAACAATAGCCAAAGTTTGGAAAGAGCCCAAATGATCATCGATGGATGAATGGATAAAGAAGATGTGGTGGATACATACAATGGATGCATACATTACTCAGCAATCAAAGAGAATGAAATCTTGCCATTTGCAACTATGTAGATGGAACCAGAGGATATCGTGCTAAGCGAAATAAGTCAGTCAGAGAAAGACAAATATATGACTTCACTCATATGAGGACTTTAAGATACAAAACAGATGAACATAAGGGAGGGAAGGGAAAAATAATATAAAAACAGGGAGGGGGATAAAAACATATGAGACTCATCAATATGGAGAACAGACAGGGTTACTGGAGGGCTTGTGGGAGGGGGGACGGGCTAAATGGGTAAAGGGCATGAAGGAATCTACTCGTGAAATCATGGTTGCACTGTATGCTAACTTGGATGTAAATTTTAAAAAAATAAACGTTTGTGTCTTAATTTTTGACAAATGGGATGGAAATATAGAAGATAATCCTGGCAAGGTATAGCTATAGCTAGCATGGACAACTGAGGTCGTGTCAGACTCAGGAGTCAACATGAAGGGATTTGCACTGGCCAAAATAGGTAAATTTGTGCATCAAGAAAAATAAGAGTAGTTGATTAAAACACATCCAGGGGTGCCTGGGTGGCTCAGTCGGTTAAGCCTCCAACTTTGCCTCAGGTCATGATCTAATGGTTCGTGGGTTCGAGCCCCGCATTGGGCTCTGTGCTGACAGCTAGCTCAGAGCCTGAAGCCTGTTTCAGATTCTGTGTCTCTCTCTCTCTCTCTGACCCTCCCCTGCTCAAGCGGTCTCTCTCTCTCTCTCTCTCTCTCTCTCTCAGAAATAAATAAAACATTTTAAAATTTTTTTAAAAAATAAGGTATTCTTTATTAAAAAAATAAAATAAAATAAAACACATCCAGTTTATTTAAATCCCATGAATTCCCAATAATACCTAGGGGGAGGTGGAAAAAGCCCTTAATTGCTCCCTTCGAGAATGATAGGAAACCAAGTCATTATTTTAAAAGCTTACGCATAAAGGGGAAAAAATCAAATATTGATCCTGCCTTTACTACTCAAATTGCACCGCTGTTTTAACCAAACAATGGACAAGGGAATGTTTCTCTTTAGAGAAGTATTCTAGCAAGCAAATGAAGAAAAATGATATAATATCACTATTACTCAACTTCTGATGCACTTAAGGATGCTGGGAGAGGCACTAAGAATATTACTAAAACAGGACTTCTAAATATCAATAAGTTATATATATTCAATGTGCCCTACTACCAAAAGGTAAGAAAACACCAAGATATTAAGTATGCAAACCAAATGTAAACATTTCATTGACCAAATGCAGCTAAGTGATTGCTTGTGTGTTTGCTCTCTGCATAGTCTTTGATTGAATAATCAAATGACAATCTGTGAGCCATAAACTACTAGTTACACAACTGTGAAAATGCATTCCTTATATCCAAATGAAAGTAAAAATTTACCAGTGCTTCCAGTTTAAGAAGGGATTCTCATATTCTTATGCATGCATACATACACACACGTGTACACACTTACTTCTTACACTTTCTGAAACTTCACTGAAAAAATACTGCAAAGTAGCCTCCACGTGGGGATGGAGGCAATTAAATGAAAGGAAATCATACAAATTTCACAAATCTTTGGAAGACATTAAGCAGAGGAAACAAAGTTAGGAGGATACAAGATATACCAGAGACAAGGGTGTGGGCAAAATCATTAAACACAACAGGTGGTACTGATGAGAAACCAGACAGCCACTGCCCTTTCATCCCCTGAAGTGAAGTCTATCAAAGTCAATGACCCTTCTATGTACAGAAAGATGCTAGTCAGGATCTTGACTCCAGAGTAAGAACCTCATACCACGGCAGAGAAACCTGCTCTAGACAGTCATCAAACACTCAGGGAAAGATATATAAGAGCTTAAAGATGTTATTTACAGGGACAAGGATAGCCAGTAAAAGAACTAAATAATGTAACTGAGGGAGAAAAGAAAGGTGGTCACAAAGGGAAAAAGAGAATATGCCAGGTAGAGGGACACGTAAAGAACAAGAGAGAAAATGATTCATGTTTGGGAACTGCAAGTACTTCAGCAAGGATTGATGAGAGATGATGAGTCTAGGGAAGGAACTAGAAGCCAGAACATCATATCATACCAAGAAGACTTCGAGCTTTATTGTTAAAATCCCAAGGACTTTCAGGTGCTTTGATGGCTCAGTCAGCCAAGAGGCTGGCTCTTGATTTTGGCTGGGGTCATGATCTCCGATTTTGTGAGTTCTAGTCCCACATGGGGCTCCATGCCGACAGTGCAGAGCCTGCCTAGAATTCTCTCTCCCTTCCTCTCTCTCTCTCTCTCTCTCTCTCTCTCTGCCCCTTACTTGCTCTCTTGCTCACTCTCTCGCTCTCTCTCTCTCAAAATAAATAAACAAACTATAAAAAATAATTCAGAAAATAAAATCCTAAGGACTTTTAAACATAACACAACATGGTTAGATTTGCATTTCAGAAACATGACTCTGGCTTCTGTGAAGAGATTTCTGGCAAACAAGTCTGGAGACAAGGAAACCACATAGATGGCTACTGAACTCATCCAGGAACAAAAGAGAACCAACTGTTGAACCAAGAAACTGGGCCTGAGGGAATGCTTTTCCAACTTCTGCATGCATCCAAATCATCTGGAGTATTTGTTAAACTACTGGGCCCCATGAGTCAAAAAAATCTCTTATTTAGTATGTCTGAGAAGGGACTCATGAATTTGCATTTCCAGTAAGTTCCCAAGTGATGCTAATGTTGCTGGTCCAGAGACCACACTTTGAGAACCACCGGCCTATAGGGACAAAAAAGGTGTTTGAAAGTATATGAGGAGAAGAATCAAAATACTTGACTGCATGAGGATGTTGAAGAAAAAGGAGGAGTCATGGTTCTTTTCAACTTTTTACCTCGTGTTACTGTGAGTTTATGGTGTCAGTCATCAAGGTAGGAAATACTGAGGAAGAACACATCTGCTTGGAGCAGGGAAGTGGTGCATATCAAAAGATCCAGTTAAATATCTATCAAACTTGATGTTCATATTGTAATATCCCAATGGAATTATACAACAGGCAATTCACATACAGTTTTGGACATGAAAGGCAAGGTATGGGGTAGACATACAGTTCTAAGAATCATCAGGATAGAGATGATAAAGCCATGGGAATAAAGATTTCCCAGGGTCAATGATTATACTGTGAGCAGGAAGAGGGTAAATCTTGGGAACATAAAACTGAAGAAGAGAGGGAACTGGCACCACTAAAGTCACCTGACATCGACAAAGAGGTAGAAGATATTCCATGGTTACATTGTTTGTCATAGCAAAAGATTTAAGATAATCAGTGCCCATCAGTATGGGACTGGCTAAATAAATCATGATACTCTCGATAGTAGAATTCTTTGCAGATATTAAAAAAATGGAATGAGTAAGTACTTTACTAATAGAAAAAATGTCCTAAATATATATTGTTAGGTGGGGAAAAGGCAAATTGCAGAATACTGTGTTTAGCGACCATTTAGATGAAAAGGGGAGAAATATATATATATGTATTTTTTGCTATGATATGCATGGAATATCTCTGGAATAATACACAAGAAATTTAAACCCTCAGGGGGCACAGTGGGGAACCTGGTAATTAGGAGAAAGAAAAATCCAAGACAGAATTGTCATCCAAAGGTCCAAATGTCCTATCAGCCACCACGTATAGCCTGATGTTAAGAAGGAAGCATCAGAGCCTGATGCTATTAAATATTTAAATCACAAAAAATAATTCTTCTTATTCTGATTTCATGATCACCCAACAACATTCTGAAGCTTTTTCCAGACAAAGAATTCATTCTGCCGACTGTCCACTTGACAACAGTATAAACTTTTATAGCAAATTAATCATTGTCATTCTACTACGGCTTTAAATATCCATCTCTTGTAATCTTTGCAAAGTTGAGGCAAGATCCCTGGATTCCATCAGTTCTGAGGAATCACATTGAGATACTAAGCCTATAGAGTCCAAGGGCTAAATCTTGGACCTTAATGAATTAACCAACATAAATTCGACCTTCTCAACAGCCAATCAGCTGGTCTCCCCCAGCCACATTCCAAAGGCACCAGGATGTAAAATTCAAACCTCTAGAAAAAAACAAGTTTGTTTATAATACTTCCCCTCCATCTTATCTTTATGACACAGGTTTCATTGACTGATATCAAATTCACCTATTTACCTGTGAATTACATAGAACTCTGACCTCCACCCTCTCCCAGCAGTATGGTCTCCCCAAAGTTCACCAGTATCATTCCACCAAAATTGTTCTTCATACCACGAACAAAAGTTATATCATATATGTAGATGCGTACTTGCCAAGATCCACTGCCAAACCATAAACTTTCTGAGGAAAATATATGCTTATTCACCTTTGTATTCCAAAAAGATAGCACAGAACCTCTCAGTCATAGACATTCAACATGTTCCCCTCCTATTGCATTGAATTTCCTGCTAATGTATTACTTACCCAGATAAGGTAGGTAATTTAAGCTACTTAAATCAAGGATCCTTACAGAAGCCTCTTTCAGGTGTGGCCTCTAATCTTCTGAGGGAGATATTTTTACCCACAGGCCTTTTGACACTCTTCAAATGTAATCATAAAAGAAGCCACTTACTGAAACCACTTATACAATCTACTTAGAGAATATACTGTTATCCAATAAGGTCTGAAAATGGGTTTTCTATTTTAGTTAATAGTGAACCTCAACACACATGAACTAGAGATTGATATTTTTTAAATCATAATTCGATTTTTAAAATATGCTACAATAAAATGATGCTGAATGAGGTGGAAATGTTCTTTCAAATTATAGAAGGGTATTTACAAATGCTGTGCTGGGAATGCAGGCTGGAGGAGAGCAGAGACAGGTGGCCAAGTAAGCCAGGCTCAGCCTACAAGCAACAAAGAGCTCTGCTTTTTCTTTTTGATGCGTTGGTTTCATACATGATTTTTTGAAAGATTTCAACCAATTTTTTAGTTTGAAAACCCAGGGTTTTTTTTTTTTTTTATTTACTTACTTACTTACTTCTTATGTATTTAAGAGTGCAAGCAGGGGAGAGGCTCAGAGAGAGAGAGAGAGAGAGAGAGAAAGAGAATCTTAAGCAGGCCCACATTCAGAGCAGAGCTGGACACAACACTCGATCCTACCACCCTGGGATCACTACCTGAGCTGAAATCAAGAGTCAGATGCTCATCCAACTGAGCCACTCAGGTGCCCTGAAAACCCAGGTTTTTAAAAAGGACTTAATTTCATGATGCCTCCGATTATTATTACTATAAATCTTCCTGCGCTGTATCTGCTAGATGTGCCTGGTAATGGAGTGATGGAATTACTAGCATGTTAGATAACACAATGTTGTTGAAAGTACAATGTAGTTCTTTTCTGGCCATTAAAAATACCACTTTGTTTCACCTCTTTCATATTGGTTACTATTTATCCACAGTCATCTCTGTTCCTCCCCTGTCTTCTAATATCAAGGTATAAATAATATTCACAGGATTTGTAGAACACAGAACCTTGCTAAGGTCCTTGCCACAGTCTAAACTCTACAAAACAGTAATCCCTCAGTGAAAAATCTAAGAGCAGAGTACTTTTCTCTTGAATATTCAATGCCACTAGTCTTTTGCCAGGAAATATTCCAAATATGAAAACTCTAGATCTATAAGTGTTCAAGAATATACTTTTTTAAAATTTCATCTTATTCAAATAGACCTTCTAACTCCAGAAAGCTAACTGCAAACCTTAAGATCTAAAAGACTACTTTTTTTATGTATGAAAAGGGGTCCAATCACTTTTCACCGGAAGAGAAGAAAATGTCAGCACGCTAAAGCAGAAAATGAAAGAGGGGTCTTAAATTGGGAAGAGATGACAGTGATATATGGAAGGAGGCAGAGGAGATCTAAGAAATCAGATCAGCTATATCATAATTACCAAGATTCCAAAATTAATGTAGACAGTTCCGAATTTATCCTCGGTAGGATTTTATCTCTGCTCCCCTTCATTTTAACTTGATTGGGGCATTATTGTCAGAACCTATCAATCTCATCTGATAAATTATATTTTAACAAGTCATCATACACTGTTGGAAAAGATTTGCTATTCTGCTTTATCACATTCAAATAAGTGCCAGCACTGTTTAATACGCCATAATTATTTCAGATCAAAACCTAAGCAAATAATCCTTACCTGACCAGGATAAGAACACCATCTCTGAACCATGCTGTGCTCATGTCAGATACCTTGATGGAGTAATAATGGCCTATTAATCAGAGCACGGGTTAAATGGCCCCAACACCTGCTCAACATCAACATTAATATTCTGATAAACTATTTAAAGAGACAAGTGATGTCACCACGGTCCTACACCGACTTGAACTTTCAAATTGAAAGACATTGGGGGTCAGCTGGCATCTATTTCCATATAGCATTAACAGTCACAGATTGAGCAACTTGAATCTAAACCTAAGTACTAAAATAAATCACTGTCTCTGGCATTAAAATATTCAGTCCTATTTTTAAAAACCTAAATCTAATATTTCTCAGATTCCTCAGTACACATGTCATAGCAAAAATTACACTGTGCTGGAATTGACTCATAGGCAACATTTAGTAATGAAGTGCTCACTATGTCCAAGTCTCTGGGTTTCAACAGTGATCTAGAGAAACACCATCTCAGTCATCATACTGTTTAAGGTATAAGTCCTGGGTTCCAGTCTCCAATCTCCCACTGAATTGAAGTTAATTATATGACCTGTATGACCTTAGATAAGCTGCTTTATCTCCCAGCCTCTTTATCCTTATCTGTAAAATATAGAAGTTGGACTAGATTGTTTCCAGCACTGAAATACACAGAATACTGCTGCCACCTAAGTTTTGGGTCACAGGAAACAGGTAAAAGTGCCCTTTCTCCAAACATCAAAGAGACAGTGTCAAGTTCACTGCCTCTGCCCTACTGTGAATACACAGGTCAACTACGTCCAATTTTAATCTTCTGAGTTTCACCTGAAGATAAGATTTTTGGTTCTTGAGATGCTATTGGGAAGGGAATTCTTAACATGCACAGTGTTAACCACATTTAAGAACTTTTTTTTATAAGTTGAGAAGCTACAGTACAGGAAACTAGTGACTTATTATTGTGAAAGACTAATTTGTGTTTTTAGCAATGAATAGGACACATAGTGCCTCTTTGTCCAGATAAATCATTCTGTCTGGATATCTGTGCTGCTACTGATTCACTGAAAGATCAAATGAGTTCAAACTCTCAAATCAAGGATGTAGATTTACTCCCTGTATATCCCCTTTGACGTTTTAAGTGTTATTAATACTTATTTAGAATTGTGTAATTACTAGAACTAAGAATTCAGAGGTAGGAGCTATGGTCTAAAGTCTTACATTTCTGGATATGCTTAAAAGTCGTGGAATTCCAAATCTGAAGGGAATTCAGGTCTAACTCCCTCACTTTAGGGATCATTTAAATACACACACACATACACACACACACACAGGGAGAGAGAGAGAGAGAATTAACTAATTTTTCCCAATATCCTGCAGCCAGCAGTGGACAGGCCTTCGAGCTCTCTCTGCTACAGGCAATGATGGCCCTCAATATGTGCACATGACAAGACCATCTCCAAAATTCTTTCTAGTCTAGCCATTTTAGGCTCCCTGAAAATGGCTGAAATTTCGATGATTCACTATCTTCCCAAACACAATTACACCTTCCATTTTCTGGGTGGAACTGAGAACACTCTGTCGATCGGACTTGGACTTCTTCATTGCAAGTAACAAAAGACTGGCTGACTTAAGAAGGAAAGGGTTGTTTTTTTTTAAGGATTTCTGGTAGTTTGCAGAATCACCAGACAACACAAAGAAACAGGCTAGGAAAACAGATAAGAACAAGATGACAGCCAGGACCACACTCTGTGAAAATGAGGTGACAGGCCGGGTTGGTTGGGTTACCACCCCAGGAGCTACAGCACTCTGGAGCCTGTGAATTTCTGCCCCCTCCCGCTGCCTTGCCCTCAGATGCCATCAACCTAGACCAGATTCTCTACCACCTCAGGCATTGCTTCAGGATTCAAAGGGTCCAAGTGAGGCCCTGCACCTAAGCCCTAGCTGCAAGGTAAGTTGAGGAACGTGCATCTGGCATTTTCAGCTTCTACCTTAGTAGGCAAGCTCTGACACAGGACTTCCCCAGGTGCAGGATGGGGTCCGGATCCAGGAAAGCTAACCAGCTATCTAGGCAGGCAGATCAATAAACCCTTGTTTACAGCAAGTAATATATTTGAGCAACTTAAAGAAATACATTCATTTCTACATAAATTAAACCCCTCTAAACATATCTGAAAATGATTGCAATATTCAAACTAATCTCAAGAACTTGACAGTAATGTGGAAGTCCATTTTAGCACAATACATATCATTATCTAGGAGGATCCGCATGAACGCATTCATGCTACTACCTTTGGCTGGTGGGAAACGAGTAATTTTGAAAAATTCATGCTTAGCTAGAGCTTTAAATTCTTCTGCCACTTATAGGTACTTGTATGTATCATGCGCGTAATGATTTTTTACCAAAATAACAATGAAGTGCTTTCTAATTCTACTGATAATTTAAATGATTCCAGAAATTTTAACAACAGATGATGCTTTTTTTAAAAAATAAATAAAAGCACATTAAGTTTGTTAGGACATTTACACACACACACCTTTTACATGCTAATTTTACTTTAGTAGTTGTTTTACAAACATAATTCACACATTTCTCCACAAACAATGTCCCTAAAAAGTGGGATCCTTTAAACTATTTTAAAACAGTTCTGATTTGGAGGGGGTGTAGTCTGTCAAAACACCCTGTGTTTTCCTCTTTACCAATTTGCTTTCAAGGCTTACTTTACTGCCGTCAATTGCAGTTGCCTAGGGTTTCCTACTTACTGCTCTTGCTCCTGGAGAGTTAATTTGTAACACTTGGGTTTCTTGGCGCTCTTTCCTTCTTTTCCCCAAATACTTGAGCCCTCTACCCTTAATTTTGCTAGTTGATTCTGTGCCTAGTCACTATTTATAACTAGATATAATCCCGGATTCAGACAGCTGGTCTGGTTCTGAGATCTGTGATCCCATTTTGTTTTACCACATATGACCCTAGACCACAAACACATTAAGGGCAAGTATATGAACTAAGAAGTTTAATAAGCATAAAACATACGTGCGGAAACATGGATGCTATATTACAAAGCCCGCATGCCACACTTTAAGAAGGACTTCACAGTACAGCTAGGAGTACCTTGGGCACTTTTTTAGGCAGGGTAGCAGCTTCCTCTCCAAGCAGGTAGGCTCCTATCATCCTATGAGAAGACTGCTATGATTTCTTTCACCTGGAGCATCCTCCCTGACCCTCCCCACCAGCCTAAAGCCTACATATTGCTCAAAGAACAGTTCAAATTCTGCCTTTTTTCCTGAGGGATGTACACATGTGGAGCTTAAAACAAAAAGGAGTTTTGCAAACCTTAAAGACAGACATAAATAATAATCATAGGTACCATTGCTATCAAGGACCAGACTTAATCCTCATATCAACCTTATAAGCATGGATTGATTATACCTACTATGTTATAGATATTGTGACCATCGAGGTAACTATAAACATAGTCTCTGCCCTTAGAGAATTTTCAGTCTGATAAAATCAAATACAGATATCCCCCGCTACCTGAAAGTAGAACGTTGCTATAAAACCTTTTATAATCCAAAATGGTTGTAAAGCTAAGAAGCAATTACCATTAATTTATAAGGAATTTTTTTTAGTATTTCCTGACCCAAAAAATAACCTCTTGGGCTTTTCTGATACCTTAGAGCACATCTTGCTAACAGAGGCACACAATAAATCTAGCTAGAGCACGGATGCTCACAGACACAGGTCAAAGTGATGGCACCTTGATGCTGAGAGGCTGAGAGGCTGAGTGTAATTCCTGGAGAAGGAGCTGGGCAAGGGGGGAGTGCACTCGCTGCTGGGATGTGCTGCCTTTGTAAGGACTCATTGTAAAGTAATGCTGAACAAAGTAACGCTTTGGGGATTTCTTTCAGTCAGCAAAACAGGCATGAATGTAGGTCTTCGGTAAAAGTGAAGTGGTGTCATGGGCAGTTTCGAAAATCAGAGGATACCTGTACGTACAAAAATAGTTCAAAATAAGGAACTGAGTAGAGAGATAAAGGGAGAGTTTGCTTGAAGAACAAGAGTTTATTACTGGCTGAATTTAGGGGAAGGCTTCTGCAAGGAAGCCCACTTTACAAATAAGGACACTGAGGTCTACAGAGGGTCATGTCATGATCACAAACTAGTAATCAGTGGAGCTGGAAATCGGACAAGGCAGGACTCTCTGAGCCCAACTTTGTCACCCTTTCCATGGTGGGAAGTTAACATTTTCATTTGTGCATGTCCAACACCAAGTGTATTCATTTCCACTGTCACACTTCTACTATAACAAATTTCCACAGATTTGGTGGCCTATAACAATAGAAATGTATTCTTTGCACACCAGACATCTGAAATGAAGAGGGTGGCAAGGCTGGATACTTCTGGGGACTTAGAGGGGGATCTGTTCCATGCCCCTCTCCTGGTTTGTGGTAGGTTTGTGTTCCTTGGCTTGTAGATCCATCATTCCATCTCTGCTTCCACCTTCTCATGGCGTTCTCCTGAGCGTTTCTCCTTTATGTCTGTGTGTCTTAAATTCCCCTCTCCTTTGTCTTAAAAAGACACCAGTTATTGATTTATGGGCCACTCTAAATGGAGGACTATCTCAAGAACCTTAACTTAAATACATCTGCAAAGACTCTATTTCCAAATAAGCTCATGTTTACAGATGCCTGGGGTTAGGACTTAGACTTATCCTTTGGGGGGACACTATTCATCCCTGTACACAAGGCACTTTGTTTTCAAACCTGTTCCAACTCTTACTTCTTGGCAAGGCTTCAGCTTCACCCAGGGATTTGTGGAGAATTACTGAATGTGTACACAGCCTTGGGCATGCAGGCCTTCTTCCAGACCACCAGGGATAAGTGGGAGCTTACCAAGACACACTGTGGCTATCTCATTTCCTCCGTCTCCCTGTTAAATTTCTCGCCAGCCTGTTGGTTTCTTGCTTATCCCAGCTAGCAGCACCACTCTAAGCTAGCTGCATGATTACCCTTCCTTGTTTATTTGCTGACTACTTCTGACAATAATTGAGAGCATGAGGTTTTCCACTCCCCTTTCTAAATCAAATCTACCCCCTCCAGCAGCTAAGCTCTCCTTGTTCATGGCTTGCACATCCTGGTCAAACTATCACATGATAGAACTACAGAAGGTAGAATGGGAGCAGCCCAGACTCTCATTGCTTATACCTGAATTTCAGTAGTTCTTATCAAATAAACACTTATCAGTGTGTTGTGTGCCCTTGGTCAATTTTCAGATTTCTAAAATGGTTCTTTTTGGTAGTATTATCCAGTTTTATCACTGTGTTTGGGGGAGAGGATTTGCTATGCCCATCACTCTACCATTGCAAAAGCCTCAGTCTCTAGAAGTTAACTTTAAAGAGAGCCATTGTCATATTGCAATTGCACTCTCCTTAGTGGATGGAAAGAGAAATTTCCAGAAATGTGTGCTGCATACAGTTGGGATAGGACTAGATGGAACAGGAATTGACAACAATCTAGTTTATCTTTTCCTTCAAGCATATTTATTGTCTACATTTTTCAGTACGTCAATAGTAAAAGAGTAGAATTGCCTAAGCCTATGTTGGACAGAATAAAAGGAAGAATTCAAAATCTATAATCCATCCATGAACATGCAAATTTCTATAGCAACTGAAGATTACTCTGTACTCACAGAGAAAAATATTCACCTGTTATTATTGTCCATGGACCATACTGATTCACTTTAAATTTTATGAAGGTTTTTTTTAACTTTATAAATCTACAAACCTGTTATTATAAAGTTTCCATACCTCTTCTTTTTCTGCCTAGGAAGCCAAATTGTTGAAAACCATCCCTACTTATAATACAGTTCAGCTAAAAGGTGATAAATGTGATTGGTCATTATTGACTTCAGGGCTTCAGATAACTACAAACTGGTAATCTCTGGATGAGGAGTTTTATTTAGCTCTTATAACTTTTTAAACAATTAGAAATGTACACATTTTGTATAAAAATATGAGTACTTGCCTTTCCTTTTTTTTTCTTTTTGAGAAAAGATCTGGTGATAGAAAAATTAAAATTGTTACCCTTTTTATTATTTTTTAAATTTTTTAAATGTTTTTATTTATTTCTGAGAGAGAGAGAGAGAGAGAGAGAGCACGCATGAGCAGTGGAGGGTCAGAGAGAGAGGGAGATACAAAACCTGAAGCAGGTTCCAGGCTCTGAGCTGTCAGCACAGAGCCCGACACGGGGCTCAAACCCATGAACCCTGAGATCATGAGCTGAGCCAAAGTCAGACGCTCAACTGACTGAGCCACCCAGGCGCCCCAAATTGTTGCCCTTTTTAAATAAGGCAAGTAGTCTCTAATACATTGCAATCCTCTCCTGTGCCAGTCATCTAACACTAAGAACCATTATCAGCTACTACTAATCATTTCATTTGCACTATTTTTCTTTTTGTGATGAAGAAATATTTTCTCTAAAAATATCAGTTAAAAATGGGAAATAAAAATAGGAACTAAGAGGGCTATTTGATTATCCTTTGCCCAGTCCTCCTTATTAGTGCTCTCTGTCTGGCCCTGTCTAGACATTTGAGTTTGGGATCACCACTTTCTGTTCCTAGGTTAAAACCAAATGATCTCTTGAAATAAAAATAATTCGGGATTGTAGTTCTTGCTTATCAGGATGGCCTATGTCAGAAGGAAATCAAGAAGCTGTCCAAAGATTGATTATATAGTCTAATAGCTACATGTCCAGGTTCTAGAGCCAGATACTTGAGCTCAAATCCTGGCTTTGCCATTATGGCTTTTGTGATCTTAGGAAAATTATTTAAGAGAAACAGCTGCCCTTTTGGCAAAATGGGGATAACAATAGCATCTCCATTGTAGGGTCATTTGAGGATAAAATTAAGTGCTCAGAATGATTGCCTGGTAAGTGGTAAATGTTATATACATTGAAGAACCAAACTAAAGTGGAATTGCTATGTCAAGGACAAAATGGAGATGATCAACACAGGTTCATAAAAGAAACCTATTCCTTACAGAAACTTACAGCTCTTATCAGAAATCATCAGAGGATAACAGCCAGTCCTCAAACACCAAATCTGTTCATGCCATCTCTGGACCTCCTATTCCCCTGACTGAACTACCCTGATTCAAATAAGCAAGAAGACCACCAGGCAACCAATCAGCTGAAAAATGCAAAAAACTTCCATATCTATCTTATGAAAATCCCTTAGTCTCTGAGCAACTCAGAACCCATTGCTACCTGTAGTTTCCAAGCTTACAGGTAGGGAAGCCTTGCAATAAACTCATCATTCTGCTTTGTTTTATTCAGTATGCAGAGTTTTGGTATTGACAGCAAGTTTGTTAATAGTATTATAGGAAAGCAACTGTCCCTATAAATAGTCCCACCTTAGAGAGGGAAATGGGTGATGGGCATTGAGGAAGGCACTTGTTGGGATGAGCACTGGGTATTGTATGCGAGCCAATTTGACAATAAATTATATTTTTTAAAAAACAGTCCCACCTTGTCTAGTGTCAGTGTAATTGACAATCACACTTTGTAAAATTATCTATCCCCAGAATACATATAAACAACACTTTGATGAAATTATGCCTACATAATTAAAATTAAATAGTAAAGCAATTATCAAATAAGTTTAACTAAATGCAGATGGTTAATTTGCCTGAATAATTCAGGTCCTAATTTTTTTTAATCTTACAAGGCAGATTGTAGAGCTTGGGTCCTGAAATGTCTACATATCTACATCAACTCTCCAAATTACAAACTTTGTCCAAGTATTCCTAATTTAAAAATAAATAACTTGTTTAAAAATAATAACAATAATGTCTTCAACACGAAGTTCCCCTCATGACTCTATAAATACTGATGCCCTATCTAATAAGACGTCCCTTGAGCTCACTTTTCTACCTCTGACTTTTTCCTTTCCAAAAGGAGATAACTTATAACAAACTTCCTTCTCATTGTCCCCAAAACTCAACTTGGATGGTTAGGGATGTATGGCAGGGTGGAGATGTGATATGGGGCAAGGAAAAGGAAAATAATGCATGTGTCTAATATAAAGGAATGAACAGAGCACTGACTGTAATGCACAAAGCACCGATTGTAGTTTTACAAAGAGGAGAACATAGGCAACTATTACATTGTCACATATGCCTTCCATAAATGCAGTAAGGAGAAATACATGGACCTGAGTATCATTGAGTAAAGTATAGTGAGTCTTAATTATCTTTCCCAGAAGCAGCCTATATGCTGAAACATTGTCCAGCAGGACAGAGAGATGTTTGCACTGCAGCCCTGACACATATGCACTAGCAGAGCAATGTCAAGATGCCATGTATTTTCAGACCAATGCAAGCTTTGAACCAAGGAAGAAATCTGTGCACATGAAATTTGTGGTGCCAGGAAGAACCCTTCCTAGGCCACTCTGGTCCAAAGGCTCTATTTTCAACTCCAGGGCAATCTGTGATATCTACTGGAGACTCCCAGGGCAAAACAAGACATTCTATCAGCTGATGTGATCAAGTCAAAATAGCCACATCAAAATGTAAAAGTATTCCTCGACCTTTACCCTAATCCTGGGGCGCAGAGATGAAGGCTAAGCTTCAGGAACGAGACATCTTGTATAACAATGAATTTTTTTTCCTCTAAGTTTAGTGGTTCTTAGAAAATTATCAACTTGAATGTTCTAGATGCTTCCATAGAAATAGAGAGGCTGCTACAATGGTCAGTTCCAGGTTTCAAATGGGGCCTCTAAAGAAGATGTTAATAAAACAATGAACATCAGGTTCCTGCCATATAATAAGCCTTATAAAAAGTCCAGAGGTCAAATCAGGAGCCAATTTTCCCTACCCCATCCTGTCAACAAGCCCCCTCTGCTTCCAAACTCATTTTGCCCTCATTAAATTCAACTTTTTATAAAACTGAACTAAGCACTGTCGGGTTAAATAATTCAGGACAACTGGAAACAGCACAAAATCTATTTTTCTGCTTTTAAAATGTTCACTTAGAAAGTAAAATGTACTCCCCAAAACTATAAAACACACAAAAACCCAACACATATGCACTAGCAGAGCAATGTCAAGATCCCATGTATTTTCAGATCAACACAAGCTTTGGACCAAGCAAGACTGAGGGAAATAAACAGTAGATGGAAGATGGGGATCTACTCCTGAACACTGACACCCTGCCTGTGTGATGCTGCCCAGAACACCGCTCTTCTCTTGGGCCAGACAGTGAAGTGACTAGATTAGGTTTTTAAAACGTCTGTTTTAGCTCTGACAAGAACTTAATACAAAGAATACCAAAGCCTTTCAAAAGGCTTGTTACTGTGTTCTATAATGGTTGTTTAAATTGCTAGGCAAATCCTGAGATTTTTCAGTTCGGTGGCGTTTATTATAACAGGCTTCATCCAGGGTATCACCAACTGAACCTGTAAATATACACAGTAGATAGAGTAAAGAACCAATTAATAGAAGGTAGAATTAAGCATGGGAACTTCCTAGGAGTTTAACCTGAGAAAGAAGGAAGATGGCATATTTAAAACTATAAATCTCCTCTAGAAAAATACAAAAACACACATTTTATGTACGATTTTAGAAGATTCACAAGCCCTTAGATGAAATTCTGAGAAAAACCGGAATCTGAACATGAGAAGGTAAAGGGGGGCTTCCTAGCCGGTGGAGGAGAAGGGTATCCATGTGGTATTTTGCTTAAAATATAAATGCATTGTATTCGACAGCCACTTTGTGATATAATAAAGTTTATTTATTATATGGCTAGTCTCCAGCTAAAATTCCAATCTCCTGAACTAGAAGGCAAATCCAGCATTTTTAGTCATAATTAGGCTTTTGAAAACATTAACAGCATATCTGTATTCACTCATTCTGAAAAGGAAATGCTGTTCATTTTCATTCAAAGACCAGCTTCCTTTTCATTCTTAAAAAAGAAAAGAAAAGGAAGAAAGAAACTTGAAATAAGGCATGATGAGATGCCCTCTTCTGTTTCTAAACAGTTAATGCAAGGGTTTTTTGAATCCTGCCAATTTGAAGAGTTTCATATTAAACTGTGAACACAGCAGGATTTTAAAATCCTAAAGCACTTCTATTGACCTCCAGCGACCGGAGTAGCTCCTTATGCAGCAGAAGTTCCTCTTTGCCAGTTAAAAAGTCCTCACTCCTCTTTCTGTGTAATAGCACACACACTGTTCCTGGCTGAGAAGAAAATAAAATTAACCTTGGGCAGGCGGCTGTGCTCCTGATTTCCCCAGGCGAGTGAATGAGCTCACCAAACGTATAAATAATGTGCCCAAGTCCCCTTGTTGCTCAGGGTTTTTTCGTTTGTTTGGTTGGTTGGTTTTGGTTTCTTGTGTTTGTTTTTTTTCTTCATTGCCCAGAAACCTTGAGCGCAATTCCTATCTGCTAATGTGTTAATACTTTCACCAGAGCTTCATTCCAGTCACTGCAAAACCAAGAAGATAGCAGTAAACCCAGAAGCATGGCCCAAACTTCCTGTTTGTTGGCAGAATGTTGGTGTGCGGCTTGCAAAGTTTGACAAATTATGCAAAGAAACAAATGTAAAAGGACAGTTCTGAGATCTAAATTGAGGTGCTGGAGCTCAGTTGTTTTAGTGGAACTGCCACTGGGCTGCTGCCAGTTGCATCTGGGCAGGAAGGAAATGCAAATTAAAAGGAAAAATTAGGCCATTTTAGAGCAAAGTGATTTTTCAGCAAAAGCTCAGTGCTAACACTAATGAATAAAGAAGGTATTATTTAGTTTTAAATTGGATTGATTGATTCTTTTCCTCGGTTATTCTGAACTGCTTCTTTTCCTCTTTCCTGGAGTCACTGAGGTGTTTTGATAATGGCTCATTATTTCTGCAGTCCCAGCTCTCATCCTTGCTACTTCTTACAACCTCTTTTCATCTCATTCGACTACAGAAAGGGATTTGTCCTTCCATAAGACCTGTACACTCTACTGAAATCAAAGCTAATTGCTTTGTTTGTGTCTTTCATCATCTTCAAAACTAAACAAACAACTCTGATCTAGAAGGTTGAACTTTGGAATCAGAACTGAATTTTAGACACCTCTCTACTTCTTACGAGTCCTGAGACTTAAGATCTGTCCACTGAGAGATTCAGAAATCCCTGTTAAGTTTCCATAATCAAGGAGCTGTTAGGATAAAATGAGATGCATATAGAAATGCACTTTGACACTATTCTTTGCACTTATTATTTATCAACTCATTTAATTCTTACAACTTTATTAAGTAAAGGTTATTTTATTCCGATTTTACAGATAAGAAGACTAAGCAGAAAGATTAAGTCACTTTCTTGTCCAAGGTCTCCCAGCTACTAAATGGAATCTCTGAGATTCAGACCCAGTTAGTCTGGGTCCAGACCTTACACCACCACCTTTACATGCACTGCCTTCTAGTGTGAATGTCAAGTGTTGTTATGCATTCATTTATTCATCAGCTCTGTATTGACCAGTACCGTATGCCTTACATTTGCTGATTACAACTAGAAAATGACCATATCAATGAGATTTTTATTGCTTCTCATTTTCACCCTCTTCATTCTTCCCCCTCCAGGAAATAAAGAGAACAGGGAATAGGAAGAAGAAAGAAGACTCAAAACTCATCGTTAAGACCCTTTTGAAAATAGTCACACAGAATCGTAAGAAGCTGCCATTCAGTTGAGAAGCTCGCCTCTGTGGCATCGACTCACCTGCCACCGATAAGAAGTTGGGGGTGGGAATGTTCATAGCAGCACTCTCCACAATAGCTAAAACATGGAAAGAGCCTAAGTGTCCATCAACAGATGAATGGATCAAGAAGATGTGGTTTATCTATACCATGGAATACTACATGGCAATGAGAAAGAATGAAATCTGGCCATGTGTAGCAACATGGATGGACCTTGAGGGTGTTATGCTGAGTGAAATAAGTCAGGCAGAGAAGGACAAATATCATATGTTTGCACATATAGGAGGATTAGGAGGAACTAGACGGAGGAACAAGGGGGAGAAGAAGGGCGGAAATGGTGGGGGAAAGGGAGAGAGGCAAACCATGAGAGACTCTTGAATGCTGACAAAAACTGAGGACTGATGGATGTGGGGGGGAGGGGGGGATGGGCATGGAGGAGGGCACTTGTGGGGATGAGCACTGAGTGTTATGTAGAAACTAATTTGACAATAAACTATTTGTAAAAAAAAAAAAAAAAAGAAGTTGGGGGTGGGAAGGCAGTGATGGATAACACACAGTGTCCCCTCCACAGGAGGGGGAAGGCTGCAAAAGCACAGACAAAGTTAAGTCTGGACCAGGGTTTCAAGCTCACTGAACAGCAGAAGCACAGAGCGGCAAACCCCAAAGCCCCGCCAACCCGAGCCTCAGCCTTTTTCATTGGGTCACCGTAAGATTCAAGGAGACACCCACAGTTGCTGGACTGTGAAGGGCTCTATACTGATAGAGGTAAAGACAAGGTGACTTATAGCAAGTGATCCCTAACCTCAACAAGGACTCCTTTATGCAGGAGACATGATATTTAATTTTTTAAGTGGGGAAATGGGGGATGAAAATCTCAGAATTTACTTATAATTATTTAGAAAAAATAACCATTAGAAAAAGGGTAATTAACAGTTCACACTAATGAGGCTTTCTTTTCCAAAGCAGTCTTCTCCAAGAGCTTCAAATACTTTTAACCTCATTAGTTAATCACCTTCTACCAAAGTAAGTGATCATCATTATTAGTTGCCTATTTTTAAGAAAGGGAAAATGGGAAAATGTAAACGAAAGAAGATTAAATGGAACTGTAATATAATAATCAATACATATTTTGTCTTTGTGCTCAGTCTTTGTAATTTCCTGAGTGACAGAGGGTGAGAGGAATGTGTTTTGTTATTCAAAATAAGCCCCTTCCAAACCTACCTGAGTTTGTGCTGAAGTGCTGAGTGGGTGCTGGGTAGCTTTGGATAGGAGTTGGTTGCCAAAGGAACCAATCATGTGACTAGAAGGTTAGAACGTTCAGCCCTACCCTGACCTCCTAGGAGGCAGAGGGGCTGGAAATTGAGTTAATCATCAATGGCCAATGATTTGATCATTCATGCTTATGTAATGAAACCTTCATAAGAAACCTAGATAGTAGGGTTCCAAGAGCTTCCAGAACAGTGAATGCATGCATTCATGTGCCAGGAAAGAGGCACAACCCAAAGTCCCCTGGGACAGAGGCTCCTGCACTCGGAATTTTTCGGGATCTTACCATATGTACCTCTTCATCAGCCTGTACATTGTACCCTTCATAATATCCTTTATAATAAACTGGTAATAGCAGGTAAAGTGTTTGTTTTCCTGCATCCTATGAGACACTATAACAAATTATCAAATCAGGGGAGGGGTCATGGGAACTCCTGATTTGTAGTCAAGTCAGATAGAAGTGTGAGTTCCCTGGGGACCCACTACTTGCAACTGGCATGTTCAGTTGGAAGCAGTCTTCTGGGGGTCTCTTAACTCTGCATAGTTAGTATCTGAAATGAATTCAAGTGTAGGACATCCAGTTGATGTTGACAGAGAATTGGAGAATTGCTTGGTGTGGAAAACCCACACATTTGGTGTCAGAATTGTTGGAAGTAAAAACAGATTAAAAAGAAAAGACATTCAGGCATTTCCACACAAAGCTGCAGCATGTCACCTGCCAGGAAGAAGATTCCTCTATCAAGGACATGCCCATTCTTCTTGTGTGGAAGTATCAATTCCTTTTTGAAAATGCTGACTAAATATGGACTCCGTCTTCTATAATTCACCCTTCTGATAAATGTTAGTAGTACTAACTTGAAAATTATAACACTTCTCTCTCATCATACCCCTCTCTCCATCTTCTAGAGACACCTAGATAGAGGAGGATCACGGGGCCTATTGTTATCAATCAGTTCTCATCACATAGCATATCACACATACACAGTGTATGAGAGCGTATACACCCTCCTGACCCTGAACTTGCTGGTAAGCTTCATGACATAGATGGAATGGATGAAAGATTCACTAAATTCACAGTAGTGACCCAAGTGGCTCAAGGGTAATCTCAGGCCACTGAGTTTAGACAGTACTCTAAACAACAAATCCAAAATCATCTCAGAAAAGTGAGAGTAGACAGAAATGACTGTATAGATATTTTTTCAAAAATGAAGTAGAGGTATGAAAGGTATATAATTACAAAATGGATAAGAAAGATGAGGCTTCATTGTCATTGATACTTTCCATCCAAGCAGGGCTGCCATTTAAGAAGCAGAAAGACAACGGAAGGCACCAATAACACTGTGGTGCTTACAAACTTTTCTTTAAATAGACCTATGGGATCTAGAAGGAAGCACAACATATGGAGGGATGTAAATCTCACACAAAAAAAGTACCTCAAAACGGGTGCCTGGGTGGCTCCTCCAGTTAAGTGTTTGACTCTTGATTTCAGCCATGGTCTCAATGTTTGTGAGATCAAGACCTGAGCAGGCTCCACGCTGACAGCCTGAAGCCTACTTGGGATTTTCTCTCTCTCTCTCTCTCTCTCTCATGCTCTCCCCTCCCCCTTGTTCACTCATTCTAGCACATGCTCACTCACTCTTTCTCTCTCTCAAAATAAATAAATAAAAATGTTTAAAAATGTTTAAAAAGTACCTCAAAACACAAAGTGGTTAACACACTGGTTTTCCAAGGCTTAACAGGGGAAAGTGTAAATTCTATAGGTTTAGGAGGACATAAATGCTGAAGGCAGAAGAACCAACTAAGTGACATAGGATCATAGATTCTTGGAAAATGTTTTAGAGATGTAGACCCTGATTCTACTCAACATGGTTCCATACCCTCTGACTGAAAATTTCCAGTGTTTGGAAGGTTAGTGTTCCAGCCTTACAGTTTTAAATGCTAATTTAAAAGAAAAAAATGTTTTTCTTTTTACATTGGGCTGAAATTTGCCACCATGTAACTCACATTGACTGATCTAGGACTTCTGCAATAATGAGACTAAATATCCATGAAAGACCTTGGAAAACAAAGACAGTTATCAGTCTCTCTCCAAGTCTGCTTTTCTCCAAACTAGTTACTGTTCCCTTTGAAACTCAGACAGCATGGTTTCTAGATCTTTCAAAAACCCTAGAAGCTGTGTTTGGGCATCAAATTTCAGTGTGCCTATGAATACCTGGAATGCTTGTTAAAGGCGAAGACTCCCAAGCCCCCGCCATGTTCTGATGCAGTCTGGATACCTGGGCCCTGAATCAGAATATTTAGGTCTCCCTTTCTGATGCAGGTAGCTGAAGACCATGCTTGAGAAAGTGCACTGGTACGTTCTTGCCACATCAAAGTATGATACCACAAACTGGACTTGGGACTCCAAACTCCCTCCTACTAACTGAGGGTCCAATGAGACCTTCTCTGATCTCCACATGCATGTGTAATTCCAAAGTTCTCACTTCTTTTGAATAGAATATTTTGTCAATTCTGTCCTTTGGGAACATAACTGTAAGGCACATTTGCTTTGATATCTAAGTGAGTATGCTTTATGTATGACCCAAATCAAAGCGATGAAAGTTGTATTTGGATGTATATTACTATGGGAGCAGACATAATTCAAAAGCAACATTTAAAGCCCTGACTCTGGTCCTGCCTGACAGGGAAAACTCCTGAAAGCCTGAAAGGAATTCCTGAAAGGAATATTCTTACAGACTGATCTCTTTCTCGTTGAAATTCTTTTTTTACTATTATTATAGTCTTTAGAAAGTTATTTACTATTTTAAAAGTTAATCATTTTCTATGCCCATTCTTACTTTTGATCAGAGACCACTCTGTCAATATTCTTCATAACCGCCCCCTCAAATGTCACAGGTTCTGTGGAAAATTACAATCTCCTCTTCTAGGGAAAACAATGAACAGAACAGACTCTATTTTTCAGCTGGGGTGAAATGGCAAGAGATTCAGTATCCTCCTACCCATCAGAATAGTGAAGTGGGAAGTAGAAACCCCAGGTTCAGGTATGAGTCAGGAACAAGGTATGAAGCACTGTCCTGGCCAGATATCTGATATGCCCAACAGGAGTGTGGGCTCCCCCATGAGAAAGGACAATTGTCCATATCAGATTCAGGTGTGTCAACTAGAACAGAGACTTCTCTTGTCTCTGATCTAAGCTGAGAAACTTTGAAAGAAACTAGTTCAAGAACCAGGCTGGCTCAGACACTCCAAAAGAATATTTATAGAAATAAAACAGAAGATACTGATTATCAACATTTATAAAATCATTCAGAGAGTTACCACGTACCCATTAAGCAGTTTCCTCCAGTGGTAACGGTTCAACTATAATATAATATCAAAATTAAGGAGCTAACTTTGGTACAATCCACAGATCTTACTCAAATTACACCTGTTTTTCTTCCTCTTATAAATACCTTGATTTTTTTTTAAGTTTTCATTCAAATTCCAATTAGTTAACATACAGTGAAATATTAGTTTCAAGTATACAGTATAATGATTCAACACTTCCATATAACACCCGGTACTCATCATAAGTGTATGATTTCACCTGTTTTATATCCACTCATTTCACCTGTTTTATATCCACTCATTTGTATGTGCTTCTGTGTGTGTGTAGTTCTATGTAATTTTGTCATGCCTGTAGATTCATGCCATATTATATCATGATACATTATTATGATATAACACTATAAGATCAAATCATGATAATGTTATCAAGCTTTAACTTTCCTGCATATGGTGATTTATTCTTTATACTTCCATGTTTTTAGTAAAATTATTGAATTAGCATTGTAGTGAAGTTCAACCGCACTACTAATCAAAGAAATCCTATTTAAATTTTTTAAATTCCCTTTTTCCCCTTTAAATCACCAAAGTTTTTAACTGATAATGTTCAAATTCAGAATATGGTAAGTCAGCCTCTCTCTCTTAGGAGAATGCTGCTCTTAGAAGCCAAAATCAGTACAACTGTCCTGGAAACAATAGTGTATGAAGGACCTTTTAATGTTTCATATCCTCTCTTTTCATAACTTCTCTTTCAGAAATATGTACCAAGAAAAATAATCAGAAAAATTGGTCAATTAATATGAAAAACATATATTTACTTAGTATTACCCAAACTAGTAGAAAACTTAAAATAGCCTAAATATTTTTAAAAATAAGGGATTAGTTGAATAAATTGAGACCCATCAAAGCAATGTTATATTATACAACAATTAAAAGTGGCATTTTTCAGGGACTTAGAGCCTAAAGAGAATCCCCATAATAAAATATTAACGTAAAATGATAGAAATAGCAGCTATGGTTCATAGTTCATTTTTTTGTGTGTGGAGATATGTATTTAGAAAGTTCTGAACCTCTGCTTCTGGGAAAATGGAGTAGATGTACTTTTCTCATTCCTCCTGCTCAGTACAAGTAAAAGCTCTGAATGTTTTATATAAAACAAACATATGAATAATCAGAAAAGTGGAAGAAAGAAAGCAGAATGTTGAGGGACCTCAAGACCCAAGGAGTAATATGGTCATGAGTACTCTGGATTTTCTGTTTGGCTCATATATCACAGACTTGCAGCTAAGGAAGCCAGGTGCCCAGTAAACACCAACAAATAAAGATCTTTTTGCTTTCTTGCCAAAAAGATCAGGAAAGGAGGAGCCAAGCAATATAGAAGACTTTTAGACAGTAACTGCTCTACTCCATCCAAACACCACAGAGAAACTCTGTGGTCCCCACCCAACCCATGCCAACAAAGACTGAGTAGGAAACCTGGACTTCCACCCTCATAAGACACTCCAATACTGCTGCCAGAGTTGTGTCCAAGAAGGTCAAGTAAAGAGACTTGACTTTCATCCCCATCAGCCAGTAATGAGCCTCCCCTCCAACAGAGTCAGGAGAGATCCCATGGAGCCTCGACTTCCTCAACAACCCCATTGGTGTGTTGTCAGAGGAGGCCTACAGATGAGACAGGATCTTCACCACTGCCCTGAAGAATGAAAGTGACAGAGGAAAGAATCAATGAAATAAAAAATAGAACAATAGAAATAACCCAATATGAACAACTAGAAATAAATATATTTTTTAAGAAATGAACATAGACTCAAGGACATGTGGGACTATAAAAATAGCTCAAACACTTGTATTATCAGAATTGTAAAAAGAGAGGAGAAGGAAGATGAGGCTGAAAAAGGACTTAAGGTGATAATGGCTGAAAAGTTCCCAAAGTTAGCAAAAGACATAAATATAGGGATCCAAGACGCTGATAAAATCCTAAAGAGGAAAATCCAAAGAAATCCACACCAGAACACATCATAGTCAAATTTCTGAAAAAAACAAACTTTTGAAAGAAGTAAGAGAGAAAATGCATGTTATCTATAGAAGCTAACAATTTGCACAACAGTGTATTTCTCATCAGAAACCTTAGAGACCAGAGGAAATGACATAACATTTTCCAAATGCTGAAAGAAAGACCTGTCAACCCCAAAATCCTATACCAAGCAAAAATAACCTGTAGGAAGGAAGAGAATATCAGGTCATTCCCAGGTGAAAAAAAAACTAAGAGAATGTGTCACCAATAGACCTACCCTAAATGAATAGATAAGGGAAGTTCTTGAAACAAGGAGGAAATGACAAAATTCAAAATCTTGAAACATCAGGAGAAAAGAAAAAACACAAGAACGAAAAATATGGGTAAATACAATGGAGTCCTTCTGCTCTTCCATTTTCTAAATTAGGTTTGAGGATTGAAGCAAAACTCATAACATATATGATGTGGTTCTAAATGTATATGGAGGAAATCATGAAGATAATTATAAATGGTGGAGGGTAAAGAACGTAACAGTGGGTAAGTTTTCTATACTTCACTTGAACTAGTAAAAAGACAACCTCGGTAAACTGTGGCAACTTAAGTGTATAATGTAATACTAAAGCAACGGCCAAAAAGGTTATATAAGAGAAAACACCAAAACATTATACATAAATCAAAATGAAATCTAAACAATATTCAAGTAATACCTTCCTATCAGGAAGGTAGGGAAAGGAAAACGGGGGGTGGGGGAGGAGAGACAGAAAAAATAAACAGAAAATAAAATGGAAGATTTTACCATGTACAATCTACCATGTACATAATTACATGTAATGGGGCTGGTCTAAATACAACAATTAAAAGGCAAAGATTGACAGAGTGGATAAAAAAAAATCATGACCTAACTATATGTTGTCAACAGAAACTCACTTTAAATATAGCAATATAAGCATGCTGAAAGTAAAAGGATGGGAAAAAACTATATCATGAAAACATTCATCAAAAAAGCAGTAGTGGTTATATGCATATCAGATAAAGAAAACTTCAAAGTAAAGAAAATTACTAGAGACAAAGAGAAGCACTATATATAAAAACAATCCATCAAGAAGATATAGTGGCCCTAATATAGATACACCAAACAACAAAGCTGCAAAATATGTAATGCAAAAACTGATCAGACTAAAAGGAGAAATAGGCAAATCCACAATTACAGATGGTGACCTCAATGCTCTTCTCTCAACCAATTACTAGGACAAGTAGAGAAAATCAGCAAGGATTTGGAACAAAAACACATCAATCAACATGATCTAAATCAACATTTATAAAACATTCCACTCAACAACACTATACACACTATTCTTTTCATGTTCCACGGAACATATGCCAAGCTAGACCATATTCTGGCCATAAAACGAAACTCAATAAATTTTTGAAAATTGAAGTCTGACAGAGTATGATCAAACTAGAAATCAATAACAGTAAAATAACAGAAAAATCTCCAAACCTTCAGAAATGTACACACTCTTCACTAGAATAATCCATGAGTCAAAGAGGAAGTTTTGAGTGAAATAAATATATATATATTAAACTGAAAAAAAATGAAAATACAACATATTACAACGTGTGAGACACCAGTAAGGCTGTACTGAGAGTGAGGTTTACAGTATGAACTGCAGATATTGGAAACAAGGGAAATTTTCAGGTTGATAATCTAGGCTCCCACCTTAACAATCTAGAAAAAGAAGAGCAAAAGAAACCTGAAGAAAGGGGTGCCTGGGTGGCTCAGTCAGTTAAGTGTCTAACTCTCCATTTTTGGCTCAGGTCATGATCTCACGATGTGTGAGTTCCAGCCCCACATTAGGTTCTATGCTGACAGTGCAGAGCCTGTTTGGGATTCTCTCTCTCCCTCCCTTGCTTTATGCCCCTCCCCTGCTCGCTCGCTCGCTCGCTCTCTCTCTTTCAAAATAAATAAACTTTAAAACAACAAAGCCTAGGGAAGGAAATAATCCTCTAGTCTTCATGAGAGGAAATCAGTAAAACTGAAAAAAGAAAAACAATAAAGAAAAATCAGTAAAAGACAGAACTAGTTCTCTGGAAAGGTAAATAAAATGGGCATACCTCTATTGGCAAGGATGTGGAGAAAAAGGAGTCCTTTGGCACTGTTGGTGGGAATGCAAACCAGTAGCCCCTGTGGAAAACAGTATGGGGGTTCTTCAGAAAGTGAAAAATAGAACTACCCTTCCATCCACCAATTGTACTATTCGGTATTTACCCAGAGAATACAGAGGTGCCTGGGTGGCTCAGTCGACTAAGCGTCCAACTTCCACTCAGGTCATGATCTCACAGTTCCTGGGTTTGAGCTCCGCATTGGACTCTGTGCTGACAGCTAGCTCAGAGCCTGGAGTCTGCTTTAGATTCTGTGTCTCCCTCTCTCTCTGACCCTCCCCTGCTCACGCTGTCTCTCTCTCTCCTCTCTCTCTCAGAAATAAATAAAACATGTTTTTAAAAGTTAAAAAAAAGAATACAAAATCACGAATTTGAAAAGACAGACGCACTCCTGTGTTTATACCAGCATTATTTACAATAGCCAAATTATGGAAATAGTGCAAGTGTCCATCAATAGCTGAATAGATAAAGATGTGGTATATATTTACAACGGAATATTATTCAGCCATGAAATCTTGCTTTTGCAACAATATGGATGCAGCTAGGGAGTATACAGATTATAATGCTAAGTGAAATAAATCAGTCAAAGAAAGACAAATACCATACGATTTCACTCCTACGTGGAATTTAAGAAACAAAACAGATGAGCAAAGGGAAAGAGAGGGAGAGAGAAACCAAGAAACAGACAATTATAGAAAACAAACTGATGATTACCAAGGGGAGGGGGAGAGAGGGTTGGGTGAATTAGGTGAAGAAGATTAAGGAGTGCACCTTAATGAGCACCAGGTGATGTATGGAATCGCTACCTAGTACATCTGAAACTAATATAACACTATACGTTAACTGCACTAGAACTAAAATTAAAAGCTTAATTTAAAAAAAGGCAACAAAAGAGACTCTTAAATACAGAGAACAAACTGAGGATTGATGGGGTGGGGAAACTGGGTGATGGACATGAAGGAAGGCATTTGTTGGGATGAGCACTGGGTGTCATACGTAAGTGATGAATCACTGGTTCTGCTCCTGAAGCTAAGATTGGACTGTATGTGGGGCACCAGAGTGGCTCAGTCGGTTAAGTGTCCAACTTTGGCTCAGGTCATTATATCATGGTTCGTGAGTTCGAGCCCCACGTTGGGCTCGGTACCGACAGCTCAGAGCCTGGAGCCTGCTTCTGATTCCATCTCTCCCTGTCTCTCTGCCCCTCCCCCGTTTGCAGTCTGTCCCCCCCCCCAAAATAAATAAACATTAAAAAAATTTTTTTAAAGATTACACTGTATGTTAACTAACTTGAGAATAAATTTTTTAAAAAAGAAATAAAAAACTTAGAAAGGCAACATTTTAAAAACAACCAGAGGGCTCTTTGGCCTTGGACGTTTCTTGGGATGGAAGCTGTAGGTAACAAGCTTTGGGGTGCAATAGAACCCAGAGAGGATGCTGGTCCTTTAGGCCCGCCCTCAGTGATATGGATTATGTAATCCAAGGCTTGAGTCCAGGATTCTGATTTTGAACAAGTGCTTAAGGTAAACCTGATAGGGGGAGGCTAGAGCAGGTTTAGAGGGAATGTTTACATTTTGTTTTAAAAGATAAGAAAAATGAAAAGAAGGCATTGCATTAATGCTTCAATTAACCAATACCTGGCATTATTAAAATAAGTAATGACACTATATTCATACTTTGGGTGAGTGGTACAGGTTTGTGTTTTTTGAAGATATGGTTCTGTTTGTCTAAATTGTTAATGTCCGTTATGTGTGTACAGTCATGCATAGTATTCCCTTATTACCCTTTCATTGGCTGCAGAGTCTGTAGTGATATGCCCATCTTATTCTTGACATTGGGAATTTGTGTCTTCTCTTTATTTCTGTCAATCTTGCTAGAGGTTTGTCCATTTTTTAAAGTTTTCTTATTTTTGAGAGAGGGAGACACAGAGCACGAGCAGGGGAGGGGGGCAGAGAGAGGGGGAGACACAGAATCCCAAGCAGGCTCCTGGCTCTGAGCTGTCAGCACAGAGCCCAACATGGGGCTCGAACTCCTGAGCCGTGAGATCATGGCCTGAGCCGAAGCCAGACGCTTAACCAACTGAGCCACCCAGGTGCCCCAATTTTTTAAAGTTTTTATTTTAATTCCAGTTAGTTAACATACAATGTAATATTAGTTTCAGGCATACAATACAGTGATTCAACAAGTCCATATATCACCTTGTAAAGCACACTCCTTAACTCATCACATGTTTAATCCATCTCCCAACCACCTCCCCTCTGAGAACCATCAGTTTGTTCTCTATAGTTAAGAATCTGTTTCTTGGTCTTTCTCTTCCCCGTTGCTCAACTGTTTCATTTCTTAAATTCCACATAGGAGTGAAATCATATGGTATTTTTTTTCTCTGACTGACTGATTTTGCTTAGCAGTATACTCTCTAGCTCTATCCGTGTGGTTGCAAATAGCAAGATTTCATGGTTGAATGATATTCCATTGTAAATATATACCACATCTTTATCCATTCATCTATCAATGGACACTTGCACTGTTCCATAATTTGGCTATTGTAAATGCTGCTGTAAACATAGGGGTGCATATATCTTTTCAAATTAGTGTTTTTTTATTCTTTGGCTAAATACCCAGTAGCACGATTAGTGGATCAAAGGGTAGTTCTATTTTTAACTTTCTGAAGAACCCTATACTGTTTTCCACAGTGACCTTACTGGTTTGCATTCCCAACCAACAGTGCAAGAGAAAGTTCCTTTCTCTCCACATCCTCTCCAACACTTGCCTCTGATGTTTTTGTTTTTAGCCAGTCTGACAGGTATGAGGTGATATCGTATTGTATTTTTTCAATGTTTATTTATTTATTTTGAGAGAGAGCATGTTCACACGAGTATGACTGGGGAAGGGGCAGAGAGAAAGGAAGAGAGAGAATCTCAAGCAGGCTCTACACCAACAGCACAGAGATCATGACCTGAGTGGAAATCAAGACTCAAATGCTTAACACACTGAGCCACCCAGACCCCCCTCATTAGTTTTGATTTGCATTTCCCTGATGATATTGAACATCTTTTCATGTGTTTGTTGATAAACATAGAGGCAAAACTCCTCAACAAAATACTAACAAACTGAGTCCAGCAATACATTTTTATTTTTATTTTTTTAATGTTTTATTTATTTCTAGGAGAGAGAGAGAGAGCATGAGCAGGGGAGGGTCAGAGAGAGAGGGAGTCACAGACTCTGAAACAGGCTCCAGGCTCTGAGCTGGCAGTCAGCACAGAGCCTGACGCAGGGCTCGAACCCACAAACCGCAAGATCATGACCTAAGCGAAAGTCAGACACTTAACCAACTAAGCCACCCAGGAGCCCCCAGTAACACATTTTTTAAAAAATCATTCCCCACAATCAACTGGGATTTATTCCTGGGATGCAAGGGTGGTTCAATACTCACAAATTAATTAACGTAATGCAACACATCAATAAGAGAAAGAAAAAAAACCATATGACCATTTCAAGAGATGTCAGAAAAGCAATTGACAAAGAACAACATCCATTCATGATAAAAACTCTCAAGAAAGTAGGTTTAGAGGGAACATACCTCTACACAATAAAGGCCTTACATGAAAAAACCCACTGTGAACATCATACTCAATGGGGAAAAAACTAAGAGCTTTTTCCCTAAGATCAGGAACAAGACAAGGATGTCTACTCTCATCACTTTTACTCAACATAGTACTCAAATCCTAGCCATGGCAATCAGACAACAAAAAGAAAAAAAAAGGCATCAAAAATTGGTAAAAAAGTAAAAGTTTCCTATCTGCAGATGACATGATACTTTATACAGAAAACCTGAAAACTACCCTAAAAAAACTACTAGAACTGATAAACAAATTCAGTAAGGTCACAGAATACAAAATCAACGTGCAGAAATTGGTTGCATTTGTACACACTAATAACAAAACAGCAGAAAGAGAAATTAAGAAAACAATCCCATTTTATAATTGCACCAAAAACAATAAAATACCTAGGAATAAACTTAACCAAAGAGGTGGAAGACTTGTGCTCTGAAAGCTATAAAAGTATTGATTAAAGAAATCAAAGATAACACAGAATATTGCCTTTTATTTTTCATTTTTGTCCTATCTTTCATTACTATCACATGAGTGAACGGTAACTGCCACAACTGAAGGGCTTTCAGCTTTCTCAGTAAGGCAAGGGTAATATAACACTATGACAGACAAGTTTTTTGCAAAAATAAATATGGAAAAGCCAGCCAGAGTGGGGAAATGGGAAATGCAATTTCCCTTTCCCACATTTTCTTTTCCATTACTTTATCCACGTATGCATCCACATATTGGTTTGTTTACTTTGGCTTTGGCTCCAGATTAAATCGATTAGATGTAGTAAGTTTAAGCATTACATCCCTGACTCAGGTACACTATTCCACTGTGGCTCCACGCGGCTATAGTTCTGCCTGTGTTGTGGTAAATCAGTGTGGGTCCCCAAAGGATGGTTATGAGATGATGGAAAGATTCCCACAGACACCAAGGGGATTAGGATTTTTTAATGGCAGAGGATATGAAAACTTCGAAGATGGTTATATAAATAACACAAATAGAAGCAAAACTTCCCAGGCCTCCACCACATCTCACAGGGAGATGCAGTGCTGTGGATCAACCACCCTCTTGGGCATAAGAATTTACTAAGTAAGAGACGCCTTTTCCATTCTCATGGAGATCTGATGCCTATCTGTTCTGGAAACCACCCAGCCTGACCGACTGCACAACACCTCAAATCCTTTCTAGGTGTTTACAGCAATGTTGGGAAAAGCCAAGGTCCTTTTTCCAGAAGCATGCTCCTCTCGGACTGAGGTTTCTGGACAGTCTGAGGAGCATTCCTGTAACTATAATTCCCAAAACATACCAGAGCCTGGAGTACTGTGGTTTCTGAAGTGTCACAGGGGAAACAACAAAAGAGGAATGATGCCATTTGGCAAAAGCAGTTGGGTTGCCAAATACTTTGCAATGTGCTAAGAGGCAGGAGGCAGGCACCGTATTACTGATAGTTTAGGAGTTTTTGCAAAATAAGGCCAAGACCAATTTACTCTTCCTGCTGCTTTTTTTTTTTCCTCCCTAGTCAAATTCAAACAGGAACCCTGCCTTCTACATTCATATTAGCTGGCCTTGTCTCCTGTTTCACTGGGAAATTTTAGGCCACAGACATGAACTATCTTGGCTTTCTTTTCCTTATATGTTTATTTTCCACATTAGCTTCCCGTAAGAAATAATAAGATATAGTGGTCAAGCATGAATTCTGAAACCAAATTACCTGACTATCCACCAGTTGTGTGATTTGGGGCAGTTACTCAGCCTCTCTGCGCCTCCATTTTCTAATCTGGAAAATGGGAACGATAATTATACAGACCTCAGAAAATCCTTGTGAAGAAGAAAGGCTACCATTTACCAAATATTTTGAAAGCATTCAGAACAGAGACTAGCACAGAGTAGGTATATATCAGTGTTTGCCCTCATTATTCCAGTCTCAGAGAATGAAGAATCCTTCTTCTTTGGAGGTAAGCCACTGTCCCTGTGCCCCTGATGCCATTCTCATCCTCTCCCACAAGAGCCGCCGCACCCCCCCCCCCATGAATATCTTCTTCCCTTGTGTGCAAATCTCTAGCTCCCTCTCCTTAGCCTTTAAATGTTTGTGTGCGGAGGAGTTGGGGAAGGGTCCACAGAGAAGCTAAACTGAAGCTGGCCTTGAAGACCAAGTAAGAATTTGCTTATGAAAAGGAGAGTAGCAAGAGATTAGTGGGGGGGTGGGGGGGGCAGCAAGGCTGGGCTCTAAAGCGAAGGAAACAGCTCTAGCTAAGACCCTTGATAGTGCATGGACTGCTTAAGGAGTTGTTCAGGGTGCTCATGCTGTTGAACACGTGGATGACTTCCTCAAGGTGTCTCTGAGGCAAGGTCACCACCTCAAAAGCCTGCAGAACCAGGAAAGGGAAATGAATGAGTCAAGTAAGCGGGTTAGGAAAATCAGGAATGGAGGAGGTCTTGGCCTCAGTTCTCACCTGAAGGCAGAGGCTGAGACAGAGGCCTAAGTACAGGGACTATTTCAGGAGGGGTGCCCAAGGACTGAGCATGAGGAGTCAGGAGGAGGAAAACAAGAAGAGAAAGCCAATATTATTGTGGAAAATAGAAACTCTTGTCCACTGGGGACTCTTCAGGAACTATATAGAATTACTATGTAGAACACACTTCAGAATTACCCTCCTGAGACATAAAAGTGGGGGTGCACTTATCAACTGGCTCTTAATCCTCTTTCCTCAAAAGCTGCCCATAAGGCATTAACCCCTTCATACCTACATGCTTGCACCTGTATCACAGAGATGAGTGACTTCCTGCCTGCCTCGCAGCCCGCAGTAGAAGAGATGTTGTGTGTCTTATTTAACCATGTGTTATGCTCACTGTGCCTGTATTCCCCCAGGATACAGCTTAAAATCATACTCTAGGGAATTAAAACAAATAACCAAAGTTGGAGTTCATTGCTGTGGCAGAATTATTTTAAAAGATATGTCCTGTTTTAGACGGACAAAACTGAAGGGCCAAAGCCTTTCCTGGGGATGAGAGACATGCCTCTGTGTTTGCTTCCCGACTCCCTTTCCTCCAGTGCCAGAGGCTCACCCCATCAGCAGCCTGGGTGATTTTCATTTGCTGAGTGGGAGGCTCTTCTTCCTCTGTTCCCTTCTTCCGCCCCTGCAGGCACACTGATGAATTTTCTGTGTGGAAAATAGGCAAATAGGAACTCTCTGATTGCTGACAGGATAACATCCAGCCAATGGGTCTGTGTTTCCAGCGGGGGCCTTAGGAAATATTCATCGCGTTGTGCAGATGGGTCCTGCCAGAATGCCTATTGCCTAATGTTGCTGTGCATTTCATCAACATACCCTCCTACCAAGTCTGTCTTAGTGGACCGAAGAAAGGGAATGAGCAGCTTCTTATTTCTTTGCGTGTGGTCGCTGTTTTATCACTTGGTAGCTGGCAAGCTTTTGTCTCTGGGCTCAAGGACTTTGCAAAGCCACTACTGGTTAGGAAAACTACGGCCTGTGCTGGATTTCAGGAGAGACCTGTATTCTCCCTCCCAACTGCCCTAGTGCAGGTGGCTGCTGCTTCAGAACTCATGGGCTGATGGGCTGAAGAACGAAAGCCAAGCATGTGAGGAAGGGGTATATTTCCAAAGAAAATCTTGCCATCACGCAATTTTGCCTAAAAATCTTCACTGGTTCCCCAGTGCCAATAATTTCAATTCTATTATAGAATTAAATCAAAGCCTTCTTAAAGCAGAAGCCACAAATCAGCAGCGTAGCACTGAATTTGTCTTGCAGATATGTTTTGTTTGGCCCCAATGTGTTTTAGGAAAATTAGAATTTCCAGGAGACCAAGGTAAAGGGCCTTAATTTAAAAATTTGGAGTTCTGTCCATATTGGTTGGCATTTCTGTTTGAGGTTAAATAAATATTACAAGCAGAGGGCATAGAAATTCCTCTCCATAAATTATAAAACATCATATTTAGAAATACGGAGGAAAAAATGTTTGGAAGGATACGTATTGTGCTAATATCAGTTACCTCTCGGAAGGAAAAAGTGGGATTGGGGAAATGGGGAGTTTAAGGAGTATTTCCCCTCTTCAAAAGTGTTGAATATCAGATAGTGAAAACATATGTAGGCCCACTTATGTGGTTGAACATGAATTTAAGTCATGGAAATAAAGAATTTCCTATCTCTGAGAAAGTTCCTTTAGGTCACATAAATACACTTTGTATTTATGTATTATCTGATACACAGTTAGTGCCTTACAAGTATTTAAGTAAATTAAACTCTGTTGACTAAAAACTAATTGTACTGAAAACAGGACAAAGCATTTGCTCAAGTGTTTTGATATTTGCTGGATTAGAAATTCCATTATAAGGGGCACCGGGGTGGCTCAGTCGGTTAATCATTGGACTTCCACTCAGGTCATGATCTCGCAGTTAGTGGGTTGAGCCACTAACCACTGTCAGCAGTTAGTGCTGACAGCTCAGAGCCTGGAGCCTGCTTCATATTCTGTGTCTCCCTTTCTCACTGTCCCTGCACCACTCATGCTCTGTCTCTCTCTAAAATAAAAATAAACATTAAAAAGTTTAAGAAATTCCATTATAGTATCTACGTGCCTGCCCATTATGGATGAAACTTTCCTTCCTGGAGTGGCATCCCAGCAAAAACCAAGTCACAATACAACGCAGCCATAGTTGTTTTGGTCCAAGCAGTCATTCTAAATCTTGGCTACGTATTAGAATCACCTAAGGAGCTTTTAAAATTCTCTGGAGAACTGGGCACACCTTGAGTAATTAAATCAGGGTCTCTGGGGTACGACCCAGGCGTAAGGTTGGTTTTGTGGGGTTTTTAACTTCCTAGATGATTCCAGTGTGCTGCTAAGTTTGAGACCAACTGCTCCAACTTCAATATGCCTATGATAGACACCTTACACAAAGGAAGACCTTACTAAAGATAAGGTCTAATCCAATGGATCTGGAGTAGGGCCTGGGATGGTGCATTTTTTAGGGTTTATTTATTCTTGAAAGAGTGACAGAGAAGGAGTGTGAGCAGGGGAGGACAGAGAGAGAGGGAAACAGAGAATCCGAAGTAGGCTCCAGGCTTTGAGCTGTCAACACAGAGCCTGACATGGGGCTCAAACCCACATAGTGCAAGATCAAGACCTGAGCCAAACTTGGACGCTTAACCAACTGAGCCACCGAGGTGTCCCTGGGATGGTGCATTTCAAATGAGCTCCAAGGTGATGTTGCTAGGATTTGGTTTCTAAGAGTCTGTCATATATATACCTGTAAAGATATATAAAAGGCATTCACTGTAGGGACGACTGGGTGGCTCAATCAGTTAAGCATCCTACTCTTCTTTTTTTTTTAATATTTTTATTTATTTCTAGGAGAGAGAGAGAGAGCGTGAGCAGGGGAGGGTCAGAGAGAGAGGGAGTCACAGACTGAAACAGGCTCCAGGCTCTGAGCTGGCAGTCAGCACAGAGCCCGACGTGGGGCTCGAACTCACAAACCGCGAGATCATGACCTAAGCGAAAGTCGGACGCTTAACCGACTAAGCCACCCAGGTGCCCCAAGCATCCTACTCTTGATTTCAGCTCAGACAGGTCATGATCGTGGGGTTCATGGGTTCGTGCCTTGCATTGGACTCCTTGCTGACAGCACAGGGCCTGATTGGAATTCTCTGCCTCTATCTCTGCCCCTCCCCTGCTCATGTTCTCTCTCTCTCAAAATAAATAAACTTAAAAAAAAATTCACTCCAGTATTGTTTGTAATAAAGAAATACTGAAAGCAACTTAAGCGTCCCATCAACAGAAGGATGAATTAATTGCAGTATATGTAGATAATAGAACACTATAGAGCACTTAAAATGGATAAACTATGGCTACATGTATCATCATGGATAAATCTCGAGATGTTGAGAAAAAAAGAAAAATACAAAGGTATTTGCACATTTTGATGCCATTTACGTTAATTTTGAAAGCATAAACAACACTGTACTCTTTATGGGTACATATAGTATTAATATAAAGATATACATGAAAATAATAAATACCAGATTCAAGATTGTGCTTTATCTGGGGAGGGACAAAGATTAGAACTGGGGAGAGGTGCACAGTGGGCTTCAGCTGAAGCTTTATTCTCCTAAAAATCAGAGAATATAGCAAAATGCTAGGATTTGATGGTGCTGGGGAGCTCGATGATGAGTACCTGAATGTCCATTTCATTATCTTCTCTACCTTGCATCTATGAAATAATTTCTAATTTTTAAGTTTTTAATTAGCATATACCCATGTTCAGAGCAACATTATTCACAATAGCCTAAAGGTGAAGAAGCTCAAAAAGCCATAGACAGGTGAATATACAAAATGTGGCAAATGCATACACTGGAATATCACTCAGCCTGAAAAGGAAGAAAATGTTAACATATGCTACCACATGAACCTTGACAATATTATGCTAAATAAAATAAACCAGTCACAAAAGGACCAATAGTATGTGATCCAACTAGTATGAGCTACCTAGAATAGTCATGTCATAGAGAAAGAGACTAAAATGGCGGTTGCCATGGGGCTGGAGAGAGGGAGACGTGGGTGTTATTGTTTAATGGGTTATGGAGCTGTGGTGTGAGAATATTTTAAAAAGTTCTGGAAATAGTTGGTGGTGACAATGTATAATAGTGTGAATGTACTCAATGCCACCGAATGGTAGGCTTGAAAATGGTTAAAAATGATAAATTTTATGTTATGTACATTTTACCCCAACATTTTTTAAAGTTTCTAATTTAAAAAATCAAGGAGGGTCACTCAAAGAAGGACCATAAAAGACATTTTGGAAATCAGGCGAGGGAATTCCACATAGTCAAAAAGAGTAAGATCCACATGTGCTGGTAAAGAATGATTGCCAAGGCACACCGATCACCAGAAAAATAAAAATGTGTATGGAAGGCCATCATTCATGTTGCATAGAAGATCTCTGGAAAATACCTAAGAAACTGGTAACCGCCATTTGCTTCTCAGCCGTTTGTTTTTCAGAGGAAAACATGGCAATATGAGTTCATGGGTGAGTTCAGGCCTTATCTATTCAAAAACCTCAACCGATTTTTAAAGAAGATTAATTCTCTAAGTTATCCATGCTACTAAGAGGAATGAAAATAAATAACTGGAAATCACACTTAATACCCCAATTCTGAGTAACTAAAGAGTCTGGGGGCACACAGGTGACAGAATCGGCACCGATTACCCTAGCATGCACTTTTTCTAAATGTTTGAAGTATTTAACAAGGGACTTAAAAATATGTCTACTTCTATATTGCCAGCTTATTGAAGCAGAAAACATTACACTTTCCCCAAAATAAATTATGCGTGGGAAAATTTTTTGTATTTTACAGTTTAGTTTTGTATTGTCAGCACCAATTCCACATATATGGTAACATTTGCTCCTATATATAATTTTAACAATCTTTGATAAGAGATTATTCTAGTTCTCTCCTTCCAATTTGAGGCTCTCATTGATCATTATTTCTATTTAATTTCCATCTTTGTTGTTTACATACCCAAAACTGCATGAATAACAGATTCTTTTCAAGCAATAGATATTTTCAAAAATCATACAAACACACATGTGCATTGTGATTCCCAATCCACCATTTTCCCCATGCTGCATACTTTAGCAGCTCAGGCTGTAAAAAGAATAAACTCCTTGTTATCTCCTAAGTCATGATGTCTGTCCTTACTTTATTTAGGGAATATAAACTCTTCTCCTCTGCTAGGTGGTTTTTAGCCAAAGGTTCTGCTTCCAAGGTAGTGTACCAACCACGTTTAACTGTAAGATTTAGAGAGCCCACAGGGTGGCACTAGATACCTTTGGTCAAAGTCCATAACCCAGTAAGTTATTTCTTAAAAACAGGGATAGAGAAGAGCCTCTGGCATTAGCAAAGATTAAAAATTAAAGCTAGTATGAAAGACATCTTGCTCCTGTCTGGAGGGATGGCTGCCAGCCAAAGTATATCTGAAGCTCTAATTACATACTTAAAGACAACCAAAGTACCAAGCAGATGTTATAGACTCCTATGAGGAAACGTATTTCTTCCAGTGGCAAATATCCATGTTCCTTTGAACATACTTCATTACAACATACATACAACATACTTTTGTACACGTCCTCCTTGTACACTTTTTTCTCTCCATCCATGGATCTCCATAGCTTTCCTCTTACACACATGTATACAGCTGCATCTACACACCATGGAGTGTACTTTCAGGTGCTTTTTTTTTTCTTTTTTTTTTTTTTGGCAAAGCTTCATAATCACATCCCTACTAAATATTTACAGTTCACAACTGTTGCCTGTCTTCATCTTTTTGTAAGGTTTCCACTTTTCAACAGTTTATGAATATCCCACAAGCAGGAATAAAACTTGGTGGATTGAGTTTCAACTGAGATGATGAAAATCTTAAAACTCATCCCAAAATTATCTATTTTTGATCTCTTTACAATTTTATATTAATTTATAACAGACTGGGAAATTTCATTGCTAGTCCTTTACATACAGGCAATTGTAAAGGATAACACCCAGAATTGATCTTGAATAGACTTTCAGCAAATAAGCTTCAGAATTGCCTGAGGAAAGAAAAGCTGAAAAAGCTCTAATGGTTAAAGACTCTCTTTTTTGATGCCCATTATCATAGGTTTCTTTTAAGCTAAAAATCTCTTAAAGATGATTTAATAAAATGTGCTGCCTTGAGTATTTTTACAACACACAGACAGATTCAATGTGATTTATTCACTTCATTCAGAAACATTTTTTTCTGCAGACACAGAATTTTTCCCACGACAGTAAGTGTATGTGTCTTGCATCCTGATTAAACAAACCATGACAGCACCTTCCAGGCCTATAATCTACTTTTGAAAATGAGCATTTAAATTCAAAAGCACATTGCATACAGTAAACCAGAGTACTTAAATGACCATAGCCCAAGAATATATTGTATATATAAGCTAATTATAAGGGCACATTATATGTGAAACACCCAAAAGATTGATGGGTAGATGCCTTTTCATATTGTTTATTTTCAGAAGCAGTGATTATGGTCCCGCTAAGCCCAAAGTTGCTTAGAATTTGAAGGGAAGATAAATTTTAAAATACATCAATAAAACTGAGAACTTGCTCCAGGCTCAGCTAACTCCAGTGATGTATGGAAGAAGGCGTGTGAGCAGCTAGGTCAATTCTACCACAAGCCCAAGTGCTGACAGTACTCTGCATGAGTTCCAGAAGTCTGGCAGATCATGTGCAGACTGTTGAACGGGGAACCTTCAGCCACTGACCGTCAGCATTGAAAATAACGCCTCAGTGCTGACAATGTGCTTTTCCCTGTGATCTCCAACTCATCACCAAACAATTTGCAGACAAGACTCAGAAAATGTTTTATTAAATTGAACACAAAATGCCTGTTATAATAATGTCAAGCTTTTATCAGAAATCAGTACATAAGGGAGGATACACAGCCAAAATGAGCCACCAACATAAGCAGTGTAAATTTTAAATAACCTTTGGATTTCTATATTCAATATGCTAAAGAAAATAAAACCAAAAGAGCAATTTCAATTTCACAATTCACAGTTGTGTAAAACCACAGTTGACTGGTTTTAATCCTGCGACACTTTTGCCATTTTAGAGCCCCAGAGTACACAGATTTCCAAATCAGTGACTGGCACTTAGCCCCAACAGTATACACAGATGTTAAACCCCTATATGACATTTAGGAAAAATCTTAGGAAACAACCCCAATTGCATACAGTTCTGGTTGGCGCTTTTTAGCTATATCCTTTACTAGATCTTGTTCTAGTGAAATAGCAAAAGCAATTTTAAAAGTTGGCCATGCCATTAAGTGAAGGGTTCTAAAGTCTCCCTTGGTTTTTTATAATTTTATTCTCTAATTTTAAAACAATAACTACACTAAAATGCAACCTTAACAGTGAAAGAAAAATCAGTTTTGCTTCTGGATCTAGAGCATACATCCAAGAGAGGCAACTTATTGCCCTAGCAGATACATGGAATGCTTTAGAGCAGAATCAGACATGCTCTAGTAAGGCATTTCAAAGCAGACATACCATACCCAAACTAAATTATGGTCAGCCGAGGATACCACAAGGTGAAGGCGAATTAACACAGAATCAACAAGAAAGTCTTACAAAATGACATACTGATTTACAAAACCACAGAAAGGTGCTCAAGTACCGAAAGAAGGCAAAACAATGACCAGCCGCTCCAAAAGAGTTTTGTTCCCATAAATGCCAGATTTGCAGAGTAGAAATAGACGCTCTATATGCTTTGCCCAAGGATATCACTCATCCTGACACATGGGGTTACTTTTCCTTAAAAAAATATATCATGTAGAGAATATACATTGAATCAGTGATATCGAACATTTATTTTCACTAGTGAGGGGGTCACTTAAGCACTTACATAGAGAAAGTTAGGAGGGAGTCGTGAAGGTTATTTAAATGCAAAAAGAAATCTGATAAAACCTGCATTATTAGTTGGTATTCAACAGTGAAATGAGGTTTTTAGCAATTACATTGGCTTAATGAGGAAATGACCATGAAAAAAAAATCTTTTAAGTCCGAAGAATAGTGAAATGCCTAAAAATGAAAGTCTAACAAGTAAAAGTACATACTTTCATTTTAAGGTCCCCAAAGGAATGTTCAGTTATTTTGGAAGCCATGATTCTTATCATACAAGCACGAGAATATGAATCAGGAATAGTCAAGTTTCAATTCTGACTTATTGGTTCCGTCTTTATGGCCTGGAGCAAGTCACTTAAATTCTTCAGATTTTATCCACAAAAAAATTGGCATAAAAATAAAGGCATATGTCAAAAAAAATTTTTTCTAGACAGTACTAGAGTAAAGCTAAAGATGCTTACTAAGGCTTACAATTTCAGTAACTCATGTACAGTACAATCATTTTTGATCCTGCTACTTATGGCTAGAGGAAGCATGGACAATTACAATTCTCCAGGAATTCAAAGGCTCTAAATAAGTTAATGGTTTCAACTTTCCAAACTACAAAATCTGTTCTTCTCGCATTGTTTAAAACTGCTAGTCATCTATGGGTTTGACTCTTTCCTCCTCTCTACATTCTGGTAGAGCAGGTAAAAGTAATGACAGAGATGTGGTATCATGGAGAAAAGCAGCAATAGATTGAAGTGAGGTATACACTGATTTAATAACCTCCAATTGGTAATTTACAGTTTTTTAAAGAAGCTGCATAGTTCAGCAAAAACACATCATAGAAGACAGGCAAAGAAAAAAAATTCTTATCGTGGAATTTAAAAATGTATGACAACTAAGCATTTAAAGTGACCAAGTCCAGAAAACTTCAGGTTGCAAAGGAGCTGTCCTCCCTCATGCTAAGCACATATAAAAACATAAACCAGAAAGCTAAAGTCCGCAAGAGAATAAAAATGCATGTTATTTGGTTCAGGTTATCAACCTAATACACTGCTTTTTTAAAAATATTAATATTTAAATAATAAACTCTAGTTTATGACACCTATGCTGAAGTGTTTAGGGGAAATGTACTGTCTGAAGTTTACACTGAAATACAGGTTTTAAAAAACTCCATGGATGGATGGATAGAGGGATGGACGGACATGTGGTCATACAAGCCTAGTAAAATGGTGGTGGTAGAACTTACTGGTGCATATATTGTAAAATTTTTTCAACTGTAATGTATGTTTAAAATTTTTCATAATAACATGTTAAGGAAAATGTTAATATTTCTACAATAAAATTAATTTAGCAGTGTGTTTTAAAGACTCAAAGTACCCAGGCAATTTACAATTTTAAATTCATTTAAGTAGGGAATTTGTGTTGTAAAAGGCCTCAACCCTGATTTATGAAGATCTTTTACCATAGAGATGAATTAACACAGTAAGTATTACGGGCAACATAAGTCTCTTCACACATCTCATTTGCAAGTAAATAATTGTCACCTCTCTCCAGGATAGAGATATTGGGAAAAGACCACTGGAATAAAGTTTTTCCAAACAACAGTGTCAAGCCCTTCTCAACCCACCACATTACCATTCACTAAATATAAATACAACACAGATTAAGGTGAAAAATAATCTATGACTATTGCCAGCCTGGGATAACTGATTTATTTTCAGGGTGTATGGTTCCTGATCAATAATGTTAACAATTTTACTCAATATCAAATTGAAATTGCACTAAGCAAAAAAAAAAAAAAAAAGAAAGACATAGAACACAATTCACATGGACCTTTGCTATTCCAAGCTTTTCTGTTTTATGAATTGTGATTAATGGCAATAATGCTATCATCTCTTCTCTCTGTGAAATGCTAAAACTTGCTAAAGGCACTCATATTCTGGGCTTAACGGAGACAGGGTTACATGGGACCGTAAGCCAGTATATTTTTTTGGTAGCTACCCAGAAAGGGAGTTTACAAATGATCCTCCCATTTATAATGGGAAGAAAAGGTCAAACAGCTATCAGTAGAAACGTCGTATGAGAAGCTATTTACATAGCTATTTGTCCATTCGGCTAGATTAATAGTAATAACTGTTATGTATGAAACTCCTGAACAATGATTTGGCTGGTTTAAAAAAAAAAAGAAAAAGAAAAAGAAAGGTTTGCAAGGTGGAATATTTTTCAAGCATTTGTTCAAAAGCCTGCATTAAACCTTTGCCTATATTGACAAAATATTTCTATTTCTAAGGAAGCTTTATTGTCTTAGTATATACCTCACCAAGTTCTTCAGAGAGCACTTCCAGCCTACATCCTGATATTAAGGAAACAAAATAGGTTCCAAATATACCATCTCTAGGCCTCTCTGTAGAGGATACTCCACATAGCAGGTACACGTCTCCCCTGACACAAGTAAGGCTCTTTTTTTTACACAGGTCACTAGACAGTCCTCAAATTGTCGTTGCTCATGGTCCCAGCCAATTCAGGAGTGAAGGAATCCTAAATCCCACCGCTAATCCTTAGAATCTATCTACAGAGGAAGATTTAACCCTATATATACATATGTTTATATATAAACATGAAATATATATTTCTCCTTTTATCTTCTTTGAAAGTGTAGATAGGTAGCTATAAGCAAGCATTATCAGTTCTATAGAACAGCCTTGTAAAATAAGGTAGAAGACTTCATGCTTCCCTTCAGCTTGTTTAAGTCAGAGGAACATAAGGATGATCTCAGACAGTCATGGTTCTGCATTCAATCTCAGGGTTTCAAAAATCCTAAATGGTTTTCTAAGTTTATCAACTAATTATAAGGGGAAACAATGAAAGAGCTGGAGAAGTCACTTTTTCTAAATGAATGGTATAAAATATTATTCATCTTGCAGAATCCAGTGCAATAAGAGACAAGCAGACAAATGTAATAAAAACACATGCACATATTTACAAGTTGCAGTACATAATATACAAAGACAAGACCAACAGAGTATTTTTCTGTTCGGTGTGGCGTCAAAAGGATTACATGGCAACTCAATTTTATAGCTTAACTTTTTGAAAAAAACACTTCAAAGGCATATGCAATCCAATCTTTTAATTGGAACATGGAATTTTTCCTTTACAACTTCTTACCCTCAATATTTTAAGAAGGGTTTCTAATTGTTATCTTCTAACATTGACTTTGAATGACAACTTACACAAAGATATTCACAGAGAAAAGAGACTGATGTTATGAGTTCTTGCAGATGATTACTGAAATCTACTTGTTTGACTAAAGGTTTTCCATTGTTTAGGCCTCTGTCCATCCTTGTACAGAGCATATAAAAAGATACTATCATGACTCTTGGGGAGCACGGGGTGCGAATTCTAAAGCACATTACAGAGCGGGACTGGACTTCACAAAATGAAACCAATGGAGATCACATATCACTGCAGCAGGAACAACAGCCTTTTTCAACAGGGAGAAAAATACTGTCTACAGGGAATGCATGAATATGAGAAACTGTACCATGCAGAGATGTATTTATTTAGGTATTTCCTTTCTGACAACCTCTGTCACCCTTTATTTCACCTATGGAACAGAGGAAAATATTGCAAGGTAACAAGCCCAAAACAACCCACTGTCATAGAGATTTGTGATTTTTTTTTTTTTTTGGATGTGTATGTAACCTCTATAAATGATCATGGAAGTTATCAACTTCCTACAGTTTGGAAATTAAGGAGCAAACTGAGTTATTGTAGGCAATATGGTATCTAAAGTGTCATATAAAACAAACACATAGCTCTTTTTTAGTGCAAAAAAACAGAGCAAGTAAGAAATAACACTATAAATCTAACTTTTTCTTTAAAGAAAATGCATTTATGCATTCATAACATCCATTAAGGGCACTGGGAGACTGGAAACCTGAATATGCAAGGCCAGGAAAAACATCAAGGCCTTTAAGTCCACTGCTTTTTGTATAAATGCAATGAGATTGTTAAATGGGGAGAGTGGAGAAAATCCTTCCTTTAATTTTATTTGTAAAGGATAAATGGAAAGTAGATGAATGCCACTTTTACAAACTGTAAATTCTTAACAATCCTTTACCGTTATCTGAAATAAGGATCGAATGAAATCTTCTCCATGGTATCACATAAATATGTGTGTGTGTGTGTGTGTGTGTGTGTGTGTGTAGACACACACAAAGACATAAAGAGAAAGAGGGAAAACTGAGATTTTTAAATAATTATAGAATCAAGTGGCCAGCACTATTATATTAAAATCTACCAAAAAATTATACTTAGCAGCAAAATGAGTAACCTACTGACCAATAAAATAAGCTCTAAATTGCCCTAAACTAACCAATTATATAAAAGAATTATACTATGAGTCACAGATCTAGATAGAATCTCAATAATGTTATTTCATTCTTCTGTTTTGGAGAGAAAAACATTACTAAATAATTCTATTTTTCAAAAAACCACCACGTCAATAGAAGGGCAGCTTGATACTGAACTAGAGGTTAATCCCAAAACTATATTTTAAATAAGGATCCAGATTGCTCAAAAATTGTTCATAAGTATTAACGGAGAGTAATGATGATGATACTTTCCTTCTCCTCACCTCTTTGCTTACAGAGTTCTCAAGGAAAAAAGGAGTTTCATTTTTAATTAGTAATACAAGCAATCAAATGTGAATTGACCATAGTGCAAAGATACTACTCAATATAAACTTCCTGGTGAGTTTGGCCTTTCAAAAGAAGTATGGATGAGCACCAGTCTTATCCATGTAAATATAGTAAGTACATAAAATACAACTAATGAAAGTTCACAGGGCACTCCATTAGTTAATCTAGTCATAAACTAGAGCTTCTTAGTTTAAAAACAAAAAAACAAATAATAATACTGTTGTAATTATCAGATACCAAAGCCATCCATAATGTATTTCTATTATCTTTAAGGAAGCTGAATTATAAAGAAAGAAATCAAATTTCATGTATTTTACTACTGCAAATGATGATACTAAAATTTGATGAACTTGTTTTAAATTCCTCTCTATTTATGAAAGTATTTTTTCAGGACAGCCAACGAACTGGCAAGGCAGGAAAGAACGTAAATAAAATGTAAGGATCAGTTTATAAAAAAAGCTTGCCAAAACAAATATCATAAGATCAAGACCATCATACAAGTACATGTTATTATCAGTGAATAACTCTAAAACCATCTGAAAAATATTTTTGTAAAAAATAGCATATCTATCTTACACTCACTGGATATTGGAATGGGGGGCCTGGAAAGCCCACAATATGGCTGGGGCATGAAAATGAGCTTATTTTACAAGCTAATTCAACTGGGGCAGGGAAGGAAGGGGGGAAAAAGGAAAAAGGTGGCATTTAAATGAGTGAAATCCACAACTGGAAATGAAATTTCACCATCCGGAAGTCTACAAGCACATTGGAAGTGTATGAATCCAAGAAAATCTGCACTGCAATAATGGGAAGACATGATGAGGGAAAAACATGTCCTGGGAAAGGCCCTAATGTAGTTTATAATAGTATATCCTACTGGCAAGGCATTGCGTTGAGGTGGTTCCAAAGAAGCCTTGGGAAACCAAAATCTCTGCTTACCTGCTTTTACCGTTATCTGAAGGAAGAACTCAAGAAAATTCTTAACAGTACATAAAACTAAAATTGCAATAGAAGGTGAAATTCTCAAATAGTTAAAGCTCTAAGTGATCAGGCTACTCATTGACCAGAATTTGGTCAAAATAAAAAGTTATTTCTCATGGGGTAGGTAGGTCACATGCTCTAAGTAGTTCAACAAACTGACCTGAAAACGCATCATGACCTAAGAAGCACATTCTTTACCTTCCCCAATTTTGACATCTCATGGTACCAATGCAGGTTACATGTATTAACATTAAGCAGAGGAATGTACTTATATCAAAAGGACCACAAAAGCAGGGCATGTTGACAGAAGGCAAAACAACAGGCAGGCAAAGCTGCTCTATCTGAATGTAACAGCCACTATACATATCCCAGATTCTCCATCTCGTTCCTGTACCGCTGTTCAGACACCTTGCTTTTATGTTGCTTGCTCTCTAAATGCTGCCGGAATTCCATCTCTTCGCCAGCCCCGACATTACACATGGAGCAGTAAAACTGGCCACTTGGAGTAACACACATGGCCAGATCACGTGGGATTCTCTGCCGAGAGCGGGGATTGAAGTAAGGACCTGCTAGAGCAAGAGATAAAAGCAGCGTATTCACTTCAAAATATTTACTCAATAAATGATGACAGTCTGATTGATATCACTGTAATTTGTCACTCTAAGTTCAAATTATAAAATTCACGGACTCCCAGCTTTAAAAGAATGCAAAATTCCCAGATTTTTTTAAATTACAATTTTATACAGGTACAATCTAAAAAGCTGAAATCATTCTTCCAACTACTGTCAGGAAGGTTACTGTACAGCCAAATCCAAGCTCTCAATGGCAATGTCTCTAAAAAGTAAATAAAATTTTAAAAAACTGTTTAACATCCAAACATTATATAAAAAGTTTTATAATTATGCTAACTCTTTAATCCAAAACTTCTAAGAATTACCCCAACAAAATACTGAGAATTTTTGCATAGAGATTTGTCAACAAGGACATTATTCCTGATCAGTGTTCATATAAGTTTTTATGGGAGGATGTGGGGAAAGGCGAGATCAAATACATGATTTGAACAATTATGGTAATGAATGCAATGGAAAACCATGCAGTTGCTGTAAGTAATGAAAACTCTTTGATTACATGGAAGTGTAATTAAAAATGCTATTAAGTGAAACAAGAATATCACAAAATATAATCACATTTCTATTTAAAATAAGTATATAGAGAGATGGGAATGACATATACAAAAACGGTGGTGGAATAATTTTTTTCTTCTTTTTACATAATTGACTTTTCTTAACAATGTTAAATTGAATTTATTAGCCTGTGCATTCAAAAAAAGGTCATCTAGGGGCTCCTGGGTGGCTCAGTCAGTTGAGCGTCTGACTCGATTAGGCTCAGGTCATGATCCCAAGGTCATGGGATTAAGGCCTGCATCAGGCTCTCCACTGAGCGTGAAGTGTGCTTGGGATTCTCTCTCTCTGCTCCCCTCCTCACCTTACACTCAGAATCTCTCTCTCTCAAAAAAAAGTTAATCTATAATTATCTGAACAGATTCTTCTTTAGCTCTTAAAATACGCAATGTGACATATTTATAGGTAAACCAAATTATAACTAATGTATTTTTGGTTGGGGAGTTTTTGTTGTTTTTGGTTTTTTTTAGTTTATTTTTGAGAGAGAGACAGAGCGCCAGTGGGTGAGGGGCAGAGAGAGGGAAATACAGAAGCCGAAGCAGGCTCCAGGCTCTGAGCTGTCAGCACAGAGCTCAATGTGGGGCTCGAAGCCACAAACCATGAGATCATGACCTGAGTCAAAGTTGGATGCTTAACCAGTTGTGCCTCCCAGGCGCCCCTTGGGGGGGTGGGATTGTTTGTTTTTGTTGAAATATACCTGACACACTGTGTTACATTAGTTTCAGGTGTACAACATAGTGATTTGACAATTCTTTACATTATGCTATGCCCACCACCAGTGTAGCTACCATCTGTCACCATACAACACTATTACAGTACCATTGAAATTATAGTACAAATATGACTATATTTCCTGTGCTGTGCCTATTATCCTCTGACTTATTCATTCCATGACTGGAAGGCTGAATCTCCCACTCCCCTTCACCATTTTGCCCAAGCCGCCCTCCCTGCCCCTACCAACTATTTGTTCTCTATATTTACTTAGCGTAATACCATCTAGGTCCATCTATGTTGTTGCAAATAGCAAGATCTCATCCTTTTTTATGACTAATATTCCATAAAGTGTGTGTGTGTGCATGCAAATGTGTGTACACACCACAGCTTTATCCATTTATATACCAATGGATACTTGGGTTGCCTTCATATCTTGGCTATTGTAAGTAATGCTGCAATAAACAGAGGGGTGTAATATCCTTTCAAAAAAAGTGTTTTGGGGGGTGCCTGGGTGGCACAGTCAGTTAAGTGTCCAACTTTATTTCAGGTCATGATCTCATGGCTCATGAGTTCAAGCCCCACATCATGCTCTGTGCTGACAACTCAAAGCCTGGAGCCTGCTTCAGATTCTGTCTCCGTCTCTCTCTGCCCCTCCCCCATTCGCACTCTGTCTCTCAAAAATAAACATTAAAAAAATAGTGTTTTTGTTTTCTTTGGGTAAATACTCAGTTATGTAACTGGGTTCTTAAGTGGGACCACTGCTTATTAATTTTCTTCTTTGCTTTTCTATTGTAAGAAATACTTAAGACTTTCTCAAGATATTATTTTCACTGCATCCTACAAAGTGTAATCTATTTTTATTAGTGTTTGATTTTATGAATTTTTAATTTTCATTATGATTTCTTCTTTGATCCATGACTTATTTAGAAGTATTTTTAAATTTCCAAATGGAAATTTAGTCGCATTTTTTTAAATGCATTTTTTGCTACTGACCTCTCACTTAATTGTATTCTGGCTAGCGAACATAGTCTAAACTGCCATCTGTCCTAAAGTTTATTTTATCTATTTTTAAAATTTTTTAAAATATTTATGAGAGAGAGAGACACACAGAGTACAAGCAAGGGAGGGGCAGAGAGAGAGGAAGACACAAAATCTAAAGCAGGCTCCAGCCTCTGAGCCATCAACACAGAGCCTGACGCAGGGTGTGAACTCACGCAGGGTGTGAACTCACGAGCTGTGAGATCATGACCTGAGCCAACGTTGGATGCTTAACCAATGGAGCCACCCAGGAACCCTACTGATATTTACCTAATCTCAGTACAGCTATCTCAACTTCCTTTCAGCTAAATTTTTTATCTAATCTTATAATACTTATCTTTAAACCGGGACTTCAGTAAATTTACACTTACTATAATTACTGACATATATTTGAACTTTTATTAATCATATTACATTGTGCTTTCTATATGTCCCTTTTTTTTCTATGCTTCTCTTGCCTTTCCAACTAACCTTTTTTGGTTTTAGTTTGATTTACTGTCACATGAATTACCTCTGCTGATATGTGTGGAGGCTGTGACGGGGAGAGAATGAAGGACTATTCAGTCCAACTCTCCCTACTGGAGATAATCAGAAAATGCAGACAGCATTCCTCTAAAGTGGCAGTTCTGAACTGAAGGTGTGTATGAGAATCACCGAGGAAGCATTTTCCAACCACACTTATGTCTGGGTCCCACTCTGAATTTACCGATTAAAAATCTCTAAGTCATGGTTCAGGCATGTGTATTTTGTAAAAACTCCCCCAATAAATCTGATTCACCAGCCTCCTTAAAAGCCATTGCTATAATGTTTTTTTATTTTCCCCAACAAATGGAGATTTAACACTGTACAACTTTAAACCAAACAGCCCATTTTTATAATGCATTTTACATTTCTACCTGGCAAACACCAGAAGTATAAAGGCCTATGATCACAGACCTTAAAAAATAAACTATAATTTAAAATCAAAATAAATAATATAATTCATCAAAAAAATAAATAAATAGGACATGAAATAAATGCCAGCTTGAAAAGCCACTAGACAAATTGAACAAAACAATTAGCTAACCGCAAATTCTCAGGGCTATCTATTCCCATTAAAGGAAATAAAACTAATGAAGACCATCTGCAGAATGTAGCCAAGGCATGTGGAAATCCACAGGATACCTGAATTATTCTGTACTGCATACATATTCCTCCGATTAGGCATCATCTTATACTCATTCCCTTCTTTCCGGGTCCGCCGCTGACCCGCCTCTGAGGATTCCCTGGAGAAAAGAAATTGTAAAGGAGTGAGACTTCTCAACAAGGATCGCTTTCAACTCTTTCTCTAAAGACAGTCAGTCTTACACAACACTTTGGCCTCAGAGAAAGTGGCAATACCTACGAGAATGAGTTACTCTGAGCTTCCGCCAACCGCAGCCTCTTGGCATGATTCTTCCCTTGATAGTGAGCCTGAGCCACAGCCGGAGAGCTAAAGGAGGCATCACAGAGCTTACAGTAATCGTTCTCCGTGGCCAGGATCACTCTCCCTCCTGGCTTAAAGGAGCCCATCTGACATCAAAGACACAAGAGACAAAGTTAAAAAATAAAAATGCTAGAGTTGATTCCCTTCTTCCCCTCAAAGGTCCCTCTAAGTGTTGAAAGATAACCAAAGGTTACAGTTTGACCACAAGCATTTGGCTTTGTAAGGAAAGGACATAATTCATTCCAGAAAAAAAGCAACAACAAAAACAGGGAGAAAAAGAAAAAAAATGCTGAGAGATAATTGTGGTTTTGTATTACAATCACCTATGTATCAGACTGGTTAATGGTTTGTTGCTATCTCCATGGAGAAAATTTTTAAAAGAAGTATAGAAGAGTCAGGGCAGCACAAGTAAGGCCTAAAATCACATTATCAGAAAGATAAAGTCCATTCAGAATCCATCAACAAGCATTCAATGAATGCCTATTGCTTTTAGGGCTTGCTTCCTAATGCAGAAGGGATATATAGACATATATTTACAAATGAGCCCTTCTCCCCAAAGACTTTAAAAATTAGCTACAGATATAGCTAGGGAAAAACAACCAACAGATTCAGACAACTGTATTCAGCAGAGAAACCTAACACAGTACCTGGAAGATAGTATCTATTCAATAAACACTGTTGGGTTAACAAAAAAAAGACAAACTAGATTTTGGCTAGAGGAAAATAAAATACATAATAAGGAGTCTGGAAGGCAGTGTATCATGGACCAGCTGAAGGAAACAGTATTGCTTCACCTAGACAGAAAGATTTTCTGGGGACAGGATAGCTGTCTCCAAAAATCACAAAGGGCTATGCTGTGAAAGAAGGCTACAGCTATTTGATCAGGAGTGGGGGACCCAGCTGAAAACGGCCCCTAGATGGAGTGACCCTCATATTCCAGAGGAGCCTTGAGGAGTAAGGGCTCTGAAAACTGCTCAGCCTGAAAATCTGTCTGGGTATTTTCCTGTCTTCTGATTCTGTTTTACCTTCTCTCATTTACCCCACAAACTTGTGAGGATGGAGGTAATAGCTAGTATTGCTATCCACATTAGAAATACTGGAAAACTGATATCCAGACAGGTAAAATTATGCCATGGTGGTTAGGAGTAGGGGTCCAAGGTCAAAAGAAATTCTTGCTCCACCACTTGACAAAACAGGTAATGCCATGGACAAGTTACTTAGCTTACTTGAGCTTCTAATAAATGTCTAGGTGAGACAAATGTCGCTGGCCCACAGGTTACACGCCCAGTAACAAGGCCAATACCTGCAAGTTCTTGGAAGCACTAAATGCAATTGGGCTCCAGGACTAGAATGAGGCAAGATAAGCATTTGTCACGGGCATGAAATTTAAGGGCGCATCAACAAACTCAGCAATCAAGGTAAGTAATATTTTAATTGAACATTTTTACAAATCAAACCTAATACAAAAAATATCAACGTAAACAAAATATCAAAACTTTAAACAAAGAAAGGATCAGGAACAATGAAAGACCAACTCATACTGTAGCCTGAGGCAAAAGGAAAATCAGTAATACCTGCCCCGTCTTTAAGTTGTTGACATTTTGTTTACTACTAATTTTTTCACATTAATTTTGGATTTCTACAATATGACATTAAAATATTTAGCTTGATAACTGAATGTGTTGGCTTCCTCTTAATTCTGTGCCTCAGTCAAGTACATCCCTCAGCTCACCTTGGTCCCAGCCCTGAATGAAGTAACGCATGAAAAGTGCTTAGCAGAGTGCCTGGCATAGTGAATGCTCGATGAGAGTTATTATTATTTATGACCATGTATTCTTCTACGGACGAAGACAGATGAAGGAATACAATTTATATTTCAGAGGCTATTAAAGTACACGATTATCTTGCCTCAAACACATGCTTTATCTACCAAACAGTAAAAGGACTTGGCTCTCAAGTGTGTGTCATTACACTAAAGTCCAGAAAAAGTGTATATAGGCTCTCACCATAGAGGTAAGAAAGGGGTAATCTGAAAAAAACTGACCTTGCTAGAAGGCAAAATACGAAGTCAATGGGATTAACTGTAATAAAGATACAAGTGTTTAAGTACCTCTCTTTTCATTCAGAGCTTAGCCTAGATGTTCAGAGTCATTTAACCCAGAATTTTGAGAAATGCTTAGAGAAAGGTACGTGTAGCAATATGTTTCTTCATCTCATGCATCATAACCAAAGCCAACGAGAAATCTCTAGGGTCACGTATGTTGGCGAGCTTTACATCCAGCACTACAGTTCAAGGACTTCCAAGTACCAAGGAGAACCTTTGGGGAGTACATGCCCAACTGTACGCTGATGGGCTCACGGAGGACAAATTTCATTCATGACCACTTGTGCACAGGACAGCATCCACCCTGACATGCGCGTCTCACCTGTGGAGGGACAGAGGTGGCTGGGGCGGCCACGGGTTCTACCACACTGCTCATTCTGGCAGGAGGAGGACAGCTGTTTGCTGCATAGTAATTTCGGAGCTTCTTACCATGATTCTTACCCTATAAAGAAAATGAAATGAGTAATCCCCATGAAGAAAATTGGTCAAATTGAGTTAATGTACTCTCTAACAACGCAGAAAAAAGGGGGAAACCCCACGCAATGTTACCTACATTTTATTCTTTCAGACATATGCAACAGTGGGGTAAACAGACTACTAGATCTTAAAGTCAAAGAGTCTACTCTTTGGTTCCAATAGAATGATTTTTCCAGGAAAGATGAGGGAACAAAACCGAAAAATATGAATTCCCTATTATTTCTGGAGAAGAATCACATTTTCCAGGGATCTATGTCCTCCCCCAACTTGTTGCCATTAATATGCCACTGCCTAAATATGATTTTTATTATACTGTGATCTAATCTACTTTATAAGTCAGTAATGAAATGGATAATCTAGTTATTTTTACAAAAATAGCACTTACAGAGAATTTTTTTTACTTGCAAAGGACTCTCCTGTGCATTAGCTCATTTTTTGCTCACAAAAACTCCTGTAAGAAGAATTTGTTAATATTCCCCACATATGGCAGCTGAGGAAACCAATCCAGAGAGGGAGGAGGACTTGCCCCCGGCACCTTCAGTGGGGGGGTAAGAAGTGGGGCCATAGCTTGGGGCAGGTCCTCTGAATCGAAACCAAGGAAGGCCCTTTTGACTATATCATGATGGCCTCAGGAGGCACCGTGAACCTTTACTAAAATGCATCTGCCTCTCTCAGCGTGTTTTAAGCTGTTATTCACATGACTGTATTCCCTGAACTGACAGAAACTGATGGGAAGGGTCAGTGGTCAGAAGGCATTCTAAATAAGGATGAAACAATGGGTTACTCTTCAAACCGCACTGTACACTTCAAGCTTATAGGCAGTCATTCACCATCTACTATAGGCGAAGCCCTAGAAATAAAAAGACCTCGCACACACTCAAGAGGAAGGGACAGATATGTGAGCAGGTAATTAAAGTAAGTACATACATTCTACCTTCTGACCACTGGAAAGCCCAGAGGTGCTCTTCATAGTCACGGTAACCTCCAGAGAGTCAAATCCAGTGGTCATATCTGTGGCTTCACCACATTCTAACTCTAGTCAGCATCACACCATTGTTACTCCCTTCTACCATCTTCTGTGACTCCCTCTTACCTCCCCACTTATTTTCTAAACTCTGCAATGTCCAAACCTCCACCATTGGCCTTCTCCATCTACATTATTTTACCCTGTCTCATAGCTTTAAAACAACCAACAAGTTAGTAGCTCCCAAATTATCTAACTCCATCTCTATTTTAGACTGAGTGACTGTGTTCCACCAAAATTCATATGTGGACATCTAATCTGGAGGTGGAGCCTTTGGGAGGTGATTAATCACTGTCCTTATAATAAGAAGCCCAAGAGCTCCCTCACCCTCATTCTGCCACATGAGGATCCAAGGAGAAGTTGGCTGTCTGTAACATGGAAGAGGTCCTTGCCACAACCCAACCATGCTAATACCGTGGTCTCAGACTTTCAAAGCCTCCAGAACTATGAGAAATAAAACTCATTCGGGGCGCCTGGGTGGCTTAGTCATTTAAGCGTCCGACTTTCGCTTAGGTCATGATCTCGCAGTTCGTGGGTTCGAGCCCCGCATCGGGCTCTGTGCTGACTGCCAGTTCAGAGCCTGGAGCCTGTTTCAGAGTCTGTGACTCCCTCTCTCTCTGACCCTCCCCTGCTCGCTCGCACTCTCTCTCTCTCTTTCTCTCTCTCTCTCCTAGAAATAAATAAAAAAAAAAAAAAGAAATAAAACTCATTCTAGCTCCAGGGACTTTGTACTTGCTGTTTCTTTTGACTGGAATGTTCTTCTTTCAGTTCTCTGCATGGCTAGCTCCTTCTTATCTTTCAGATCTTAACTCAAATGGCATCTCACTGAATGCCATTCTCCCCTACTCTGCACACACATACACTCTCTAACATGTTACCTCACTGTCTGGTTTATCCTAGTTCCACTCAGCATGATCTGAAATGACATTGTTTGTGTAATTGGTTTTTTATCTCTTTTTTACTTTCTGGAATGTAGACTCCTTAAAAATAAGGACCTGTCTTGTTTACTCTCTATCCCCAATGTCTAGAACAGCTTCTAGGCACCTGTCTGGTTCAGTCAGTAGAACACGCAACTCTTCATCTCGGGTTCATGAGTTTAAGCCTCACATCAAGGTGCAGAGATTACTTAAAAATAGAATAATAAATAAATAAATCTAGAACAGTTTCTAGCAATAGTAGGCAATCAGTAAAGATTTATTGGATAAATAAACCAATGGAGATAACAAATTACCAGGAGAATACAGAAAAGGAATTTCTTAACTCTGCCTGAATGTGTCAGAGAAGGCTTCCGTGAAAAGGGGACCATCAAGTCATCTTTTAAAATGAGCAAAAGTTTACCAGGCAGGTGAGGAATGAGGGGAAAGAAAATAGTGAACAGAAGAAATACTATAAGCAAAACCCAGCCTGCTGTATTGAGGAGCCAAAGGAGAGATGGTCTTCTGAATCCTCTATAGAAGAGTAGGAGTTGAGATATATAGTGGGCTTAATGGTGAAACAGATCTTGGACTTCAAAGGCAGCAGGAGCCCCTGAAGGACTCTAAGCAAAGTAGTTACATGACTGCATTGCATTTGATAAAAATTAACCTGGAATTAGCATGGGGGATAAATCAGAGTGGATCAGAGCTGGAGTTGGGTAGATAGAAGAAAGCTAAGGACAAAACCCTAAGACAATATAATGTAAGAGTATGGTAAGAATGAGGATCAAGAAAATGAGATTGAGAATGTCTGGCGCATCAAATAAAATGAAAACCAGACAAGTATGGTATTATGGAAGCTAGAATAAGGTGTTTCCAAAGAAGTTAGATACATTATGACCCAGGAACTATACTTCTAGGTATCACCAAACAGAAACATACGTCTAAGGAGATATCTAGAAGAGTATTCCTAGGGGGCACCTGGGTGGCTCAGTCAGTTGGGCGTCCAACTTCAGCTCAGGTCATGATCTCACCGTTTGTGAACTGGAGCCCCAAGCTGGGCTCTGTGCTGACAGCTCAGAGCCTGGAGCCTGTTTCAGCTTCTGTGTCTCCCTCTCTCTCTGCGCCTCCCCCTCTCTCACTCTGTCTCTCAAAAATAAATAAACATTAAAAAAAAATTTTAAGAGTGTTCCTAGAAGGGCTGTTAGTAACACTGAAAAGTAAAAATAATTGAAGTGTCCATCTACAGGATAACACATAAATCATAGTCTGTTCCTGCAATGAAACACTATACAGGAGTAAAAAAAAAAACATTCCAGAGCCATGCAAGGCAATATGAACTATTCTAACAAAAAAGCTGAATGAAAAGAACAAGTTGCAAAAGACGATATGGAAGAATAATTTTTTAATATGGGAGTTAAAAACATGAAAAGCCACTACATTTTACCCACAAAAACAGTATGTAGCAAAAATACAAAAAAAAAAAGAGTAATGGAACAATAAATATCAATTCAGTACAGTAGTTACACCTAGGTGCACAGGAGAGGATACAATTGGGAAGGGATACATGGGGGTTTCAACTGTATAGTTTTCACTCTTTCAGCTTGATGGCAAATATACAGGTTCATTATATTATTTTTGTGCCTTTTTATGTCTTAAGTATTTCATAAAAGTTTAAAACAACACTACAGCAACAAAAAAGAGTTGTTCACCAGGTCAGATGCTACTGTGGGGTTGAGTAATGTCTGGACAGAGAAGTAATGCTTGGATCTAAAATCAGAGGTCAAGAGTAACTTTGTTAGAACCATTTCAGTAGAGAGGTTATGAGGTGACATAGAGTGGCTTGGGGGGAGAATGGGAGATGTGAAAACAGAAATAATTAGTATAGGCAAATATTTAAAAGAGCTCTGTGACAGAAAGTAGACAAATAGGGTAGAGAGTGAGAAGGGGAAGTGGGTCAAGGGAAGATTGGTTTTAAACCTGGGTTTTACTTAGGCTCGTTTGCATGACAAATAGAAGGAAGTCTGTAAGCCCTGAAGAACAGATGGTGCAGGAGCTAAAGCCTGTTCCTGAAGAGGAAGAAGAGGATGAGGCACATAGTACTACAGGAAGGGCCAACATCAGACACTATTCACAATTTTCAAACAATTATACACCTGTAACAAAATGATAATAATAGCAACTAACATTTTTTTAGCATTTATATGATAAGCGGTGTTCTAAATACTTCATAAATGTTATCTCATGTAAACTTCATGAAATCTCCATCAAGTAGGTATAGTTTTTATTCCCATTTTACACAAGGAAATGGAACTCAGGAGAGTTAAAACCTTGCCCAAGAGTTTCCAGACAGCTAGGCAGCAGGTACCTGGGCATGTGTGTCCCCATCTACTCTCTATAAACAATACAGAACAGTAAGAAAAACAAATAAAACTACACAAAAGCCATGCCCTCCACATAACCAAAAGGCACAGAATGCCCAGACTTCAACATAACTTTAAGTAAAAATAGGAAAAACGTGAAATCCCAGTGAGCAATCACTCACACTTCTGCCACAGTCATTCACAGTAAGCAAGAGTCTTTCTGCAGGAAAGAGAGAAGAGGGAGCAGCAAGCATGAAATTGCTCCCAAACTACCACCAAGAAAAATAAACTCACCCTAAATTTGTAAACCCTAAAACATGATCTAGGGGAGCAGAGCACTCACTACTGAACAGGGCTTAAATGTACACATGATCTGAAGTGGCAAAGTGGCTTCTGGAGGAGAAAAAGACAAAAAGGAAGGAAGAAGGCAACTTTTGGCAATGGGAGGTAAAGGGGGGGGGACAAAACAGGAAAAGCTAGCATCCTACAAGACAAAACAACAACAACAAAATTAGAGGACATAAAACCACACACACCCACAGAAACAAACTGAATAACGGAACTTTGCTACAGTTACAGAACAGATTGCCACTGAATGAAGACTCTCATAAACCACCCAAAATCTTCAAATGAATAGATGAAAACCAGTCAGTTCTTTATTTTTGAAAAGTAATCAATTCTATACAAAGTTATTACCAAAGAAATCAACATATCTCAGCAAATGTCTCCTCGCCCCCCCCAAAAAAAAAATGAAACAGAAGAAAACCATTAAGGCAACACTCCAAACTAAATTAAATATATTCACACAAGAATTTGGAAATATGAAAAATCACCTTCAATCAGGAATCCAAGAGGTACAAGGAAAAATGGACAAAACAGTAAGAAATGAGAAGGGTCATTAAACTCAGGGGGAAAAAAAGGAATTTTATCAAAAATGAGAAGGAAATGCATGCCAAAAGAAAACAGACACAAATGAAAATATAGAAAGAGACACTGAAGAAAGACAGAAAAATAGTCAAGAAAATAAAACAGTATAAAGAAAAATATCTTAAAGGGGCAGAGAGGAAGCAATGGAAATAGAGGACAAGAAGGAATACTTTACGTAAAACTGGAGTCCCTGAAAGACAAAAAACAAAACAAATAGAACTAATATTTGAAATTATAACCCAAGAAAATTGTCCAAAAGTAAATGAAGACCTGAATCTACATATTGATAAGGCACATGAGGTTTCTGGGAAAACCAACCTAGAACAATAAGATCTGAAGTATATTTTTTACAAGGTATGAGACTTCAAAGAAAAGGGAAAACAGCCTCGAGCTTTCCAGGCAAAAAGACCAAATAACTTACAAATACATAGGACTTAACTTGGCATCAACAATATATAAAAGAAGGCAGTAGTTGAGAATCTTTTTTTTTTTTTTCAACTTAATGAGAATTTCAACCAAGGATTTTATATATAGCCAACTGTCGCTGTATCAAAGGTCAGGACTAAAGAAAAACATTTTAAACATATACAACCTTGGGAATTCAGTACTTCTAAGTCCTGCTTGACGAATCTGTTGGAGCTTCATTCAACCAAAAATTGGCTGGGAAAACTTCAGCAAAAGGGCTGATGATAAGTATTTCCATAGATATAATTCTAGATCAAAGACTAAATAAAAGGTGGAGAAGAGGATGAAAGATTAATGTTCAAATATTACAGGACACAATGGAAATCATTTAACAAAAGAACAGAAAAAGGAAGAGGAAAGTAGAATAAACTCACTGATTCTGCAAGAGACATTTTAGCTGGAATACCATTAAAAACTGACAAACCACATAGGCACCTGGGTGGTTCAGTCGGTTAAGTGTCCAACTTCAGCTCAGGTCATGATCTCGCGGTTCATGAGTTGGAGCCCTGCATCGGGCTCTGTGCTGATAGCCCCTGTGTCTCCCCCTCTCTCTGCCCCTCCCCCTCCCCCCTCTGCCCCTTCCCTGCTTCCCTCTCCCCTCTCTCTGCCCCTTCCCTTCACATGTATGTTCTCTCTCTTTCTCTCTCTCTCTCTCTCTCTCTCTCTCAAAAATAAAGAAACATTAGGGTGTCTCATTGGAGCACCCGGGTGGCTCAGTTGGTTTGAGCATCCAACTTCAGCTCAAGTCATGATCTCATGGTTCATGGGTTGAAGTCCCATGTTGGGCTCTGTGCTGACAGCTCAGAGCCTGGAGCCTGCTTCAGATTCTGTGTCTTCCTCTCTCTCTCTGCCCCTTCCTTGCTCACAGTCTCTCTCTCTCTCAAAAAATAAACATTAAATTCTTTTAATAAATAAACATTAAAAACAAAAATTTTTTTAACTGACAAACCAGATAATAACACATTAAATAAGTGAACAGGGTAGTAAGATCATTTAAAATGTATAAATAATAGGGTAATGAGAACGGACAATATATGGTAGGATGTGACACTTTCGTAAGTATACATTTTTTGTGTAGTTTCGACTTTTAGAACTGTATTAACATTTCACAAATTTAAAAAAAGAATCAAAGTCAACAGGGATTGAGGAGAACTAGAAATACAAATAGAAACAAACAAACCTAACTGTATATAATAAATGAATAACATAACCATACTGAATGGAGGGGAGGGAAAAAACATTCACATAGTTTTAAAGTATCTCCCCCAGGATACTTATTAAACACAAAAAGAAAAATAGTAACTTTATAAAACAAGAACCTTAGCAGGCAGTGTCTTTGTAACCCAAGTAACATTGTAAAACAATATTTTGACTATATATCATGCTAATGACAAAAAACACAATACACAAATACTATTCTCTGGTTAGTAGGTTTGTTTTTCATGGGGATGTACTTTATCAATCCCCAAACTATATATACTGAGAGAGAAAGTGTGTGTGTGTGTGTGCGCGCGCGCGCGCATTGTGCTTAATGAGTGCCTACGTTTTTTACTATCATAGAAAGAAGTTAAACATTAAGAAAAGCTGGAAAGCTAGAATGAACACTGTCATACTGTACCCAAATTGGAAGTTTCAGTCTGAACTCCATTTTCAACATATGTGCACGTAAGTACACATAAATATGTGTATATATAAATATGTATAACTAGCTTCGTCACTGAGATGATCTAGAAACACTAACTTCCCACTAGCAAAGAGCATACCTTACACTCAGATTTTGGCTTCTAAACACCATTCTCCAATAAAAGGAACCTGGCTCCTTGAAGAAGTGGCTGCCATAGGGAACATAAAAGAAAATCCTAGAATCTTTTGTATTCAGGAATTAAGGAAATTCCATGACAAAAATTAGAGGGATGTGTCAAAAGGACACAGCCACCAGCTTGAAGATTCTCATACTTTTCAAATCTGGGACAATATAAACATCAGGATAAATAATGATAGTAATCCATTATATCCTTAGAATAAAATAAGAATCCATCATCTATGGTGATTGAATGAAAGCAGAAACTTCTTTCTTAAAGTAAAATTCCAACCGATAAATGTAGAAAGAATAATTAAAACAGAAAAATCACCTTTTGCAAACACCACAGTAATGATGAGTGCAGGGAAGAATCATCAAAGGATGTTAAAACTACTCAGTGAAAATACCATAAGAAATGAAATACTCACAGAGGCTCAAAGTATCTCCCCATATGATACTTATTAAACACAAGAAGAAAAACAGTAACTTTATAAAGAAGAACCCTGGCAGACACCACCTTAATCAGTGATCAAAGTCAACAGCACCATTGATGCAAAATATTCACATCATCTCCTTCCCAACATGATGCACTGGGAATGATGTAACATCATATTCTTGTCAAAAAAAACCCCACATAATCTGAATTTAATAATGAGAAAAATCCACCAAACCCAAATTGGGATAGTCTACAAACAACTCTTCAAAAATTGCAAGATTGTAAAAGGCAAAGAAAAAACTCAACCTGTCTAGATTAAAGGAGACATAACAACCCCAGGCAAAATTTCATCCTGAATTGGATCCTGGAACCAGAAAAAGGACACCATCAGACAATTGGTGAAATGTAGTCTATAGATTAGATAATATGTTGTTATCAGTGCTAATTTTCTGATTTTGATAGAGAAGAATTTTATCAAGGAAACAGTATCAAACTATGTATACTATAGTTACATAAACATTCACATTTGGGGAACCTGGATGAGGTACATGCAGGAATTTTTTGGTAGTGTTTTGGGAACTGGTTAGAAGTTAAAAGTTATTCAAACTGAAAAGTTAATAAAATAGGATATAACTTGCCCACAAGTAAATGGCAGAGCTGGGGGTCAATCCTGAGCCACCAGGCTCCACTGTACCCTAGGAAAACTTAACAGTATTAATGACCATCTCAGGTACTAGGAACTATTCTAAATGTCTTACACATACTATTACTAGGGACATCATCATCTCCTTCTTCATGAGGCACAGAGGAGTTGGGATATATTTCCAATGTCATGCATCTAGTAACTAGTGAGACTACAATTTGAAGACTAGTCTGACCCCGAAGTCCATGATTTCATGTTCTTAACTAATAGCCTATAAAACAGATGCTAGCAAAGGAAACAGAAATCAAAAAGACCCTTAAAATTTAAAGACAAAAATGTCAATATGAAAAATTCAATATAGAGTTAGAATTCAATACCTCTTAGAAATAAAGGAATGATTAAAGAGAGAAGAGATAAGCAATATAAAGAATCAAACCAGCTAGTTCAGGCAAGGGGTAACAAAATTACCAGGAAAAGAGACAGAGAAAATACAGAGAAGAATTTTATCAAGGAAACAGTATCAAAGACAATTCCCCAGAGCTCAAGGGAAACAGGATTATGCAAACTCAAAGGGAACTACTAGCGCTCACCAAGGCCAATGAAAAAAGATGCACAACTAAACACATTCATCACTGTGAAATTTCAGATATCAGGGATCAAAAGGAGAGCCTAAAAGCTTCCAGGGGGAAAAAAAAAATCCCAAAATTAAAGTAGGTCATCTACAACGGAATAAGAATCAGAGTAAGATTTCTCTTCAGCAATACTAGATTACAAAAACTAAAAACACACACATACACACACAATGAGGTACAGCCTTTAATGTTCTTAGGAAAAAAATATTTCAACATGAAAATGTCACATATGAAAACATAATACAAATATTTTTAGATATACAAGGGCTCAGGAAAATGTATTTCTTATAACTCCCTCATTTTAAAGAGAGGTATATTGTAACATACATTTATATTTATTCTTTCTTCCTTCAAGTAATGTGAAGAGGTATTCCAATAAAACAAGATTGAATGATAGAAAGAAAACATGTATATTTAGAAAAGAGTAGCCCAAGCCAGAGAGCAATGAAGAGAAATCCAAAATTAACAGCTGTGCAGCAAACCCAGAAGGCAACTGGTTGCAAACGGAACAGGAAGATGGAGGGATCTAGGATAAAGTGCAGATTCCACACAGTGGAAAGTGTAACTGACTGTTTGGAGGGGGAAATGAGGATACGATAAAGACATATTATGTAAGAAAAAGAAGGCACAAGAAGAAAAGCACTGAAGTACTCTGGGACATACAATAAGCTACACAATGAAGTCATGATCCAAATGTGAAACTAGTCCAAATTAGAACAGGAAATCAGTGGGTCTAATAAAGATATATAAAATGGACTGTAAGCAATAAAAAGAAATGTTGAGAAGGTAGCAATTGTTATAAATGCCTAAGACTCTTCTCCCTAGGTTTTTAAAGTGTCAGAAACTCAAGGAAAAACAAAAGGTTATTTCTAAGTTACAATCCACATATGAAACAAACTTAAAAGGGGCATGATTTTGAGCAGTTGCTGCCATTCAAGAAAGGGTCATCCATTTAAACTTCTCTTTTGAGTAGCATGGGATCATGACATTGGAAACAGAGAAGAAAATAGCTCTGCTGTGGACAATATTTCCCTACTCAAAGTAATGCAAAAGCTGAATGTCAATCTTCAACAATTGGCATCAACCTCACAGAGTGCAGAAAATTTAATTTGATTATTGAATAAGCAAAAATGTGATCAACCTTAACAGTGTCAAAGCAAAACTATTGCCAACCCAAGATGAGAGGTTGGAAGAGAGATTGGAGAAGAAAAGGAAGGTAATTACTGCTTTTCATTTTATGCCCTTTGTTCTATATGCATTATTTTGTGTCAAAATTTCTTTAAATGTTTTGTGGAACCTGTTACTAGTGGCAAATGCTACAAAAGATCAAGTGAGAAAGAGCCAGATTTGACCTGTACGATCACAGGTGACCTTGGAAAGGACCGTTTCAGTAGCATATTGGAATGGAAACCAGAATGCAGTGGTGGGCTGGGGAATGAATAGAAAATGAAGACCAGGAGAGGACGATTATACCTGTAAGAACTCTTAGGAGAGAGGAGAAAAGTTGCCCAAAAAAAGGTATTAAAAGCACAGGGAAGGTTGCTGTTGCTATTTTTATTTACATAGAAAAACCTGAGGAGGTTTTTAATTTGATAGAAGAAAAGAAGTGATGACAGGTGATGAAATCCAGTTAGGGCAAGGAATCAGCCTTGTACAGAAGAAGGATTATGTACTCTTCTGAAACAAGAAGAAATGAGGTTTGGGTGGCGGGGGGGGGGGGGGGGGGTGTTCTAGGATGGGGAGGCAGAAAGCTGGTGAGGCACAGCCACCAGCTGGATCATGGAGAACTTCTATCCTCTAGTAAATGCATTTTGACTAATCTCAGTCCACTGCAAGTTCATATGGAAAACAACCAGATGGAGAATTTTGAAAAACATAAAAATTAGCTGAGATTATAGTCACTGATCATGTCATCCAAACTGGTAACCAATGTTAAAATATAAATGCCAAACAGTACTCTACACTTTTGGATAACATGAGTTGCATTCTCTGCATTATCAATCAAGATACTACAATCAGCATCACAATTATAGAACTACTTTTTTTTACCTGCATTGTCTCCCTTTCAAATTAATCTAATTAATAAGTACATTGTTACTTGGCTAGTAAATATTACAAATAGAAATCTATGTTTATGACAAACTTTAGAAACGTACTTTGAGTAACTGAACAGTTATTTTCCAAATGGACATGCAAATCAGCAAATATACTGGTTGATTTTATTTTAAAATGTGGATGCCCTAGCAAAATTTATCCATTTTTGGTTTTAGCTTGTTTTATTTCTGTTAATGACCTTCTATCCAAAGTAGTTCCTCCTCTGGGCATGTCTGCTGCTAAAACAGTATTGTGTTACGCCATGCCAGGCTTGCCCTAAGTGACCTGAAGCCTACAGGCAGATTTTAATAAAATGAAGATGTGTTTTTTCCTCCAAAGGTTTTATTTTAAATTAAGATATAACTGAAGCTATAATTTCGGGACTGTACAAATAGGTAATCTCATTAAAAATAAAACAACTCAGGATATTGTGAAGCAGACAGACTGGGTTAAAAAGCCCTGGGAATAAAACTAAATCTGTGGTGACCACAGACACACATGGGTCATTGCTAAAGCAGCCCCAACTTAGAAACATCAGGATGTCAGGGAAAGAAAGTCTTGAGTTTAAAGGGAAGTATTTATCGAGCAGCTTCCATTGTGTGTCCTGGATTTCTGGAACATGATACAGTTAGACTCGAGCGTGACACTGCCCACACCACACTGAAGGTTGTTTATAATACCCTGGGCAATTTGAAACTTTGCGATTTCAACAATGGCACCAACTGACTAAAACACTTTGAGTAAAGTAATCACCGTGATTTATCGCTTCACACAAATGTCTTTCTAGCTTATAAACAGGCTACCACTGACCCCTTTTATCTCACATATAAGTGAATTTGTGGTCTTGGTATCACTCTGTATTAAAAATTATAAAGTAGGTTTTCAGAAATAAACTTTCCATCACCTCATCAACCACTTTGTTTTATGAGTCTACTTACAATCGTTGTACCTATCCCTGGCTCCTGATAAGCCTTACTCACTGGTCTTAACCTGGTCTCCAGTAGCTCTTTTTTAAAATTTTTTTAATGTTTATGTTTGAAAGACAGAGACAGTGTGAGCAGGGGAGGAGCAGAAGGAGAGGGGGACAGAGGCTCTGTGCTGATGGCAGAGATAGCGATGCGGGGCTAGAACTCACCAACTGACCCGAACCGTGAGATCATGACCCGAGCTGAAATTGGATGCTCAACAGACTGAGCCACCCAGGCGCCCCTTCAGTAGCCTTTCTGAATCACTGCTTACTGATGTGCTGTCTATTAGCCTTTGATGCATCTTTCAGGCTGACATTTCTGTTTCCCTTCTGTGGTAGTTTCACCCACCTCTAAGTTATGTCCATGTTCTAATTGTTTATTATTCTGATCTACTCTTTAATCCACACTCTCTCATCTCAACATCTATCTTGTTAAAATCCAAATTTTACTTCTAAAATTAGCTTTCTTCAGAGTGCCTGGGTGGCTCAGTCCATTGAGTGTCTGACTCTTGATTTCGCTCAGATCACAATCTCACAGTTCATGAGACTGAGCTCCATATCAGACTCTGCGCTGACAGCATAGAGCCTGCTTGGGATTCTCTCTCTCCCTCTCTCTCTCAAAATACATAAACTTAAAATAAATAAATAGATAGATAGATAGATAAAATTAACTTTCTTCTATACTATCCTAGTGAAATTGCTCCATACTTTCACACACTCAGAACACTAACTGCTTTGCCTTGTTTCTCTGTAAAGGGAAAACAAAAACAAAAACAAAACTCCCTCTTTAACAATAACATTGATTTCATTCAAATCTTTGCTTCTAAGCTCTTAGAAACAAACTGTTAAAAAAAACTAAACTTTTAATTTTCTATTAGGTTCTACTTTCTTAATACCCACTTGTTTCTTCTTTATCTTTACCCTAGTTCTTGGCTCCTTAAATTATCTACTATGACAGGGTGTCTTTCTCCAGCTTTTCCACTTAAGAAGTCTGATTATAGAGACATTTACCTAAATTTCACTTCCCTATTCTCATATTTTCTATCATGAAGAGAGCTGAAATTAAGTATAATTACTAATCTTTTCAACTAAAAAGTTCAAAGCACACATGTAGAATCAAAGGGAAAAAAATAAATGCAGATTCTGTTTCTTATCTAGGTGAAGCCTTATAATCCAATGATCTTCTTCAAATTGAATTCTCTCTATGCATAACCACAAGTACCCATCACTGTCTATAGAGACATAAAGTAATATTAAGAGGAAAACAAAGGCAGGAGGTAAAGATATAATCCACACACACACACTAAAATTACACACTGCCCAAGAGTTTTACCTCCTAAAAGCAAACAACTCTACTTTAAAGGGTGCACACACGTAGGTGTTCTCTCAAGTTAATGACTTAAAAATCAAAACTTTAGAACTTAAGCTTGATTTTTCAAATGAGTCTTAGGCTATAAAACTGGACATTCCACAGGAATAAATAAAGAGGAAAGCTAGCACTGAGTCTTGGGTTTGAGAAGCACCATCCTAACTGACTCCCCTCAAACAGTAAAGTAGGCAAAGAAAGACCCTGTATCAAACACTGTGGTGGAGAGTGGTACATGGAGAGACTGGGGGTGGGGTTGGGGAAGGGGAGAATATGTAAAAATAAAACCAGAAAGTGCCTTTATGCACCAATGAGGACATGTGCCAAGATCTGAGATATAATTAACTCAACCCTCTGCACCTGAGGGCAAAACAAACCCAAACAAAGGGAACTCCAGGGAAGCAACATATTCTATCTTCCACCAAATCCATGGGAAAACAATACACCACCAAAATATTTCTGGTATACAATCACAAAGTGACACAGCCATTGATCAGCCTTTAGGATCAAATAAGTCTTCAGGATCAAAATAAAACAAAAAAGATTGATACCTAGAGTAAATAAAAACCTTAAGTTAGAGACAGTTACAGTGGCACGATGGAAGCAATACTTGTGTAAGTCATCTTTCTATCTTATGTCTTATTATTGCAGCTACTCGTCCAGAGAATAAACAGTCAAATCAATGCTGACCCAGAAGACATCCTTTCATTCAGTGGCATTTGGCCTCAATTGCTTCTCAGGTCGCCTTTCTCCAAAAAAGGAAATTACATAATTGTATACGGATAGCAATCTAGAATAAAAAGAAATACCATACCCTCTCTTTCTAGCCAAAAGTTAGCTTTCTCTTTGTTCTTAGTAATAATACCCTTTAAAATTGTCCTTTCTACTAGTTATTCTACAGGGAGGTGAAAGCTTTAAATCTTAGAAATGATTATCAGTTCACACTAATGAGCTAAAAGAAATCACAGTATGCTTCCTATGAAGGCTAAGACTCAATATTTCAATGTTTTATTCTAACAACAGAAAAATACATGTTTCCCTTAGCAGTGACAGGTTATATAAGAAGAGTCAGAGGTCAAAGAGAAAAAGTGGAAGATTCATAGAGATTACTATGCACTGATGCAAATTATTAGCTGGAAGAGAATATTAATAAGGTTAATTCTTCTAAACAATTTGACACTGAATTGAATTTGGTACATTATGTTTCAAATACCTATTCACCTGAGGATCACAGGTTGGTCCACAAGCACAGGTGATGTGCATTTGCCTACAGCTAGTAAGCTATCAAATGCCGCACAGTTTGGTTGAGATCCCATTCTGTGAAAAGTGATGCTCTCTTTTAACGTAGGAACATTATGCTTTTAATCAAACAAACTAATATCTAGTTGTTCACTTGATTATTCCATCTTGATTATTCCAGGCACAATTGGTCATATCTGGGGAGACGACTCTGAAACAGGCAAAGCCCTAAAACCTTCTCTCACTAAATTTCCGGTTTTCTTTTCTTTCCTTACCTGATAATGAGCCTGGGCTTGCTGCGCTGAGTTCAAGGTGACATTGCAGAGTTTGCAATACAGGGGCTTACATAGCTCCTCCAGGGCAGAATCTTGCTCTCCTCCCTTAGGTAACTCCTCTTCCCCTGCCAGAGGCAAGGAAGCCTCCTGCCCAAAAGGCTTCTGTGGCGGAAGCTGCAAGGTTCCTGTAGACCTGGTGGCCACTGACATAGGAGGAGAGGATGAGGGCCGCTTAGGCAGAGGAAGCCCGGCGTGTTGCAAGAGGATCATTGGGTAGGAAAGCCTTGGGCATAGTCCAATGGGCGATGAGAAGTCAGGTCTTCAAATCTGAAGCAAGAGCAAAAAAAAAAAAAAAAAAAAAAAAAAAGCTCACTTAAAAATGTGACCTCAGCTATATGACATGTAAATGACCATACCACCTGACCCCTTCCTCTACTCCTCCAAACCACCTTTGGGATTTCTTTTGCCTCATCTAGCAGACCTCACCTGTCTGTTAATCCACACTGACATTATGCTCTTCCACTGAAAACAGCTTTATAGATTTCGCTTTATTTTGCTTGGCACAGCTCCAACCGCGGTCCCTCTGGCCCATGAACATTAATAGCATTGCATCCATGGCTAATTAAATCTAAAAGTCACATGGCTGAAATGGACATCAAAGGTCACCTAGTCCAGACCCCTTCCCTCAGGCACACTTACACTTAATACTCTTGACGAAAATTATGCATAGACAAAAACACCACAGGCTAAGAACCTTAGCAAATGTCTCCTTTCCATCCAAACTAGTCTTTCCATCCAGATGATGTCAAAAAAGCAAAATAAAGACTATCATGTCTCAGAACCCTTAAAACACTCCTAGAACTAGCTAACCTATCAAGGAAGTCTAGGAGTAACTCAGTTACAGTGTAACGAAAATAAATAAAAGAGTTCCTTCCCATCAAACAGTAATAGTTAAATAGGTAAGTCAATGGTTCTTAGCAGAAGCTGTAGACAGCGTGTAGGCCACATGCAGCTTCAGATGTCCTCTGTTTGGAATATACAGTGTTTTGTTTTGCTTTCACTTTTTAAATTCAATTGCTCATCAGCATTGAAAAATCAAGAGATCCCTGGCTTCTCCTGATAAAAGGATGATCTGGCAACACTTGGCACCTGGTCCTATATGGACAATTAGCTAGTTAGGGCTGAGAGGCACTGTCCCCAGTAGCCAGGCTTGCCTTCCTCAGGCCACCTCCTTCCCCACTTAGCCTGCTATCTGTATCTGTGCTACCTGCCAGCTCCCTGTAGGCCCTTAAGCTTAGGACTCCACTTTGTGTGGCCTTATATTCATGAGTCGCCTAAAAAATCAGAATATTTTCTCTTCCTCTAGCCATAAATTACCTGCATAAAATAATGGATCAAGTAAATGTCCTATGCGGTAATGGATCACACTACCATTGGCCCAATTTAATTACAGTTTCTCATCGGTCTTTCAGCAATTTCCTTTCTCCTTTTTATTAAGTAACTGATAATCTCTATTCCATTTCGCTCAGAAAAATTCCAATATGTTCCAATACTTCTTTAATTTTATACATGACTTCTCCAGCCTCCCACCCAGCTGGTGTTTTCTAACCCTGAGTGTCTCAAAATGAACCACAGTACACGCTCAGAGTTCCCATAATTCTAATTAACCCAAATTAAAATCTTTATTCCAAAACACACAATTCCTTCCACTCTCTCAACACTATGAAAACCTCTTTTCTTGGTCAATAAAATTGGCTATTTTAAACTGCTGAAATTTTCCGGGAGCAACAGAAATGTGTACATTTTCTGATGATAATAGATTTACTAAAATTAACCAAAATCTTAAAAAGTTAAACATCTCTTTTACCACAATTAGTAAGTATACCCATGGAAAGTGCAATCAAGTAATAACTTTTATGCCAAATTCAGGGTCTGGGGGCAGCAGAGGATATCAGTGCAATGGCGAAATAACAGAGCTACGGGCAAAGTACAAAAATTATTAGTCATAATATTCAACAATACTTCTCATTCATCACAATGTTTAAAGAACAATATTATTTTATTATTAAGCAGAAGTATACTGTCCATATCTCTAGGAACACAAAGAAAAGCAATACAGATTCAGAAGTTTTAAAAAGTCAGATTCTCTATAATCATATTATTCCTCTCAATTAAATCAAGCAAGACAGGCATGGGTATTTTAAAAAGGAAAACTAAGAAGACAAAAGCCACTTTTTCAAAAAGTTAACTACCTAATTATAATAATTCACAAAATTAAAAGACTATACATTCCAACTGTACACATACCGCGACCAAACTGCCACAAACAAGCTGCCAGTTCAAAACGGAAAATGGAGGAGAGCGTTGAAACACTGAATAAAGGAAATCAACAATACAAACAAAATCAAATACTACTGACTGCCTAGACATGCCTGGACTTGTTTTATGAAAGCTCACTCCCACTTGAGGAAATTCCACCATGCATCCCCCCCAGTGTTGCCTACAGGTTTCCATCAAAATAAAGGCCAGTCTCAGAGCACAAAGGTCCAAGGGGACCCTCCCAGAGGTGATAAAATCCTGTGCATTACGGAAAAAATTCTCGCCAAGTACAGACTTACCTGTTATCACATTTTATCTTTACAATTTTTAATGAATAGCTAGATATTCCAAAATTATTTCTTGTAATACTTAATCAAAATGATAATGCAACTCCCAAAAAGGATATGTGCATGACAACTACATCAAGTATTACCATATTGGGGGGGGGGGGGAACACCTAGCATAAAATTTAAATCTAAAAGAAATAAATCCAAGTCTTTAGTAAAAGCATGAGTGGTAGGTAGAACATAGAGAAACCCAAAGCATACGCGACTTGGATCCGTTCAACAGTAGTTGAAGAAACTAACTTGATGGCTAATGTAAATAAAATATTCCTCAGATCTTAAAAATCGTTCAGTTTGATGTATTAAGTGGAATGAATGAAGGACTTATGGTAGCTAACGTCCTGGTTTGGAAGGGGTTGAGGGGACAATAAAGAAAGTCAAAGCTTCATGGTGTCGCCTGTTTAAAGAAAAGGAATGATCATGGCATAGTTTTCATGATCGGACTGGGGCCTACTTTTCACATACTGTATTAAAGACAATCACTTTCTCAGATGGAGAAACCTACAGAAAACTGTAAAGGAACAGGTTATTGGCACCTCAGCAAACTAGGGAAATCTGTACAGTAATTGAGAATTCTGGAAATGAGGGGAAAACGGTGAGCATTACTCAGAGGTCATCAGAACGCAGCGAGAAGCAATGATGAGAGAGAGAAATAGAAAAATAATCAGCTGAGGCAAGGTCTATCATACAAGGAAGATTCAGAAGAATGCAGGGATCTGGGGGAGAAGAGGCCTTGGTGAATTGGCGAATGTTTTCCAGTCTCAGCTAAGACGGTTCCTAATGCAAGGGAACCATTTACACATCTGAATCGAAGCTCCATACACTTCAGCATCGCCCACGTATACCTTACATTCCTAATGTGTGCCTGCATACACACGAGCGCGCACACACTCACGCACCTCGATCCCGTAAGGATGCCATCACGAAAGATGGAATCCCCACCGGGCGGGGGCAAGCGCGAGGGCCACGGCAGCAACACGCCTAGATCACCCAAAAGGTACACGTGAAATGCTCAAAAACAAACAGATAAATATCAGCGGCGCAAGCCTGTCACGTGGAGGGCAGGTGGAAAGCCCGCACCCGAAAGGAACCGCTACTCGCCGTCGCTCCGGAGCTCGTCCTAAATGCCCCGCGACTCGCGATCGCCGGCACTTACCGGAACCCTCGGGAAGAGCCAGGAGTCTGGGCGCCGCGTCCACCCGGGGCGCCCGCCGCCGTCTGCCCCGCGCACCCGGCTCGGCCCGGCTCAACTCCGCCTCCCTCGGAGCAACTTTCTCGGCTGGCCCCCGCCAAGCCCCCTCCGCAGCTGAAGGCTGACTGTCAAAACTCAGTCCAGCCGGACCCACTGGGAAACAGCTGCAGGAAGTGACTGCGGAACCGGGAGGCGGCGGAGGAGGAGACTGAAGGCGCCGGCCCGGCGTCGCCACTGCGCATGTGCCAGGCGGGGCAGCCCGGCGGCGGCCGCGGGGTCGGCGGCGGCGGCCGCGGCGGCCGCTCTTGGTGTCTCAACATCCCCGACTGGGCAGAGGCGCGCTGGGCAGGTGCGGGCACTGCGTGCGCAGGAGCCCGGCAGGGGGGATGGGAAACAAGCACCGGGCCGAAAGCGGGTGCCTCACCCAGCGGGCAGGTCCTAAGAGCTGTTCGTCACAAACACCCTGGAAAGTTGATCCAGAGCAGAAGCTTTGGGCAGAGCTTTCGCCAACTTTCATCTCATGTCGCTGAGATCCAAACCTTTTCATTCCAGCCGCGCCCTCGGTCCGCTGGTTGCCGCCTGAGGTCCTGCCAGATTGTCCAGGATGCTTTGAAGCGCTGTGACAGAACCTTTACACCGCGCCTCTCCCCAGGATGGAAGAAGAGCGCGGCGCGGCTGGCGGTTCAGAGGTGTCCAGTCAGACAAGAGCGCGTGTGCGCTCCGATGCGCGCACACACACACACACACACACACACACACACCCTCTCTTCTATGCTACCATGGGCAAGAGATATAGAAGACTTTCTCCTGACCTCTGGATCCCTATCTGCAGAGTAGAAAAGACCAGGAAGAAGTTATCTAATGCTAAAATGTCACATCATCACACAGGCAACTTTGACACCTGTTAGCTTGACTTAGAGAGATGAGCTGAGGAATTTCCAGCTCCAAACGTCTATTAATTGGTAAATTATTCCATAAGAAGATTTGCAGGGCCAGGGTGGCAAAACATGCATCAATTTTTTATTTTCACCATTTTTAAGTGTACAGTTCAGTGTCATTAAGTATATTCACACATTCGTGCTTATTTTTTAAGCATTAATTAAAATGTCAAGGAGATCTAAGTATAGCAAGATACGTCCTCATTGTAGGCAACTACCAAGGAAATTAAGGCTGCTTCTTTGACTGAAACATGCCATCCAATACCACCACCAACAAACCAGATTGACTGTTTTCCAGAAATGACTCCGTAAATACAATGACCGTTTAGCAATCATATCACACAGCTAGTATACACAAGCCATTGGGGGAGAGTAATCTATCATGCCTAGATAGAAAACAGAATTTTTCTGAATTGATCCTCCAACTGTTTATGTACACATACTTTATGTGTCAAAATTTTACAGGGACACGTTGTTTTTAAAATAATAAATGCTGCTGAAATCTACTTTCCAGCCCTTTTTCTGCATGCTCCTTAGTCGTGTCACAGTCCACTCTCTAGCTAGGACTGCAACTGGGCTTCTGCTAATCTTTCTGGCCTGACCCTCCCACCAGTCTCCTGAATAATGAACAAAATAAAGCCGCTCACATTTACTTGTTTACTTGTGGATGGGCCCCATCCATGGCACTTAGCATCCTGTTCCCGTAATTTAGCTCTATCTACATCTTGAGTATCCCTGCATTTATAAATCCTACCTATCCTTAAGAGCCTCTTCGTCAATGAGCTCCATAGCACTTTCTCTGCACACCTTGCTGACACACTTAATATTTATTGCCTCATATTATAGTTACTTAAAGAAGTGACTAATCTCACCTATAAATCCCTTAAGAATAGAAAGGATAGGTATCTTGGAGTTTTCAAGTGGTATATCTCCTTCTTGCATGCAGTTTTGTATGTCAAGACAAAAATCTGAAATATTAACTGAGGTGTCTCATCCTCCAGCTCTGTACACACACATGCATTTCCACATCCTCTACCGCTGGTCTCGAACTCTTCCCATACAGCCAGGGCACTTCCTTCCCTGCCTCAGGAAGAAAGAAGAAGCAAATTTTAGATGTTTGTTTAGTAGATTTCAAGCTCATGATGTGACAATAGTCATATAAGTCAAAGGTTTGGGCTTGCAATAGCTGTACTTCATGAGTTTTAGCTTCTCAAGAGCTGAAAGAAAAAGGGACATTAGGCCATGATGTATTCGTTTTGCTGTAAATGCAGACAACTTCCAAATCCCAATGGCTAATTGCCACAAAGGTTTGTTTCTTGTTTGTATTAATAACATGCTGTGGATCGACCCTGAGTCTTCTTGCTCCAGGTCCCAGGCTGAAGAAGCAGCCCCTATTTGGGACTTGACAATTCTCATGGCATATGGGAAGAGCCAGAAAGGTGGTGGAAATACATAAGGCCTCTTAAAGCCGCTTCTTCAATGTGTCATGATATGTCCAGTCAAATCCTATTGGCCAAAACCTTTCATAGAGTCAAAGCCCAAGACAGTGGAGAAGAAATCTATAACTTCTATAGGCAAATCACATGTGAATGGTCATGGAGTATAATCTTACAGGGCAGTGATTGGTGGTGGTTTAATTATAAACAATAATGCAATCTGTCACAAACAAAGAAGAGCCAACTTTCTCATCCTTGAGGTACTGGTGTGTATCTCCAAGAAGGGACTTGTGTCTCCTCTTCACAGTCAAGATTAGCCTGAAAGAAACTATGGAGTTAAAAAATAACAGAACCCCTAGATATGTTTCTAAGATCTGAAGACAGAAAAGATCTGAGTTCTATTGCTAGGACAGGGATAAGGAAAGCAAACAGGATCCTGGGGTTTTTCTTTAATAAGCCAACAGAGAGTAGCATGTTAGCATGAAGTATTTGGGTATGAAGAGTGAGAGAAAAGTCCTCAAACTTGTTCTTTAGTATCTATGGCAATAAAGGCCCTTCAAAGAGGCTGAGGGAACTATAAAGGGTTGAATGGCCTAAAGGTCAAGATTAAGGACAGAGCTGAGTGCATAGATCAGTGATCCAAAAGCAATGGAAATGTGGACATCAGTTTCTGAGGTCAAAGGCTAGGGTGTTTGCATCTGAAATCAGATATCTCCCCTTACCCCCCTACCTCTGCACCCCCACCCCAAAGAATTTAGTGGCTACCCTGAGAAGAACAAGGGGAGTCAAATCATTTAAAAGTGATTAAATTTTAACCAGAAATTATTTGGGGACAGATGAGATTTGTGGGTAACAGAAGTACAGGTGGAATTGGCCAAATTAAGTTTTCTGGCCTCAGAAATCTAAGCCAGGAGTCTTCATGTTATACCCAAAATCAGAAAAAAGAGATTCCTCTCTATGGACTGATGCAATCTGTCAGGGTCAGACCCTCTTTGGAATATAAACTTCCATCATCCTTTGAGACCACATCCTTTACTCTCATGCCCAGGCCATGACACATTACATCTTCCAGATCTACTTCCTTCTTTAAATCATCAGAGAAAGCTTCCAAAATTATTGTCTCTGACACTAACCTCTACTTTTCAACACAATCCATCCTATGTAATCAAAGCAGTACAACAAAACTCAAATCAAGCAAAATAATCTCTCAGGAATTTTAATAACACTTTAACATTTTTTACTTAAAAATAAAACGTGAAGAAATAGTGGGAAAATGGCAACATCACTGGAATGAGTTTTTAACCTCCCTAAATTTCCCTGATTAAAAAAGTAGACAAAGTAGCAGCCCAAAAGTTTTTAGACAACTGCTACCATAAAGTACCCCCACCACCCCAAAACGTAAGTAACATTGGTGGAGACAAACCACCAATAGCTACAGAGCTGCATGGTATCAGCAAGAGAAAGCAGGGACACCAGACAGACTAGGAACACCAATCTAGCTGACAAGGATGCACCAGAAAGCTCTGTGGGCCATTTCGAGGACAGCAGCTGAAATGAAGAAGAGTCATGCACGGTGTGAGAGCAGGTGCATGCAATGGGTACGTGATGAGTTCGGAAGGGACTGGAGCACATCAGGGCCCATAAACTCTCAGAGCTAACTCACCCTAACTCCATTCCTCAACTGAGTAGAAAGTGCTGGGAATAGAATCCAAATGCTGCAGGTGACAGAAATAGGAGAAAGGAGATCCAGAATTGAAGAGGGGAAAGTCAGGAGACCTCAGAAAGTAAGCCAGCTCTGGTGACCGCTACATGAGGAAAAGGGAAGAGTGATCTCTGAAGTTGGACATTGAAAAGGTATCTTAAACCACCCATCCTCCAGCTCCTGATCAAACCTGTAGATTGAACTGCCAGCTAGCAAGACATGACAGAGGGCAGAGAAACATGTTAAACTGCACTATGGTGATGCACTCAGTAAAATCCAGACATAGAACAAATGACCTGATTTCTTCAAGATTAAATTACACAGTGAAATGGGGACAGGTAAAGAAGGCAGGGGGTGGGGGCTGGCTAAAAGTCTTTAACCTGCAGATTAACATCTCCCTCCAGGAGGAAGAAATCTCTATAGAACTAGGAGCATCAGAGGGCAAGGGAAGACTGATACTCCAGCTCAAGCGGTCAGGAAGAGAGAGCAAATTCTTCTTCCTCCATCTTTTTCTTCTATTCAATCCTCAATAGAGTGAGTAATGCCTACCCACATTGGGGAAGGCAATTCACTTTACTCAGTCTACTGATTCCAATGCTGACCAGGAACACCCTCAGAAACACCCTAAAGTAATGTCTACTAGATACAGAGACATCTCATGATCCAGTCAAGTTGACACATAAAATAAACAATCACAGGGTGCCTGGGTGGCTCAGTCAATTGAACGTCCAACTTCAGCTAAGGTCATGATATCATGGTTTGTGAGTTCTAGCCCCATGTTGGGCTCTGAGCTGGCAGCACAGCTAGAGCCTGCTTCAGATTCTGTTTCTCCCTCTCTCTCTGCCCCTTCCCCACTCATACTCTGTCTGTCTCTGTCTCTCAAAAAATGGATAAATGTTTAAAAAAATTAAAAAGTAAATAATCACATTATGTAAGATAAAGAATGCTATTTTAAGCTACTAAATTTGGTTAATTTGTTAAGCAAAGATAACTAATATAAACCTCCTCCATTAAAAAAATTTAACTACATATATTACTTCAATAAAAATAAAAATACATGTCTCACTAAATTCTACTCCTGAAATCATTATTACACTATATGTTAACTAACTTGGATTTAAATTAAACTTTAAAAATAAATAAATAATAAAACAGAATTTACTTCAACCAGAGTGGGCCAAATGTCCACCCTGAATCCAACATCTCTGGCCAGAAAGAGGGGATATTGCTGGAAGTACTAGTCACTTCAACTGTCAATTGGTGATGATTATAGTGAAGACATTAGTGCCAAAGGAAAGAACTGGAAGAAACCTAGGTAATTGTGTCAGTAGTGACACCCATTTTCTAAGTGACTGTGGGTAAGTCACTTAATAGCTTTGAGTATCATCTTCCTTATATACATAACAAATGCTTTGGATTAGATATCTGAGCTCATATCCAAACATCAAATTTTATGAGTCTATACATGTATGTGATAAAAATGTAGAATTCCTTTCAGTTTATCTGTTAGCTTTTTTTTTTTTTTAAGAGAGAGAGCATGCGCAGGGGAGAGGGTCAGAAAGAGAGGGAGAGAGAGAGAGAATCCTAAGCAGGTTCCATACTCAGATTAGAGCCCAACACAGAGCTCAATCCCACAACCCCAGGATCATGACCTGAGCCAAAATCAAGAGTTGGAGGTTCAACCAGCTGAGCCACCCAGGTGTCCCTATCTGTTAGCTTTTTTAAAAATCTATCAAATAGCACCATCTTCCATTAGTATTTTTCAAGCTATTGAAGAATGGCAGGCACACCTGATGATGTCCCAGTGAACCATTCCAGTACGAGTGTTCTTTAATATCAGTCAGTGTGGCTCACAAGTTGCATCTGAAAGGAGAGTGCACTCAAAGTTGATGGTACTATTTGTGGTTTGCTATAACTGTCAGATTAATTCTTACTTTCAAGTAGGACAACTCCACCCTCCCTTTGCTTAACAAGCAGGGGTCTGGAAAACAATCACCACAAGTAAGAAAAACATATCCATAGTATGAATAGTAAAAAGCCTGCTATAGATGAATCTAGGGGAAGGGAAGGGAAAATAAGATAAAAAGAGAGAGGGAGGCAAACCTGTAAGAGACTCTTCAATACAGAGAACAAACTAGGGTTGCTGGAGGAGTATTGGATGGGGGGTTGGGCTAAATGGGTGATAGGCATGAAGGAGGGCACTTGTGATGAGCACTGGGTGCTATATCTAAGTGATGAATCACAAAAATCTACTTCTTAAATCATTACTCCCTTAAATGTTAACTGACTTGGATTTAAATAAAATTCAGAAATTAAAAAAAAGTTGACTAGCTTCCAAGAAGGTTGCTATTACACTAGAGGATTTTATAACCTCATTCATGTATTTATTTAGCAAATATCAATCAAAGTCTGCTATGTTTCAGACACTGTTCCAAGTGCTGGGGACACAGCAGAGAAGAAGGCAAACAAGATCCCTCAGTTCTTGGTGCTTATACACTAATTAAAAAGATAAACAATAAATGTCTAATAAAGTCAGGGATAAAATAATATCAAAAAGCCATGGTGCTATGAAGAAAATGTGGCTTTAAATAAGTGACTAGAGAATGCCTAACAGAAGAAATCTGAGAGAGGAGTCAATAGGGAAGATATTTCTAAGAAGGTGAAGGTTGAACATAGACCTAGATAAGGAGCTGCCGCTTGAAGATTTAAAAGAAAAGCATTCATCTGAAGGCAAGAACTCTGAGGCAGGAATTAGCATGATGTGGTAGAGAAATAGAAAAAGTTCAATACGAATTAAAAGGAGAATAAAAGAGGGGCACCTGAGTGGCTCAGTCAGCTGAGCATTTGACTCTTTTTTTTTTTTTAATGTTTTATTTATTTCTAGGAGAGAGAGAGACAGCATGAGCAGGGGAGGGTCAGAGAGAGAGGGAGTCACAGACTGAAACAGGCTCCAGGCTCCGAGCTGGCAGTCAGCACAGAGCCCGACGTGGGGCCCGAACCCACGAACCGTGAGGTCATGACCTAAGCGAAAGTCGGACACTTAACCGACTAAGCCACCCAGGCGCCCCTTGAGCATTTGACTCTTGATTTTAGCTCTTGGCTTCCTGAGTTTGAACCCCATGTCACGGCTGCACTGGTAGCATGGAGCCTGCCTAGGATTCTCCCTCTCCCTCCCTCTCTGCCCCTCCCCCATGTGCTGTCTCCTGTCTCTCTCAAAATAAATAAACTTAAAAAAGATTAAATAAAAAAATAAAAGGAGAGTGACAGAAAATGACTTTGAAAAAGAGTCAGGGCCAGATATTGGAAACCACAGAAAGAATTTGAGTTTTATTTTAAGTACAATGAGAAGGTTCAATTCTTTTGAACAGAGACTCACATGACCTGATTCTTGTTTTATGATCACTTTATTAATTGTGTGAAAAATGGTCTAGGAGTGCCTGGCTACCTCAGTTGGTAGAGCATGTGACTCTTGATCTCAGGGTTGTAGCTCAAGCCCCACACTGGGCGTAGAGATAAGTTAAAAAATAAAAAAATTTAAGGGGCACCTGGGTGCCTCAGTCAGTTGAGCATCTGACTTCGGCTCAAGTTATGATCTCATGGTTTGTGGGTTTGAGCTCCTTGTTGGGCTTTGCGCTGATAGTGCAGAGCCTGCTTCAGATTCTTTGTCTTCCTCTCTCTCTGCTCCTCTGCCCGCTTTTAAAAATAGATACAACATTAAAAAATCAAAATTAACAAACATTAAAAAATGTTTAATGTATTACTTTTTTAGAGACAGAGAAAGACAGAGTGCAAGAAGGGGAGGAGCAGAGAGAGAGGGGGAGACACAGAATCTGAAGCAAGCTCCAGGCTTTGAGCTGTCAGCACAGAGCTCTATGAAGGGTTTAAACTCATGAGCCATGAGATCATGACCTGAGCCGAAGTCAGATGTTTAGTTGACTGAGCCACCCAGGAACCCCACAAAAAAAAAATTTTTAATAGCCTGCCACATTAGATTGATTACAGAAATAGGATATTAGTTTAACATTAGAAAACCAATTATGTAATTAAACCTGTTAGCAAATTAAAAGACAAAATCCATGATAATTTCAATGAAATTGAAAAGCATTTGATTAAAAGTGCAAGCTCTATTTATGATTTTAAAAATTAGGGGTGCCTGGGTGGCTTGGTCGGTTAAGCATCCGACTTTTGCTTAGGTCATGATCTTGCGGTTCGTGGGTTCGAGCCCTGCGTCGGGCTCTGTGCTGACTGCCAGCTCAGAGCCTGGAGCCTATTTCAGAGTCTGTGACTCCCTCTCTCTCTGACCCTCCCCTGCTCACACTGTCTCTCTCTCTCTCTCTCTCTCCTAGAAATAAATAAAAATATTTAAAAAAAAATATATATATATATATATAAATTAGCACTTCCACTTTCTAGTCTGGCATGTAAGAAGCTTGGAAGTCACCATTTCATACTAACAAAAAACAGAAGAAACTGTAAACTCAACAACTCTCCTCTGAGAGTTGAAGATAAATGTGGTCAAGGGTAAATCAGTGTCCCTAAAGTTAGGCAGACCAACAAGAGAATACAGAGAATCACAACCCAGTGGACAAAAACCCGTAATCAGAAACCTCCTTGGGAACTAACTAGTGACTGGAGTGGGCAAAGCTTAATTGTAATTGACAAATTACTGGAGGTTCAATATAGACCATTCTGAGAGTTAAAAACTCCAGGCGGACCTAGTTACAGGGTGGGGCAGAGGGGCACATTTTTGTATGTTTTAGCTCCTAGAGTTTCACCAGGTTCTTAAAGTGAGTATCAGAGAAAAATCCCCTTGCACTTCCAGCAACGGAAAGGAAAAAAGAACTGTTTTGAAATATGCAGGAGCATCATGTTCTTCTTAACAAAATCTGCCCTCAGGAGAAACTATTTAAGTAGAGACTAACCTGCTAGGGTCTTAAGAAAGCCTAACTGGCCTGGGAGAAGAAAGTTACCCAACTCCAGCTGACTCTAGCCAACTTGTCCCACCTAAGGAGTGCAAGGAAGTGAGCGGGACTAAGAAGTATGTGTGAAGTTCACAGTCAAGAGGCACAGGCCCACTAAAAGGCTAAGACCTACTCATAGGACTGTAGAAACTTCCCCCGCACACACACATCTACCACCACGTTTCTAAAGGCCTATTTATAGCAGTTCCTTCTGCTCAGTATATCATGTCCAGATACCAGAGGAAAAAATAACAAGGCATACTAAAAGGCAAAAAACACAATTTGAAGAGAAAGAGCAGGCATCAGAACCAGACTCAGATATGACAGGATGTTGGGATTATCAGACTGGGAATTTAGAACAACCATGATAAGAATGCTAAGGGCTCTAATGGATGAAGTAGATAGCATGCAAGAATGCAACAACAGTTGGACAATATAAGCAGAGAGATGGAAATTCTAAGAACCAAAAAGAAATGCTAGAGATCAAAAACACCGTAACAGAAAAGAAGAATGCCTTTATGTGTTTATTAGTTAACTGGACATACCAAAGAAAAGACTGTCTGAGCTTGAGAGTATCTCAACTTAAACCTCCAAAACTAAAATGCAAAGAGAAAAAAGATTGAGGAAAAAAAAAATGGAACAGAATGTCCAAGAATTGTGGAACAACTACAGAAGATGTAACATTCTCATAAAATAATGCAGATCTAATAAGTCTCATCCAACCCAATGAGAAACTTGAAGGCAGAGATTACCCAACAGAAGTAGTCAGGAAAAAAAATCAGACCTCAGTACCCCCACGTACCTAGTCATAGGATAAAGAGTGCGTCTCTGTCTCAAATGCTGCATTAGATTCTAAAGGTGCTACAGTGGAGGCTGTCGGCTAACCGCACACCTCACAAATGAATGACAGCTTCTTCCTTGGGAGATCTAAGTGGCACACTTCCAAGGCTGCCACAGTCCATGCCTTGCACCAAAATAGATCCACTATTTCACACTCATTTAGGAAGCAGCCTCTCTTCTTTTGCTAAGTGAGAAGATTAGTAGAAGGAGGTTAGTAGGAAAAACTATAGCCCCATTCTTGTAAATGATCTTTAGACCATGATGGGCACTCACCCTCTAACTTCCTCCATTCTCCCTCACCCTCAGCTGTCATCCCTGCAGGTCTTCACAGCTTACCATTGTGTGATCTACCACCTTCATTACTGAGGGGTCTGAGCCCCAGGCAACCGTTTGTGTTTCAGGCTGTGGTTACTGTACTTATCCAGTCATAGATCCAATTTGGCAAGAGAGAACCAAGAACCACCCAAATGGATCACTTGAGTTCCACATTGTTCTTCCTACATTGTTCCCCATGATATAACAGTATCCTACTGATCAGGTACAATTACCCCTGCCAAGATGATGACTTCTCTTCTCACCTGCAGATTCCTAGGTGAAAGATGTCTAAATTACATAGGCAACAGCCATATCTTGCAGTTCCATGAGATTATAGCTGTGTCCCCTGGAAAATGCACCCCTTTTAGGAACCAGGGCCTCTATCCCACAGTGGCAAGGGGATTTCAGGGACAGGAAGTGCGATTTCCTCCAATGGATTATTATGAATAATGATAAGTGAGGCTTAGTCCTATCTCAATCCCTTGGCCCTCAATTCCTGGTCCCATGTATACTTCTTATTGGGAACACAGTGTCCAATGGAGGTCTCTAAATCATATGTACATTCAGCATCGGGCAAGATGATGTTTCAGTCTCACAAAATACTGCATTTTGAACATTGAGTGTCTATTCCCATGAGGACCTTCCAGAATGAAAGAAGCCCCATATAGTCAACTTGCCACCAATTGGTTGGTTGGCCCATCAAGGAATAAAATGGTATCACGAGCTCAGCATTGGTTGTTCTCTGTTGCTTGGCAGTTTGGATATTCAAAGGCAATAACATCTAACAGCTTTGGTAAGTAGAGTTATCAGGCCCGTAAGAAGACTCCATCTCTCTGCTGCAATGATAATTTCATTTGTGTCATCATGCCAGTTTCAAATGACTGATGAGAAATGTTGGCCAGCACACCCAACTATATTCAGGGCTTCTAAAGTGAATGCTTTCTTGCGGGTGTAATTCAAAAATTTTCAAACTTCATAACTACCCTCATTACATCCATCCACATCTCTCTACTCCTGACTTTCTTTTCTCTGAACTTCCAGTGTTTTTTCTTTCCAGGATAGTGTACCATCCCAGTCACCACTACCCATGAGCCTGTGCATATTCTTTCCTTGGATAGAACAGTATTTTCAAGGGACACCTGGGGGGCTCAGTTGGTTAAGAATCCAACTCTTGATTTTGGCTCAGGTCATGATCTCACAGTCAAGAGATCAAGCCCCATGTCCAGTTCTATACTGGGTGCAGAGCCTGCTTAAAATTCTCTCTTCCTCTCCCTCTGCCCCACCCTTGGTCGTACTGACTCTCATAAATAAATAAATAAATAAATAGTCCCGTCAGGCATTGTCTCCTTCTTTGTACTGAGGGATGTAAGATGCAGCCATTTGTCTTTACTTTGATGAAGTTTCTTGGGATGCCCCTGACAATTAGGTCCCTAAAATTTTTACTACTGTGAATCACAATAGGGATCCCGGAGTGTATATGTGTTATGAAGACCTTCAGCATGTTCACCACTTCTAAGTCATCCTGGTCAATCAGCCTAATGCCACTGATGCAACAGCTGAATGTGAAGTTATGTGGGATGCTAGATGATTTGAATTTCTATTGACTACATTACAACAGGGAACAGAAGAATTAATTAGTATAGCCCTGAGCCCTGAAGTAATGTTTTGTTAGATATTTCATATGAACACAAATGTTCACAATCCTCTTTCCTCACAGGGATGAAAAAGAACTTATTCTCCAAAGAAATGGCCACAAATAATGTATATGAAGCTATATTCATCTGTTCTGGCAAAAATACTACACCCAGCATGACTGCTGAAGTCAGACTACTGCTTGAAGTGTAGTTATTTTCCAGAATAAATCTATTTTCTGCAGAGGCCAAACTGGTGGATTAAATGGAGACCTACAGGATCATCATGTTTGCATTCTTTAGATATTTAAGTGAGGAGCTAATCTCTGCTGTCTTTCCTAGGATGCAACAGTGTCTTCAGTTTACTCTTCTGGCTGGAGATAAGGGTGGGACATTTAAAAGCTTTCCACTTGCTTTTCCCCAGTATGATAGATCTTACCTCACAAACCAAGGACCCAGTATGGTGCTATGACATACATAGTCATAAGGGTAACACATAACCAAGATTGTCATTCCCAATTTAGCAATATAAAAATGAACACCAGGTAGGTCTGCAGTCTAATGGGCACACGGGAGGCCAGACTTTGACCTGGCACTCTTGTGCCCTTACTATAATAGGGGATGTTACAGATTGAATGGGTTCCCCCAAAATTCATATGTTGAAGCCCTAACTTCTAGGATGGCTATATTTGGAGATGGGTCCTGAAGGAAATAATTAAGGTTAAATGAAGTCATAAGGGTCTTACTACCTGTGGTGTCCAGTGGTCTTCACAATGTTTGAATAGTCCCTTTGCCTCAATGAATAGTCACCTTAGTAAATGGCCATAGATCTCTTTAGGCAAAGACTGAGACTATGATAAGAGGATATACTTTCTGTTGTGTTTCAGCGTCCTTCCTGTTGGGATCTGGCCATTTTTTCAGTCAGTAGATCCTGGACCTGAAAATTGACTCATGTCTGGACAAGAGATTCTCCTTTTTTTCCCCACTGAGATACAATTCAAAAGTAGCATAAAATTCATTGTTTAAACCATTTGAGTGTACGATTAAGTGATTTTATCATATTCACAATGCTGTACCACTATTACCACTATCTAATTCCAAAATATTTTCAAACCTCTAAAAAGAAACCCTGTACCCATTAAGCAGTAGGAACTATTCTCCACCACCCACCAACTCCACCAGCCCTGAGAACCCCTAATCTACTTTCTATCTCTATGAATTTGCCTATTGTAGACTTTTCATATAAATAGAATCATATAATATGTCACCTTTGATCATTACTTTTTAGTGGAAGACAACTCAGCCTCATGTTCATCCATTGCCAGTCTCTTTTGATTACATGTATTAAACAACACCCTCACTGTCAGCTCATCTATTTTGTCCCTAGGGATGCTGTGCTCTATTAACCATCTCCGCAATTCTTTGTAGCTCAAGCCTGCTACTATGAATTCAATGTTCTCCCCCCTCACCCCCAGCCACATGTTGAAAGCCTTAAAACCCAAAGTGATGGTATTTGGTGGAGCCTTTGGGAGGTAATTAGGTTTAGATGAAGTCATGAAAGAGAGCCCGTATGATGGGATTAATGTCCTTTTAAGAAGAAAGGGGGACCAGAGCCTCCTCTCTCTTCCATGGGAAGATGCAGCAAAAAGCCTGACTGCAAACCAGAAAGAGGGTCCTCACCAGAAACCACACCCATACAGCACCCTGATTGCTGACTTCTAGGCTCCAGAAGCATGAGAAAGAAATTTCTGTTGTTTAAGCCAACCAGTGTATGGTGTTTGTTACAGGGACACAAACTGAGCAAGACAGCTGCCATTCCAGCCTCTCTGGATATTACAATAATTTGAACTCCCTGGCTTCTAGCAGATAATCATTACCCCCTGGGCTCTATAGCTTTGAGGTCCTATTGTTCCCATTGCTACCATGAGCCAAGCTATGTGACAACCACTCCTATCATCAGTCACAGCCTACAAAGGAGAGCCACTGCTGATCTTATTAGTGATGCTCCTCTCACCTGTACATTTATGATGGCCTTGGTAAATAATGTGGCCCTCTGGGTCTCGGACTGTAAGTCCCAGTTGGGTTTTCTAGCAGCATATAATATGAACGTTTTGGCATGCCTAATCTGTAAACCTTTCAATCCCTTCCTCCACCATTAGCCATGGTAATTCAGACATTTCAATTTCATTCAGCATGGGCCCTGGCCTTCTTCAAGCTTCTTGGAGTCACCCTAGCAATCTATACCTTATCCAGTCTTAAATTTTAGCCCTTTTTTTTTTTTTGAGTAGGCTTCAAGCCCAATGTAGAGCCCAATGCAGAGCTTGAACTCATGACCTTGAGATCAAGACCTGAGTTGAGATCAAGAATCAGATGCTTAACTGACTGAGCCATCCAGATGTCCCTTACATTTTAGCCATTTTGATCATGAAATTTCCCTGGGTTCTGACACTACATGTTGACTAATTCCTACAGTTCCTTTGTGGTATGATCTCTTTCTTCCCATGTCAAGTCTAATATGTCATTGCACTGGCTACACTATGATTTAATCTTCATTAATGGCATGAAAGCCAGGAGAGTAAGCAAGGGCAGATCTTGAGGGAACCTATTGCCTTGCAGAGAAGAGGCATGGGGAATAAGATATGGGGGTACTAATTTTTTTTTAAGATTTTATTTTTAAGTAATCTCTACACCAATGTGAAGCTCAAACTCACAACCCTGACATCAGGAGTTGCATGCTCTACCAGCTGAGCCAGCCAGATACCCTGAGTACTAGCTTTTAATAGGGAGGGCCAAATGTGCTGGCTCTGAGGATGCTGGGGAGTCTAGGGATTCAAGCTCTTTGAGGTTGTCCACACAAATGTCCTCATCCCATATTGTCAGGAACCCAAGCTTCCCAACCACAGCCTCAACCTTAGCACAGCAGTCCTGCCTTAGCTGAGTGGCCAGTTCATCTTTGTAGCTTAGTGATTCAAACTTTTTTTTTTTTTGGTGATTCAAACTTTTAAGTCCCAACTTTGGTTTTTATCAACCTCTGCTCTGTTAATTTAGGAAACAAAGGACTGTAGGAGTTACCAAGGAGGCTCTATGACCTTCACACTTAGTTTTCAATTTTTTGTTAAATGCCCTCAACATTCCATTATCCCTCAGTTGTTGGGGCACCAATGCAACTTAATAACAGCCGCCAGTTGCATGTCTTTGCATGCACTGTCCACCCATCACCTGGCAACTTTCAAAAAACCTGAATTATTGCACCATGGAAGATGCTCTCCTCCACCAGAACATTTTCCCAAATCACCACTGGAAGAAGTTTTAACAATTTGGTTGCCATCTTGTACATAAACTATCTTTGCCTCATATGCCCCCTGGAATGGGGCTGCTATTGTCAGCCAATTGGTGAATGAACTAATCCCCAGTCTTCACAGCTGGTGCCCTACTGCATTACTTCAGGTGCTTGAGTAGGTAGACACCAAGGCAATATCAGGAGCGCAAGAGGTTTATTAGAGGTTGATGTCTGCGAAATTTAAAGGGAATGAAGCAGGACTAGGCAGGAAAACTTTCAAAAAACAATGCAGATCGGACAGTCTTAACCAGCTCAATGTGGAGTGCCAGGATAAAAACTGCTGGCAGAACTCTTGCATCCTACTTCAAAACATGTATATTTGTATGTAGAAACAATGTTTTAGTTAGTTGCTGCCCAGGGAGAAGTGAGTAACCACATGTCTAAATGGACAAAATCCTATGGCAGTGAATGCACTGATTTTATAAAATTCAATTAAAGCAAGCTTCTATCAAACACGTTTTTAATTTCTTGTCAATTTTCTCTTCTCTCCTGAGGTAACAATATTTTGGAGACCCCAGAATCCAATAAATATGTGAGTAAAGATTCATAAGATGTTTATTTGTATGTTTGTTTGTTTGTTTGTTTTTACTGCATCACAAGCTATGAAGGGAACTCATCAAAGGGAGACACTCAAAATGTAGTCACAAAGATAATAGGGTGCAAGCAGAAATTCAGGCTAATGTCAGGCATTCTATGGGAACACATCACTGCCGACATAGGAAAGAGTGACGGGCTCCTTAATCCAGGGTCAGTACCCTTTACAATCTTGGAATTACTTGTCAAAACACATTTTAAATGAAGAAAGTGAGATTTTATCATTAAATCTATAATTTTTATCAGATGTAAATTTAAAAGTCTCAAATGGTTCATGTTCCTCAAGATCAATTTCCCTCACATGCCCTCAAAAATCATTTTTCATTGAAGCACTGTTATTGTTTTTTTTTTTATTTTGGAAAGTTCACAGCCTATTATTTTTACCATCCTGTTAAACATGCTAAGTAAAGAGGCAAATTTTTTCAGATGAAATGTTCTCAGTAAATGATGCAGGATTAGTTAATAAATTCAGGTGATAAGTACTCCTACAGCTTTATATTTTATGCCCATTTTTTTTCAGTTGTTACTCTGTTCACTTAAAATTCACATACGTTTTGAAAATATTTTTGTTTACCCTTGGCAAATAAAGATGACTTCACAAATATCCTCATTGTCAACAATAGTAAAGAAAAACAAATGAAAAGCTATACCAATAATTTGTCTTTAACATACTATTGTTATATTTGTTTGAGTACATGTTTTGAGCATATCAGACTATGTCTTTTGATCGTATAGTTCAAGAAGTTCCATTGTTTCAGCTCGAATACTAGTTTTTGAGGCAAAACATTTTGACCAAATCTGTAATACCAAACCTTCACCAGATTTTCTCCTATTCAGTAGCTTCCTTGTCCACAAGAATTCTGGAACTGATTTTAATTTTGTTTTTCTTTACCATTTTTAGTGATATTTTTCTTCAGTTTTTAAAAGCCACTGAAAGACGGGTGGTCTTATGTACTCAGAATTTATTCCTGTAAGTCATACTAAGGTTCAAGCTATTTTGTATCTCCATAATAGTACGACTCCTGCTTAGAGATGCTTCTGTGGCAGAGACATACACTACTCACCAAATATGCCTGTGCTTCTCCTCATTTCCTGATATACTTGCAGGTAGATAAGCCTATGTGACTAGCTTTGGGCCAGAGTCAAATGAGAAACAGTTATTGTACTGTAAAGCCCCTAAGATTAATTTGCTATCAAACAAAACCTAGCATCTGAGTATATTCTACCTTTTTTGATTAACTGCTGCTTCTTACCATTGCTGACTCACTATTATGATTAGGGTAATGCTAACTCTTTTTTTTTTCTGCCAACAAGGGAGTCTTTAAGGAAAATGCCATTTCCTCACAAGCTTTGATCATTTCCATTATTTTCTCTATTTGAGTATGAACAGTTTACATATTCATAGATTTTAAGCTTAATCATCAAAATTTTCATTTCTTGGGCAGAAGACATGAACAGACACTTCCCCAAAGAGGACATCCAGATGGCCAACAGACACATGTAACAATGCTCAGGGTCCCTCCTCATCAGGGAAATACAAATCAAAACCACACTGAGATACCACCTCACACCGGTCAGAGTGGCTAAAATAAACAAATCAAGAGACCATTGATGCTGGTGAGGATGTGGAGAAATGGGCTCCCTCCTTACACTGTTGGTGGGAATGTAAACTGGTGCAGCCCCTCTGGAAAACAGTGTGGCGGTTCCTCAAAAAATTAACAATAGAACCCCCCTATGACCCAGCAGTAGCACTGCTAGGAATTTACCCAAGGGATACAGGAGTGCTGATGCATAGGGGCACATGGACCCCAATGTTCATAGCAGAACTCTCAACAATAGCCAAAACATGGAAAGAGTCTAAGTGTCCATCAATTGATGATTGATTCAAGAAGATGTGGTTTATCTAAACAATGAAATACTACATGGCAATAAAAAAGAATGAAATCTGGCCATGTGTAGCAATATGGATGGAACTTGAGGGTGTTATGCTGAGCAAAGTAAGTCAGGCAGAGAAGGACAGATACCATATGTTTGCACATATAGGAGGATTAGGAGGAACTTAATGGAGGACCATGGGGGAGAAGAAGGGGAAAAATAGTAGGGGAGAGGGAGAGAGGCAAACCATGAGAGACTCTTGAATGCTGAAAACAAACTGAGGGCTGATGGGGGTGGGGACGAGGCGAAGGGGGGTGATGGGCATGGAGGAGGGCACTTGCTGGGATGAGCACTGGGTGTTACATGGAAACCAACTTGACAATAAACTATTTAAGAAAAGAAAAGAAAACTTTTCATTTGTTGCCGCCAACGTGTGGCCCTAATTGAAAATACAATGTTGGGGCACCTGGGTGGCTCAGTCAGTTGAGTGTCCGACTTTGGCTCAGGTCATGAGCTCATGGTTCGTGCATTCAGGCTCCATGTCAGACTCTGTGTTGACAACTCAGAGCCTTGGAGCCTACTTCAGATTCTGTATCTCTCTCTCTCTGCTCCTTCCCTACTCACACTCTCTCTCTCTCAAAGAAATATAAACAAATAAACATAAATAATTTTTAAAAAGAAAATACAATTTTAAATATTACATTTTTAAAAAGACAAAGAGGAATTACAGTAATCTTAAAGCAGAATTTCAGGTGTATTTGTATTAAAAGGGAATTAACTCACTGCCATGGGAAGTAACATTAAGTGTTACATTTGGTTATGGGAAATTGTGTTAGGAAGTTGAGCTGATTTGTAACAAAATTGTTTTCTATAATTAAAATCATAAATAAATAAATACACAAATACATGTAAGAGTTTGAAAAGAAGCCACCTTGTACTTCAAAATACTTAATGTATGGACTTCCACAGGCTGACTGAGAAATCACATGGCCCAGTTCTAAGCACTACAAAGAGAAAGGGGCAGAGGTGGATAACAGAGAGAATGTGAATTCATAGCCATTATGCACCCAACTGGGAGGAAGGAAGGGCAAACTAAACCAGATTTCTTCAATGATACCAAAGTTCAAATTTCCCAGTAAATCCTGGTATATAAAAGTATTAAAATGTGCAAAAACTGAACACATGTAAAACAAAATTGGTAAAATACACACACACACACACACACACACACACACATATAACAAGGCAACTGCTGATTGTTTTCGTAGATTTTTGTGACAAAATTTTTAATAAAAAATTTTCACAATTTTTTCTCTATAATATTTACATAAATGTAATGCTTCAGAAAGATGGGACATGTTAATTCTTTGTTTTTAAGTGTTTCCAGCACACTGATATGTATAGTTTTAGGGATAAAATTACCCCAGTTTGAGAAGTATCACTCTAGTTTTTCTAAAAATTATCCTTGTATTATACTCTTGAATATTTTGAGTCTTGGCTGATTGTATAGATTTCTCATTTCAGTGCTTTCACTTAGTGATACTTGGTTTTTATGCCATTAGTTTATATTAAAGGGTGTCTTAGTTCGAGTTGCTATAACTGGGTGACTTAAACAACAGAAATGTATTTCTCACAGTTCTTGAGACTGAGATATCGAAGATCCAGGTGGAAGCAGATTCTGTGTGTGTTGAGAGCCTTCTTCCCAGTAGGTGGATGACCATCTTCCTGCTGTATTCTCACTTGGTTAAAGTGGGGGAGCTCTCTGGACTCTTCTTATAGGGCATAGTTTCCATCATGAGAAGCCCACCCCTACCATCTCATCTAAACCTAATTAGCTCTTCAAGGCCCCACTTCCTAATATCATCATGTTGGTGGTTAGGATTTCAACATATGAATTTTGGGAGGACACAATCATTCAGTTCCCAATAAGAGGTAACATAAAAACCATTCATATGTAACTCATACTAGAGCTCTTTTAGATTGTTGAGATCATCTTTAATAATTTCATATAATGTCCCCTTTATGTAATTCCATGAAATAAATTTCTTTTATATCTCAGTCTGGGGATGCTCAGGAACAAATGTCTCCCACAAACTTCTTTGTTTCTTAAATTAATAACACTAAATCATTTAATTTGATCATTGTGGTGCCATCCACCAAGATAGCTCCAATGATCCCCATCTCCTGATACTCACATTCTTGGGTAGTTTTATCCCACAGTGTAATAGGACTTGTCTATGTCACCAACAGAATACCATAGAAATAATAGTATGTCATTTCCAAGACTAATCATTAAAAGCAATATAGCTCTTACCTTCTCTCTTAAATCACTCACTCTGGAATATCCAGCTGTCATGTTGTAAGGGCACCCAGACAGCCCTGTGGAGAGAGATGGGTACCACCAGTGTAGAGCCCAATGCAGGGCTGAAACTCATGAACTGTGAGATCATGACCTGAGCCGAAACCAAGAATCAGATGATTAACCGATGGAGCGACCCAGGTGCCCTGATGGTGTGGGTTTGTTTTTTTTTAATATTCTTAATCATACCATTTTCTCATTTCCCCTAGCATTTATATGTTTCTATTTGGTTTTGTCTTATTAAATGTTCCCTGTGCATGAAACCACTGACTGCAGCAACCTCAGTTCCTAAGGGAGTATTGAAAGACGTTGAGGGAGGTGGCAAAGCAGTACACAGATCTCAAGGCAGGGGAATGTCTGAGGGACAAGAACACACATACTTTTAATACACTCTGTTTCATAACACTAACCACAGAAGCAAAAGCTTAACCAACTTGCATCCCAGGGCATCCCCTCCCCAACCTGGTTGAGTTCCATTATTCCAGAGCAATAGACTGGTTCCTACCTTTGGACCTTGGAGACAATACAAGAAATTATCCAATCCTTTTGCTCACTTAACATTATCTATAGTCTAAAGAGTATTATCAGATAATATATGCACAGTTTCAAATGCATAGAATTGCTATGCATAATTAATCAAATTCCATTAAAAGTGGTCTAAATTCATGGCAGGCTTTTACATATTGTGTCATCTTCTAATTACTAGATACAAAAATATCATTACTATGAGAGAAGCATCTCATTATTTTTTAAATAGTTTTAAAAGGGACCCCTCAAAATAACAGGGAACTAAGTAAATGGGTTTTTTTGATAGATTATAGGAGCCAGAAAGAAAAAAAATAGAAAAGAAAGAGTGAAGTGCTTGAATCTTCTTTCCCATAATTCAAGCTCCTGGGAAAAGTTCTTAACCATGATAGACTCTTAATCTGACACATAACTCTTTATTTTCTTTATAAGGTCAAGTGGTTCCATGCTGCTATCTCCAAATGAAGTAAAATTGCCTCACTTTTAAAGGTAAAATTCTTTCTATTCTCAGATAATCTGAAGAGTGTATTCACTAAGTCTAATATCCTATTTATGAGCCGATAATAAGACCAATTTTCATAAACCACTCCAGAAAATCAGTAATTACTTCATAAAAAAAGAGCTCCAGTTTCTTCAAGTCATGCAAGTAGATGGTTACAGCCTCCAGCTTATCAGTGAGGAGTCAGGATATTCAGCGTCCCCTGTGGTTCTGAATGTTTCAACCTGCCTCCAGGACTGTCCTGTGCCTTCCATTCCATTTTATCTCAAGGGAGCGCTGGGCTGTCTGTGATAAGCTTCAGAGTGTGAACTCACATCTTCCCCAACACTGGAGATGGTATCCTTTTACTAACAGAAACACATGCTCAGACTTAGTATAACCAGCTTTCTGAATCAGGGGAGGAAGTCTGAAACTCTTCTGGTACCTCCTCGTAGATGGACATAAGAGAAGAATGGCAACCAATTAACCTTTCTTATTTCTCCAACAGCTCTTCCACTACTGAACCCTCCCTCTTCAGGAATTGTTTTATAGCCAAGGTTTGCATTCCTTTCAAATCTGGAGAATAGGGGTGCCTGGCTGGCTTAGTCGGTTAAGCGACCGACTTCGGCTCAGGTCATGATCTCATGGTTCGTGGGTTCAAGCTCCATGTCGGGCTCTGTGCTGACAGCTCAGAGCCTGGAACCTGCTTCAGATTCTGTGTCTGCCTCTCTCTCTGACCCTCCCCTGCTCTCTCTGTCTCTCTCAGAAATAATTTTTTTAAATGTTTTTTTTTTATTTATTTCTAGGAGAGAGAGAGAGACAGCGTGAGCAGGGGAGGGTCAGAGAGAGAGGGAGTCACCGACTCTGAAACAGGCTCCAGGCTCTGAGCTGGCAGTCAGCACAGAGCCCGACGCGGGGCTCAAACCCACGAACCGCGAGATCATGACCTAAGCGAAAGTCGGTCGCTTAACCGACTAAGCCACCCAGGGTCCCCTCTCAGAAATAATTTGTTTTAAATACATTAAAAATTTAAAAAAAAAACAAATCTGGAGAATAAATCAAGTTCAGTAAATGGTAAGAAAAATCACTGCATCTTGGAGATGGAAAGGACCAAAAAAAAAAATGTCTAAACTAATTGCTTGAATTTCTGAAAAGAGGAAAGGGGGGAGCCAGAGTGGCCTATGTGTCTTAACTAATGTCAAACCACCACTCACAACAGGAGCCAGGATTAGAATTCTAGGTCTCCTGGCACCAACTTAGTTTCTCCCATGTAGGAATTCATGATGTTAATGGTACAACTGAAGAGAGAATTGGGGAAAAGAATGAAGAAGAAATATTCTAATAAAGCATTCCCATTGTAATTTGGTACTCTCAGAGGAAACTCTGAGGGGCCCTAAGCCTGGAAGGGCAGGAAGTCCTCCTTCTGGAATCTCTTCGATCACAGCAAGTGCTGGCTTCAAAAACAACTTAATTTTCATGGATGGACCTTGAGGGTGTTATGCTGAGCGAAGTAAGTCAGGCAGAGAAGGACAAATATCATATGTTTGCACGTATAGGAGGATTAGGAGGAACTTAACGGAGGACCATGGGGGAGAAGAAAAGGGGAAATAGTGGGGGAAAGGGAGAGAGGCAAACCATGAGAGACTCTTGAATGCTGACAAAAACTGAGGACTGATGGATGGGGGGGGAGGGGAGATGGGCACGGAGAGGGGCACTTGTGGGGATGAGCACTGGGTGTTATATGGAAACCAACTTGACAATAAACCATTTGTAAAAAAAACTTAATTTTACACTTGCCTTGAAAGTCTTGTAGTGATGTCAATGCAGACCTATCCAGCCAACATTTCCTTCAGGGCCACAGGTTTTCTAGAACTGAAATAAAAACCAAAACAGTATTTTCCTTTGCACAGGATACAAAAGAAAGGAGAGGGGATGGAGGGAGAAATAGAAAATGACATTACCATAGCTATATGACCATTAAAAATCATCATTATACACTTTTAAAGAGCACTATCATTTATGATACTTTCCCACTTTTTTCAAATTTTAATTATGGCTTAAATTTTAAAATGAATTATGAAGGGAGTACGCCTCAAAAACCAACAGAGCAATATGTTAATTTAAAACATTACAAGTAATATATACAAAAGGCCAACAGGTACACGAAAAGATGTTCAATATACCAGTCATTAGAGAAATGCAAATTAAAACCACAGTGATATATCACCTGACAGCTGTTAGAATGGCCATCATTTAAAGACAAGAGATAACAAATGTTGATGTGGATGTAGAGAAAAAGGGAACATTGTGCACTGTTGGTGGGGTTATAAACTGGTGCAGCCACTATGGAAAACAATATGGAGGATAATTAAAAACTAAAACTAGAACTACCATATGATCCAGTAGTTACACTTCTGAGAATATATCCAAAGGAAACAAAAACACTAACTCAAAAAGACATCTGCACCCTCATGTTCATAGCAGCATTATTTATAATAGCCAAGACCTGGAAACAGCCTAAGTGCCCATTAATAGATGAATAAAGAAATTGTACACACATACACAACACACACACACACACACACACACACACACACACACACACACACACTGGAATGCTACTTAGCCATAAAAAATAATGAGGAAATCCTACTGTTGGGAACAACATGGATGGGAGTTGAAGGTATCATTCTTTTTTTTTTTTTTTAATGTTTATTTATTTTTGAGAGAGAGAGAGAGACAGAGACAGAGACAGAGACAGAGAGTGAGCAGGGAAGGGTCAGAGAGAAAGGGAGACACAGAATCCAAAGCAGGCTCCAGGCTCTGAGCTGTCAGCACAGAGCCCAATGTGAGGCTCAAACCCACAAACTCTGAGATCATGACCTCAGCTGAAGTCAGACACTTAATGGACTGAGTCATCCAGGCACCCGTGAAGGCCTCATTCTAAGTGAAATAAATCAGAAAGAGAAAGACAGATAGCTGATAATCTCACTTATGTGTGCAATCTAAAAAGTATTCATAGAAAAAAGATCAGACTTGTGGTTCCCAGAGGCAGGGTGAGGGAGAGGTGAATGAAGGAAGGTGGTCAAAAGGTACAAACCTGTAGTTATTAGTTAAATTTAAGTACTAGGGATGTAATGTACGACATTATGACTATAGCTAACACTAATGTATGATATATAGAAAAGTTGTTAAGAGAGTAAATCCTAAGGGCTCTTACAAAAAGGAGAAAATTTCTCCCTTTTTTTCTTCTTTCTTTTCTTTTTATTGCATCTATATGGGAAAAGGGATGTTAGCTGAACCAACTACAATCATTTCACAATATATGAAAATCAAACCATTTTGCTATATACCTTAAACTTATACAGCGATATGTATCAGTTATTTTTCAATGAAATGGAAAAATTACAACATCAATTTTATTACACTAGGTGGCAGCAAATAATTAGGAGGGATAAATAAAACATTTGAGTCTCATAAATATTGAGACCCTGGATTGAATAGAGAGATGATATTTGAGAAAGAAAAATAAAACTTCTACATGACTCCTGAACATTCTTATTTTTTTTAAATAAATTTTATTTATTTATTTTGAGAGAGTGAGAGAGAGAGCATGAGCAGGGGAGGGGCAGAGAGAAAGGGAGAGAGAATCTCAACCAGGCTCCACATTCAGTGTGTAGCCCGACGCAGGACTCAATCGCAGGACTCTGAGATCATGACCTGAGCAAAAATCAAGAGTCAGAGGCTTAACCAACTGAGCCACCCAGGCGCCCCCTGAACTCTTTAATATTTACCATTTATGTATTCCTTCATTCAACAAACATTAACAAATTACTTAACAGACACTTTAACTTTTACAAAGTGCAATGTGAGTACTTCATGCTGATTTTATAATCCTCAAACAGCACATGAGGACTTGATTTGTTGCTCTTGTATAGGTAAGAACTATGTTTTAATCTTTGAATACTCTGTGTCTACTATATAACTGATACATAGTAGGTTCAGATTTCACATTCAGTTACTTGCTAGCTTCCAATCCAATCACAGGATGAGAGTTCATACCTCTGTAGCTTTGCATATCATGCTCTATATCCGGAGTTATGTCCAACTCCCCCCAAACATACCTCACTATTATCTTTTTCAGATCAGCTTCAACAACCATCATAAGCAAAGTAGAGCTCCCTCTTCTCTGTTCCCACAGAGTTCTGAGAATGCCTGTAATTGTGAAGAGTTCTGTGTTATATTTGACTGTCTCCTCCACCAGACTCTGAGTGGTGTGTTTATATAGCCACTATCCAGCACAATCTCTTTCACAAAGAGGTCCTCTCTAAAGTTTGTTGAGAGATTTAGGTGTGCTACAGGAAATCAAGCCTCTGTCTTAGAGGTCTGGTAATAACTTACAAATGTAGATACCAATAGTTTATAATGTGATGTGGTAACATATGGATAAGACATGTGAAAGTGGCCAATAAGCTAGAAGGCCCTCCAAGACAGTTTCAAGGTTCATGATAATACATTGTTATATAATATTAATACTAAAGAGAAATATGAGGTCAAGGAGGAGAAGCAGAAAAGGACAAGAAGAATGAAAATAAGGAGAAGGAGAGAGGAGGGGAAGCAGAAGAAGAGGAAATAGACAGGCACAGAGCACTGTGCTAGGCACTAATCTAAGGATCTTATTTCATTAAACCTTTATCCCCCTAGGGTAGATACTATTAATATTCCCATTTTTTTAAAAAAGACTCTTAAAATTTGGGAAACTTACTCAAAAGTCATAGAGAGTAGGTGAAGAGATCTCCGATGATTCCATCAACCTTTAGCTTTGTCTAGAAACCACTGTCATACTAATTCAACACTCAATCTAATATGCAAACAATATGTAGGTTATCTTAACATAATCATATAACTTCTTGGCTTATCCATCACATGGCTTAGGTAAAACAGTGCAAAATCATCATTGAGGGGGCGCCTGGGTGGCTTAGTCAGTTAAGCATCCGACTTTCACTTAGATCATGATCTCGCAGTTCATGGGTTCGAGCCCCACGTCGGGCTCTGTGCTGACTGCCAGCTCAGAGCCTGGAGCCTATTTCAGAGTCTGTGTCTCCCTCTCTCTCCGACCCTCCCCTGCTCACGCTCTCTCTCTCTCTCTCTCTCTCTCTCCTAGAAATAAATAAAATTTTAAAAAAATCACCATTGAGTACTTCTAACTTATGCTGCAATAAAAATCTTCGCCAAAATGGTGTGGATTATGGAAATTCAGTGTGATGATCATTGATAAAATCATGAACAAAACAAACAAAAACTTCCAGAATATATTCATAGATCTCTTTCTCTTATAGGATATTCAACCTTTTATATCAACTTTACTTTTCTTGAACCCTATAGCAGACATTTGCCGTTTGTTTGCTTCCTTTCCTCGCATTTGACTCCCAAAATCTGTATCCCTTTCCATTTCTTTGGCTTTTTGTCAACTATCCTGACTGGCTCCAAAAAAAGAAAAAAGAAACTTAAAGGAAATAGATGCAATGCAGTTTTCTATACATCAATAATGAATCAGCAGAAAGAGAAATCAAGGAATTAATTGCTTTAACAACTGCTTAAAAAAAAAATAAGGTATCCAGGAATAAACCTAGGTAAAAATCCTGTGCTCTGAAAACTATAAAACACTGATAAAGAAATTGAAGATGACACAAAGAAATGGAAAAACATTCCCTGCTCATGGATTGTAAGAACAAATATTGTTAAAATATCTATATTATCCAAAGCAAACTATATTTAATGCAATCCCTATCAAAATACCACCAGAAAGGGCATCTGGGTGGCTCAGTCCATTAAGTATCCAACCTCACCTCAGGTCATGATTTCACGGTTCATGGGCTCAAGCCCCGCATTGGGCTCTGTGTTGATTTGTGCTGACAGCTCAGAGCCTGGAGTCTGCCTCAGACTCTGTGTCTCCCTCTCTCTTTGGCCCTCCCTGCTTATGCTCTATTTCTCTCTCTCTCAAAAATAAATAAACATTAAAAAAAGTACCACCAACATTTTTCACAGAGCTAGAACAAATTATCCTAAAATTTGCATGGAACCGCAAAAGACCCTGAATAGCCAAAGCAATTTCGAAAAAGAAAAGCAAAGCTGGAGGCATCACAATTCTAGACCTCAAGTTATATTACAAAGGTGTAGTAATCAAGACAGTATGGTACTGACACAAAAATAGACACATAGATCAGTAGAACAGAACAGGAAAAGCAGAAATGAATCCACAACTATATGGTCAATTAATCTTTGACAAAGCAGGGAAAAATATCCAGGGGAAAAAAAGTCTCTTCAACAAGTGGTGTAGGGAAAACTGGATGGTGACATGCAAAAGAATGAAACTGGACCACTTTCTTACATCATACCAAAATCAATTCAAAATGGATTAAGGACCTAAATGTGAGACAGGAAACCATTAAAATCCTAGAGGAGAACACAGGCAGTAACCTCTTTGACACTGGCTGTAGCAACATCTTACTGAAGATGTCTCCTGAAGCAAGGGAAACAAAAGCAAAAGTAAACCATTGGCACCTCATCAAAATAAAAAGTTTATACACAATGAAGGGAACAATTAGCAAAACTAAAGGGTGCCTGGGTGGCTCAGTTTGGCTCAAGTGATGATCACATATTTCCTGAGTTCAAGCCCCGCGTCAGGCTCAGTGCTGACAGCATGGAACCTGCTTGGGATTCTCTCTCCCTTTCTCTCTGCCCCTCCCCTGGCCATGGTCTCTCTAAATAAATAAATAACAAACTTCACACACACACAAAATAAAAACTAAAGGCAGCCTTTGTAATGGGAGAGGATATTTGCAAATGACATACTAGATAAAGGGTTGGTATCCAAAATATTTAAAGAACTCATAAAACTCAACACCCCAAAAATGAATAACCCAGTTAAGAAATAGGCAAAAGACATAAATAGACATTTTTCCAAAGAAGACATCCAAATGGCCAACAGATACATGAAAAGATGCTCAACATCACTCATCATCAGGGAAACACAAATCTAAACCACAATGAGCTGCCATCTCACACCTGTAAGAATGGCTAAAATTAATAACAGAGGAAACAACAGTGGCTTACTGGTACAGCCACTCTGGAAAACAGTATGGAGGTTCCTCAAACAATTAAAAATAGAACTACCCTATGATCCAGCAATTGCATTGTTAAGTATTTACCCAAAGAATACAAAAAATGCTAAATCAAAGAGATACATGCATCCTGATGTTTATAGCAACATATAGCAAGTTATCAACAATAGCCAAATTATGGAGAGATCCCAAATGTCCATTAATTGATGAATGAGTAAAGAAGAGGTAGCATGTATGTGTGTGTGTGTGTGTGTGTGTGCACGTGCATATATACATATACACACACAATGGAATATTATTCAGCTATAAAAAAGAGTGAAATTTTTCATTGTTGCCATTTGCAACAATGTGGATGGAACTGGAGAGTATTGTGCTAAGCAAAATAAATCACAGAAGACAAATACTATGATTTCACTGATATGTGGAATTTAAGAAACAAAACAAATGAGCAAAGGGAAAAAGGAGAGAGAGAGAGAGACAAAACAAGAAACAAACTTTTCATTATAGAGAACAAAATGATGGTTACGAGGTGGGAGTGGGGTAGGGGAGGGAGATGGGTGAAATAGGTGATGGGGATTAAGGAGAGCACATGTCGGGGCGCCTGGGTGGCTTAGTCGGTTAAGTGTCCAACTTTCGCTTAGGTCATGATCTCGCAGTTCGTGGGTTCCAGCCCCGCGTCAGGCTCTGTGCTGACTGCCAGCTCAGAGCCTGGAGCTTATTTCAGAGTCTGTGTCTCCCTCTCTCTCTGACCCTCCCCTGCTCACGTTGTCTCTCTCTCTCTCCTAGAAATAAATAAAAATATTAAAAAAAAAAAAAGCAGAGCACATGTCATGATGAGCACTGAGTGATGTATGTAAGTGTTGAATCACTAAATTCTACACCTGAAACTAATATCACACTCTATGTTAGCCAACTGGAATTTAAACAAAAACTTAGGGGGAAAGGAAAAGAAAATTTACGATAAACAAAAATTTATTAATGTGCTGTGAAATTACAAATGATAAGCATTTATGAAACAAGAACAGGAGTCTATAAAAAGGAACATTTGGAGGCAAGATATGTTACTTATCTATCGCTGCATGAAAAATTACTCTAAAACTTAGCAACTTGCAACAAACATTTACTATCTCACACAGTTTCTGTAGGTCAAGAATCTGGGAGCAGTTTAGCTGGATAGCTGGCTCAGACTCTCTCATGAGATTGCAGCCAAGCAGTCAGCTGGGATTACAATTTTCTGAGAACTTGACAAGGACTAGAAAGTCCTCTTTGAGATGGCTCACTACCTAGCTATTGGCAGGAGACCTCCATTTCTCACTGCATGAAACTTTCCATAACACGACGTATGTTCTTATAACATGACAAGTAGATTCTCCCAGAACAAGTAATCCAGAGAAACAACAATAAGTAAGCCACAGTGTCTTTATGACCTGGTATCCAAAAGTCATACACTATCACTTGTACTTTTTTTTATTCATTAAAAGCAAGTCACTAGGTCCAGCCCATACTTACAGGTAGTGTTATTAGGCTCTGTTTTTGATGGGAGCATCCAAGAATTTGTGGACATACTGTAAATCACCACACAAGAAGAAAAATATCTCCAGGAAATTAAAATATGATCAAAGTATGACCATAGAATTCAATAGAAACATTAAAGGGTAGAGTTGAGAAAAGTTAATAAAATGTCAGAGATGATTATCATAAGAAAAGTGGTAAGAAAAATAGTGCTTTAATCCAGAAGTTCAAATTCCCAACTAGTTGGAATTTCAGGAAGAGAAAACAAAGAAAACAAAAGGGAGAAAATAATTAAAGAAAACATTTCCCTTGACTCAAAGGATACAAATCTTCAACTTTGTGAAAGAGATTCCCAGTGCCTAGTACAAAGTGTAAAAAATGATCCAAACCAAAGCATGATAACACTAGAAATAAAGAGATCATAAAAGCTTCTAGAATATTATTGGTTTTTTTAATGACGAGTTTCCAAGCACCACCCATCTGGTATTCAAATTCAATATGTTTGCAGTGGGGACTAAAAATCTTTATATCTATAAAGTTCCCCAAGCACCTTTAAAAATGAGCCAAGCTTAGAAATAATTGGTTTAAAGAGCTCAGAGGAGAATGAGATAAACATCTTCATATTTAAGGATTTCCTTTCCTAAAATTGTTGGATATATTTTTCTGATATTATGCTATAAATTAATCCACTTTTTTAATGAGTGGCAGAATTTTCCTAATTTGATAGAATAGTGTGGAGGGAGGAGAAAAAAATTTAAAGCACGTCTTAAACTAAATTTTAGTTCCATGTAACATTCTTAATACACAGGGAATGGTAACCTGTTCTTTAATAGCACTAAAGGAAGAATAAAAGGAAATGACTTAAACTACAGTAAAATAGCCTTAGGGTAAGGAAGCTTCCTGACATTGAGATTTGTTAAACACTAACATAGGTTTCTAGGGATGTTATAAAAATTTCACCTTGGAGAGTTTTTAGAAAACATTTCCATCTGTCTGAGTTTAGAGAATAAGCCTAAAGGAAGGAAGATGGTTAGAAAGAATTAATACATTCATTTATACACTAAGTTCTTACTGAGCTACTGCTAAGTGCCTGGCACTGTGCTAGGTGTTGGGTATTTCAAGACAGCATTTTTCAAATTTATTTGATTATATAATACTTCTTGAATATGGTATGTGAATATATCTCCATCAAGAAGAACTTCTAACATACAATAGTTATTTTTATTAAAAGGAAACAGAAAAAATTTTCACAGATTAATTGCTGCAAGAAACCAAAAAATATTTATTAATAAAATTTATCAAAGGGTACCTGGGTGGCTCAGTCAGTTAAGCATTGACTCTTGATCTCAGCTCAGGTTTTGATCTCACAGCCATGATACAAACCCCCACACTGGGCTCCACACTGGGTATGGAACCTACCTAAAAGAAATAAAACAAAAACAAAATTTATCAAGCTCAGTATAATAGTTTTCATCTCATATTTTTGTTATAAAATATGATACACATTTAAAAATTATATTTATACACATTTAAATGAAACAATCAGCTATATTTTTTAGAACTTACAGTTCATCAAGGCATTCAGATAAAAATAAATATACAAATCTTTTCTATATTGAGTTAAAAAAAGAAATGAGGGGGTTTGAGTAGAAGTCTATTCCTTAGAGCAATAAAAAAGATGAAATATCTATCAATAAGATTACAGGAAATATACAAGCTCTGGTGGTAGTTTACTAAAATATATCAAAGGACACTAGAATAAACAAATAAGTCCAGGACAGAAGACTCAGTATTATAAAGATTTCAGTTCCTCTGAAATTAATCTATAGATTTAGTGCAATTCTAAATAGATTCCTATGTGTATGATTGGTAGGTGAGTTAGAATACCATAGACAACTGTTTATAAATTCCTATCAAGAAGAATAAAGCTTTAAAATGAAAACAGCACATTGACCAAAGAAGTTTAATTCCTCTCCCTCCAAATTCCCATCAAAAAATGACATTAAATGGATTCTTCAAAATATAAATAAGCTCCTTCTCTTGAAAGACTCACCTAATTAGGTAGACTCACCAGGATAATTTCTTTGATAAACTCAAAGTCAATTGATTAGCAACTTATTCATGAGAATAATATCCCATTATATGTACTAGTATAAAGGTATATGTACTCAGTAGAAAGGTATTATGCAAGTCATGTACATCAAGGAGAGGAAATCTTGAGGGCCATCTTAGAATTATGCTAGCAAATCCAACCAAAACTTCATTTCAAGTTTGAGGCAAACTGGTTCTCAACTCTGGTATCACATTAGAATCTTCCGGGAAACTATTAAATCCTAATATCAGACTCCTCACTTAGTTGGTCTGAAGCAGGGCTTGAGAAGGTTTGTTTTTGTTTTTGTTTTTAAGACTCTCCCTTGTAATTCCAATATTCAACCACGGTTGAAAACCAATGGAATAGAATAAAATCCTTTTCAGATGTCCAAGATCTCAAAGAGTTTACTTCCACTGACCCCTTCTCAAGAAGCTACTAAAGGAGTACTCCTCTGAAATGAGGAAGTAGCAAGACAGGAAAACACAGGATTCAGGAAACAAGGATAGTAACAGGAAAAAGCAAAGGGAAGTTCCAGATGACAGATAGCATGAACTTAGAAAGTAACTAATCCAGACTTGGGCAGTGGGATGCAAGTCTCCAGGAAGAGATTTTAAGAAAACACAAGTGTAACTGATGGATTACCTGATATATCTGAACAATGAGGAAGAGAACTATATTAGGCATTTGACATAATTGATAAATAATTGGAAAAAAGGATAGGACATGGAAAAGGTATACACAGATTAAATGATGCAATTCTGTCCTTGAAGAAAATTAAAAGCTTATCAAGACAGAAAAGTATGTACTACTTAGCTATGACATTAACAATATCAATATAGTCATAGTATAAATACTGATTTTTAATTGAAAATTATAATTATACTGATAGTATAGGGTAAATGGAAGACTATATACATATCTACCTAAAGAAGCTACAAGAAATTGAAAAATAGTTCTATAATACTAATTTCTGGAATAACAGAAGAGTTTAATGTGTTTGGCTTCAAAAATAAAATAGAAGTTGTGGAGAACTACTTTTTTTTGTATAATCTTTTTAGCATTATGTTCTTTTCTACTATGTGCATGTGTTATTGTGTTAAAAGTTTAAAAAAAAGGATAAGGAAACTCACCAGCAATAGTGTTAAAAGGAAATAAATTGGTAATGGGATGTCAGTTTTTACTCAATAGATTAGCAAAAGTTTAAAACTTGAACATTACCAATAGTCAGGAAAGATAAGGGAAAATTCACAACTGATAGAATAGTAAATTTGTGTACCAACTGTGGAAAGCAATTTAGCCATAAGAAAACTGAAAATGTGCACATAATATTACCCAGAAACTTACATTCATACATGAAACATAGAAGGCTAGCCAATACAGTATTACTTGTAATATGGAAAAATTGAAAATTATTGTCAATCAACTGGCATATCACTAAAATTCATTTGTTCATTGAACAAATAATTACTGAATGGATGTTGTGTATCAAGCACAGTTCTGACAACTGGAAACATAACAGTTAATAATACAGACAAAAATTCTTGTCTTTATGTAGCTTATATGCTCATGGGAGACATATGATAACGAAATAAAATTTTATTTTATTTTTTTATATTTTAAATAGCTAATATTTTTATTTTTCTTAAATAGTTTATTGTCAAGTTGGTTTCCATATAACACCCAGTGTTCATCCCAACAAGTGCCCTCCTCCATGCCCATCACCCCCTTCCCCTCACCCCTACCCCCATCAGCTCTCAGTTTGTTTTCAGCATTCAAGAGTCTCTCATGGCTTGCCACCCTCCCTCTCCCCAACTATTTTTCCCCTTCATTTCCCCCATGGTCCTCCATTAAGTTCCTCCTAATCCACCTATAACTGGAAACATATGGTATCTGTCCTTCCCTGCCTGGCTTATTTCACTCAGCATAACACCCTCAAGTTCCATCCATGTTGCTACACATGGCCAGATTTCATTCTTTCTCATTGGCATGTAGTATTCCATTGTTTGATAAACCACATCTTCTTGATCCATTTGTCAGTTGATGGACACTTAGGCTCTTTCCATGTTTTGGCTATTGTTGAGAGTGCTGCTATGAACATTGGGATACATGTGCCCCTGTGCACCAGCACTCCTGTATCCCTTGGGTAAATTCCTATCAGAGCAGTTCCTAGGTCATAAGGGCGTTCTACTGTCAATGTTTTGAGGAACCTCCATATTGTTTTCCAGAGAGGCTGCACCAGTTTACATTCCCACCAACAGGGTAGGAGGGAGCCCATTTCTCCACATCCTCGACAGTATCAATGGTCTCCTGATTTGTTCATTTTAGCCACTCTGACCGGTGTGAGGTGGTATCTCAGTGTGGTTTTGATTTGTATTTCCCTGATGAGGAGGGACGCTGAGCATTGTTACATGTGTCTGTTGGCCATCTGGATGTCCTCTTTGGGGAAGTGTCTGTTCATGTCTTGTGCCCATTTCTTCCCTGGATTATTTGTATTTCGGGTGTGGAGTTTGGTGAGTTCCTTATAGATTTTGGATACGAGCCCTTTATCTGATATGTCATTTGCAACTATCTTTTCCCATTCCGTCGGTTACCTATTAGTTTTATTGATTGTTTCCTTTGCCATGCAGAAGTTTTTTATCTTGATGAGGTCCCCGTTCTTCATTTTTGCTCTTAATTCCCTTCCCTTTGGAGATGTGTCAAGTATGAAATTGCTGCGGTTGAGGTCAAAGAGGTTATTTCCTGCTTTCTCCTCTAGGGTTTTGATGGTTTCCTGTCTCACATTCAGGTCCTTTATCTACTTTGAGTTTATTTTTGTGTATGGTGTGAGAAAATGATCTAGTTTCATTCTTCTGCATGTTGCTGTCCAGTACCATCTGTTAAAGAGACTGTCTTTCTTTTTTCCATTGAGTACTCTTTCCCGCTTTGTCAAAGATTAGTTGGCTATACATTTGTGGGCCCAATTCTGAATTCTCTATTCTATTCCATTGGTCTATATGTCTGTTTTTATGCCAATACCACACTGTCTTGATGATTACAGCTTTGAAATAGAGGCTAAAGTCTGGGATGGTGATGCCTCCCATTTTGGTTTTCTTCTTCAATATTACTTTGGCTATTAGAGGTCTTTTGTGGTTTCATAAAATTTTAGGATAGTTTGTTCTAGCTTTGAGAAGAATGTTGGTGCAATTTTGATAGGGATTCCATTGAATGTGTAGATTGTTTTGGGTAGTAATGACATTTTAACTGTATTTATTCTTTTGATCCATGAGCATGGAATGTTTTTCCATTTCTTTGTGTCTTCTTCAATTTCCCTCATAAGTTTTCTATAGTTTTCATCATACAGATCTCCTATATCTTTGGTTAGGTTTATTCCTAGGTATTTTACGGCTTTTTGTGCAATTGTGAATTGGATCAGTTTCTTAATTTCTCTTTCTGTTGCTTCATCATTGGTGTATAAAAACGCAACCGATTTTTGTACGTTGATTTTGTACCCTGCAACTTTGCTGAATTCATGGATCAGTTCTAGTAGGCTTCTGGTGGAGTCTTCTGGGTTTTATATGGAGAGCATCATTTTGTCTGTGAAAAGTGAAAGTTTGACTTCTTCTTTGCCAATTCTGATGCCCTTCATTTCCTTTTGTTGTCTGATTGCTGATGCTAGGACTTTCAGCACTATGTTAAGCAACAGTGCTGAGAGTGGACATCCCAGTCATGTTTCTGATCTCAGGGGGAAAGCTCTCAGTTTTTCCCCGTTAAGGATCATGTTAGCTGAGAGCTTCTGATAGATGGCTTTTATGATGTTTAAGTAGGTTCCTTCTACCCCGGCTTTCTCGAGGGTCTTTATTAAGAAGGGATACTGTATTTTGTCAAATGCTTTTTCTGCAGCTATTGACAGGATCATATGGTTTTTATCTTTTCTTTTGTTAATGTGATGTATCCCATTGATTGATTTGCGAATACTGAACCAGCCCTGTGACCCAGGAATGAATCCAACTTGATCATGGTGGATCATTCTTTTTTGTGCTGTTGAATTCGATTTGCAAGTATCTTGTTGAGGATTTTTGTATCCGTATTCATCAAGGATATAGGCTTCTAGTTCTCTTTTTTTGCTGCGTTCCTGTCTGGCTTGGGAATCAAAATGTTGCTGGCTTCATAGAATGATTCCAAAAGTTTTCCTTCCATGTCTATTTTTTGGAATAACGTGAGAAGAATGGGTATTAACTCTGATTGAAATATCTGGTAGAATTCCCCAGGGAATCCATCTGGCCCACGGCTCTTATTTTTTGGGAGACTTTTGATAACTGATTCAATTTCTTTACTAGTTATGGGTCTGTTCAGATTTTCTATCTCTTCCCATTTGAATTTCGGTAGTAAGTGTGTGTTTAGGAATTTGTCCATTTCTTCTAAGTTGTCCAGTTTGTTGGCATATAAGTTTTCATAGTATTCCTTGATAATTGTTTGTATTTCTGAGGGATTGGTTGTAATCAGTCCATTTTCATTCATGATTTTATCTATTTGTGTGCTCTCTGTTTTCTTTTTGAGAAGCCTGGCTAGAGGTTTGTCAATTTTGTTTATTTTTTCAAAAAGCCAACTCTTGGTTTCATTTATCTGTTCAATTGTTTTTTGGTTTCTATATTGTATATTTCTCCCCTGATTTTTATCATTTCTCTTCTCCTACTGGGTTTGGGATGCTCTTGTTGCTCTCCTTCTAGTTCCTTTAGGTGTACTGTTAGAGCTGGTACTTGCACTTTTTCTAAATTCTTGAAATAGGCCTGGAGTGCAATGTACTTTCCTCTTAGGACTGCCTTTGCTGCCTCCCATAGAGTTTTTTTTTTTAAATTTTTTTAATGTTTTATTTATTTCTGAGAGAGAGAGAGAGAGAGAGAGATACAGCGTGAGGAGGGGAAGGTCAGAGAGAGAGGGAGATACAGAATCTGAAACAGGCTCCAGGCTCTGAGCTGGCTGTCAGCCCAGAATAGAAGGAGAGATAAAAGTCTTCCCAAATAAACAAAAATTAAAAGAATTTATAACCACTAAACCAGTCCTATAGGAAATCCTGAGGGGAACTCTATGAGGGAAATGTTGCAAGGAACGCAAGGTACCAGAGACACCACCACAAGCATGAATCCTACAAAGAACACAATGACTCTAAGCCCGTATCATTCAATAATAACACTGAATGTAAATGGACTAAATGCTCCAATCAAAAGACATAGGGTAGCAGAATGGATTAAAAAAAAAATCCATCTATTTGCTGTCTACAAGAGACTCATTTTAGACCTGAGGACACCTTCAGATTGAAAGTAAGAGGATGAAGAAATATATATCATGCTACTCAAAATCAAAACAAATCTGAAGTAGCTATACTTATATCAGACAAACTGGACTTTAAAGTCAGTAACAAGGGATGAAGAAGGACATTATATAATAATTACAGGGTCTATCCATCAGGAAGAGCTAACAATTATAAATGTCTATGCACCGAATATGGAAGGCCTGAATACATAAAACAATTAATCACAAACAGAAACAATCTTATGAATAAGAATGTGCTAATAGCAGGGGACTTTAATACTCCACTTACAGCAATGGATAGATCAACTAGACAGCAAATCACTAAAGAAACAATGGACTTGAATGACACATTGGATCAGATGGATTTGACAGATATAGAACTCTACATCCTGAGGGCATGGAATTCACTTTCTTCTCAAGTGTGCACTTGAGAATCTATCCTCTAGATAGAGGATTCTTGGCTGCATTTTTTTCTGTTCATCACATTGAAGATTTCTTGCCATTCCTTTCTGGCCTGCCAAGTTTCAGTAGATAGGTCTGTAACCACTCTGATAGGTCTCCTTTTGTATGTTAGGGCCCTTTTCTCCCTATCTACTTTAAGAATTCTCTCTTTGTCCTTATATTTTGCCAGTTTCACTATGATATGTCATGCAGAAGATTGATTCAAGTTACATCTGAGGAGAGTTCTCTGTGCCTCTTAGATTTCAATGTCTGTTTCCTTCCCCAGATTGGGGAGGTTCTCAGCTTTCATTTGTTCAAGGATTCCTTCAGCGCCTTTCCCTCTTTTTTCCTCTTCTGGAATTCCTATGATACGGATATTGTTTCATCTGATTGTATCACTCAGCTCTCGAACTCTCCTTCGTGTTCCTGTATCAGTTTATCTCTTTTTTCCTTGGCTTCCTCTTTTTCTATAATTGTGTCTTCTAATTCACCTATTCTCCTCTCTGCCTCTTCAATCCGTGCATTGGACACCTCCATTTTTTATGCACCTCATTTATAGCATTTTTTAAAATTCATCACAACTATTTTTAAGCTCCATAGTCTTTGTAGCAATAGTTTTTCTGATGTCTTTCATGCCTTTTTTTTTCCAGTGATTAATTTTATGACTATTGTTCTAAATTCTTGTTCAGTTATGTTGCTTATATGTTTTTTAATGTTTTATTTATTTTTGAGAGAGAGATAGAGCCAGCATAAGTAGGGGAAGGTCGAAAGAGAGGGAGACACAGAATCCGAAGATAGGCTCCAGGCTCCAAGCTAGCTGTCAGCACAGAGCCCGAAGCAGGGCTCAAACCCATGAACCATGAGATCATGACCCAAGCTGAAGTCAGACGCCCAAACAACTGAGCCACACAGGTGCCCCTACTTATATCTGTTTTTGAGCAGTTCTTTAGCTGTCATTTCTTCCTGGAATTTCTTTACAGGCAAGTTATTCTGTTTGTCATTTTGGCTAGCTTTCTGTCTCTTGTTAGTTTTAAAACCTTGTTATGTACTCTGTACCTGGGAGTATTGCTGTATTAAGGAAGGCTCTTTGACTGTCCAGGGCCTGTCCTTTCAGGAAGTGTTCTTTGAATGGTGTCTCTTGGTCTCTCTTGTTGAGACTTTGGTTATTTTATTTCCCTACTTGTAGTGGTATTTGGGATTCTCCACCATGTGTACTTTGGCTTGTTTCTTGAGGTAGCTCTGGAAAAGAAAACAGACAGACAAACACACAGGGAACAAAGGCACACAAATGCAGAGACAAATCCAACAAACAATAAAACTGAACGGGAAAAAGAAAAGAAAAAAAAAAGAAGGAAAAAAGAGGAAGGAGGAAAAACAAATAATAAAAAGAAAAAAGAAGAAAAGAAAAAAAGAAAAAAGAAAAAACTCAAAAGACAAAGGACAGTCTAAAAGCATAAAACCAGAATTCCCAGCTACAAATAGAGAGCAGGGTATGTGCAGTGCTGATGGAAGAGCACATACAAAGAGAGAAATAACAAGGCAGAGAGAAAGCAAAGTTGGACAATGCCCAGGCAGAGAGACTAAGAGGCTTAATTCCGAGAGAGAAAGAGGAGAATATGGTAAAAGGCGAGGAGAAAGAAATGAAGACAATGTTACTCAGAGAAACTATATAGTCTGATTACTCCAAAGAGAGATAGAAAGATAGTGGTGGAGGTGTAGAATATACATCTAGAGAATGGATTAAATGTGACTGTTTAAGCAAACCCATGACCAGAGTACCCAGTCCAGCAGAGGGGAGGGAAACGAATAAGACAAGGGATAATATATCTGAATAAAAAGAATTGAATTAGAATTAATCTAGGATTAATCACAGCAGTGCATCCATGTTGGTCTTGCCCTGGAGTTCTGGTAAAAAAAAAAAAAAAAAAAGCAGCTCTCTGGGAGGTGGGGGTGGGCGTGATTTGGTGTAGGCGTGTCTTAGCCTCCGCTGAGGTCCTGACAGCCTCTACCTGAGGTCTCACCTTGGTGGTTGTGGGGAGAGAAATGGCGGTGCCCCAGTCCCCTCTGGAACCAAGCGTTGCAATTCACTCTTTTGGGTCTGATCTCCCTGTGCCTCCGGCATAGCCATGGTGGGCTGTGTTCTATGTCCCAAGCCATGCCTCATTTCCGGATCTTAGTCCACACACTTTATTGATACCGCCTGAAATAAATCCGCAGGCGGAGTCCCTCCAAGCCTCTCGCCTCCCCACTGGGGATGGAGCGGAGCCAGAAGAGTGGTGGAGCGGTTTCAGGCCCGCTGCGTCCCCTCTGGGTGGAGCTGGTGAGCAGAGGAGTAGTTTCTCCTGGCAGCGCTTGGGACCAGGCCATCCAGCTCAGGGTCAGCTGCACAGCTGGAAACCGCATCACTCTGTGTCCCTAGCCTGAGGGGGGCGGGGGCTGTTTCTCTTCTCCGGGGACAGGGACAGTTCCTTGAGCAGTTTCAGCCGCTCTTTCTTTTCCCCTCGACTCACCGCGGCTCTCTGCAAAGGGGGCTCCCTCCCCTCCCTCCGTGTCTCCGGGTCCCAGCCCGTTTTTATCTTCCCCAGTTCACACTCACGCTATAAGGTTGTTTTCTCAGTGGTCTCTGTCTCCTTTTCCTCCCAAACTCCTGGATTCTGTAAGGGTTCCTATGGCTTCAGGCCTTCTCTGTTTGAGAGATGGGGGCAAGTGAAATATATGGAGCACCCTACTTCTCCGCCATCTTGCCTCCTTCCAATAAATAAAATTTTAGATAGTAATATAAGCTCTGGAGAAAAACAAAGCTGGGAAGGGATAACAGGAGCCCTTGGAAAGAGTGCGTGTAAGATCTTTTAAAGGACGGGCAGGGAAATCTACACTGACATTTGGAATAAAGACTTGAAAAAAATATGTGAGCAAGCCAAGTGAATATAGGAGTTGGGGATGGGGAGGTGAATGTACCAAGCCTTTAAAATAGATAAACTAGCTCAACATATATCTGCATGGATAGATGTGAAAAAGATAATGTTGAGTAAAAAGAGCTATAAAAGTAAACATACTACATGACACTATTTTAAAATATAATTTTTAAATAATACTACTATTTCCTTTTCCTAGATAAAGGTAGGTAAAAGTATGAAAAATACAGCTAAAACTAAGAAGGAACAATACCAAATTAAAAATAATGGTTGGTTCTTGGGAAGTGGGAGTTGGAATGGAACTTGGGTAGGCGGTCAAATGATACTTCAGCTTTGTTGCAATGTTTTATTTCTTGGATGTAAAACAATAAATTTCACTCAAACGTAATAGACTGTTAAATAATTGTTAATTCTGGGTAGTAAGAAAATGGTGTTTATCTTATTTTTATACTTTTTTGAATTTAAGATTTCTCAAAAAGATTATCCAAAACATTTTTAAGAGAATAGTGACATATTAGATATCAAAATGAATAATAAAGCTACCATTATTCAAATACTGCCATGCTAGTATAGACAAAGATTAATGGAACAAAGTCCGGAAACAGATTCAGATGTATACAGGAGTGTATTACATAAAAAATATGACACTTCAAATAAATGAGGAGACCAGGAAAATAGCAAAGAGGCAAGATAAAGCATTTACATTTTTTTTTTATTGCAGATTAGTATTTCAGGGCATGGATGTACCAGTTTGTTTAACTATTCACCTATTTAAAAACATCTAAGTTGGCTTTAATTTTGGTTACTTATTTGGTAAATAATTTGTGTGCATTACATGGGGTGGGGGGAAGACTAGGAAGATGTATACCAAAGTAAAAATAACCATCCTTTATCTTTTAGGGAGCCTTGGTTTTTTTCCCTTTAAACATTTATTTTTTTAATGGGTTGAATTTATTCATATATTTTTCTTCCAAGATTTTATTTAAATTCAAGTTATGTAACATGTAGTGTAGTATTGGTTTCAGAGTAAAATTTAGTGATTCATTACTTACATATAACAGCCGATGCTCAATCACAAGTGCCCTTTAATGCCCATACCCATTTAGTCCATCCCCCACCTACCTCCCTTCCAGCAATCCTCAGTTTGTTCTCTATAGTTAAGATCTCTTATGAGTGAAATCATATGGTATTTGCCTTTCTTGACTTATTTCACTTAACATAATACACTCTACTTCCATCCATGTCATTTCAAATGACAAGATTTCATTCTTTTTGATAGCTGAGTAATATTTCATTGTATTTATTGTATATGCTTCATTTTCTATTTATCAGTTGATGGGCTTTTGGGGTCTTTCCATAAGTTCACTATTGTTGTAAGTGCTGCTAGTAACATTGGGGTGCACGCTCCCCTTCAAAACTATTTTTGTATCCTTTGAATAACTACCTAGTAGTGCAATTGCTGGGTCATAGGGCAGCTCTATCTTTATCTTTCTGAGAAACCTCCATACTGTTTTCCACAAGGGCTGCATCAGTTTGCATTCCCACCAACAGTGTAAGAGGGTTTCCCTTTCTCGGCATCCTCACCAATATCCATAGCTTCCAAGTTGTTAATTTTAGTTATTCTGACAGGTATGAGGTGGTATCTTATTGTGGTTTTGATTTGTATTTTCCTGATGAGTGATGTTGAGCATTTTGTCATGTGTCTGTTAGCCATTTGTGTATCTTCTCTGGAGAAATGTCTGTTCATGTCTTCTACTCATTTCTTAACTGGATTATTTATTTTGGGGGTGTTGAGTTTGATAAGTTGTTTCTTTGTTGTTATGTATTATTTTTAGAGAAATAAAGATAACATTTGAATGAGAAAGCTCTTATAAAATTCTATTTGTAAAAACTGAACATTTTAATAAGAATAGAAGTTTCTTCCTTATTATCATATAATACCCACTAACTACCAGGAATGATGTTTGTTGAAATGGATACTCTTACTCACTGCAAAATCAAGTGCATTTCTACAAATTGCTTTTATTCTTGTATAATGTAAAAATTCTGCTTCACATGAGAATGTTTCACCAAATGGAAGAAGGAAATAAGTGGCAGGGTTTTTTTTTTTTTTTTTTTTTTCAACATTCAGGTATTTATGAGTAAGGGAACACTAAAGATCATTTGGCTAAATTAAAAGATTTGTTTTAACTGACATTGAAATGGCCCTTCCATCAGAATTTCAAGGGATGCCTGGGTGGCTCAGTTAGTTAAGCATCTGACTCTCTCTTTCTTTCTTTTTTTTTTTTTTTTACAGTTTATTGTCAAGTTGGTTTCCATATAACACCCAGTGCTCATCCCCACAAGTGCCCTCCTCCATGCCCATCTCCCCCCTCACCTCACACCCATCAGTCCTCAGTTTGTTTTCAGCATTCAAGAGTCTCTCATGGTTTGCATCTCTCCCTTTCCCCCACCATTTCCCCCCTTCTCCCCCATGGTCCTCAGTTAAGTTCCTCCTATCCTCCTATACGTGCAAACATATGATATTTGTCCTTCTCTGCCTGACTTATTTCGCTCAGCATAACACCCTCAAGGTCCATCCATGTTGCTACACATGGCCAGATTTCATTGTTTCTCATTGCCATGTAGTATTCCATGGTATAGATAAACCACATCTTCTTGATTCATTCATCTGTTGATGGACACTTAGGCTCTTTCCATGTTTTGGCTATTGTTAAGAGTGTTGTTAAGCATCTGACTCTTGATCTCATCTCAGGTCTTGACCTCAAGGTTATGAGTTCAAGCCCCGTGTTGGGCTCCATGCTGGGCATACAGCCCATCTTTAAAAATATATATATATAAAATAATAAAATAAATAAATAAAAGAACTTCATGGTCCTACCCTTCTCATACAACTGGTTTGACTAACTACAAGGGTAGCACAAATACACATATTCTTATTTCCTAGGTAGAAATATTTTAATATAGTGTAAAAAACCTTAGACTATACAATGGTTTTGCAAATATCTTTAGTAACTGCAGATTTAATTATAACATAGCTATTGAGTATAAGAAAATCATTGTCTGTTGTAGTTAAGGTGTGTAATTTGTTTTCTTAGCAATGTTGGGTTTTTTTTTTAGGGAACTAAAATTGGCTATTCTTCCCTTAAGAGCTATTTCTCCCACTAAGCCTCATAAAAATGTCTGCAAGGTATACTACTAACTATGCTCCCTAAGGTATAGACAAACAAATTTGAAATGAATGGGAAAATATTGGTTCTTAGTAGAGATGTAGAAACCATTAAAAAGAGCCAGTCAGAAAGTTAAGAATGGAAAAATACAACATCTGAAATTTTAAAATTTCGTTGGTGGGCTCAATAGCAGAAATAGATATAAAAGAGACAAAAGTTAAGTGGACTGGAAAACAGACTAACAGAAATTATTCAATATGAGAAATAAATAAGATCAAAACCAAGAGAGCCTTAAAGACAGGTAGGAAAATATCAAAATGTCTGACATTCTTGTCATTGGATTCCTAGAAGAGGAGAAAAAGTTGAGATAGGAAAATATTTGAAGAAATAATTGCTGAAAACCTCCCAAAATAGCAAAATATGCAAGTTTTCAAATTCAAGAACTCAGTAAATGATGGGGCACCTGTGAGGATTAGTCGATTAAGTGTCCGACTTTGGCTCAGGTCATGACCTTGTGGTCTGTGGGTTTGGGGCCCGAGTCCGGCACTATGCTGACAGCTCAGAGCCTGGAGCCTGTTTTGGATTGTCTCCCTCTCTCTCTCTCTGTCCCTCCCTTACTTGTGCTCTGTCTCTTGCTCTCAAAAAATAAATAAAACATAAAAAGAGTTTTTTTTTAAAAAAAGAACTCCGCAAACCCAGGTAGAATAAACTCAAAGAAAAAAATTCCTTAGACACATTATAAACCATTGAAGGAAAAAAATGTTAAATATGGAAATAATCTAGAGAAAAGTTAAAAAGTACATATGGGGGAGATCTATTTGCGTGACCACAGGTGGAGACTGAGGAGAATAGAACATCTCTAGAATATTAGAGGGAAAAAAACCTGTTAGCCCTGTTAGCTAACTTATCCCTCAGGAAGAAGAACAAACTAAGACTTTATCAAATGAAGAGAAACTAAGAGAATTTGTCACCAGCAGAACTGCTCTAAAGAAAATGCTAAAGGAAGTTCTTCAGGCTAAAGGAAAATTATACTAAAAGGAAACATGGATTTTTCAGCAATGAAAGAAGAGAAATGGAAATGTATGGATAAGTATAAAAGACTTTTTTTCCACTTAAATTCTCTAAAATATGTATAACTGTTGAAAGTAAAAATTATAAAATTATCTGATGCCATTTCCATATATAATACATATACCAACTATGAAATAAAGGTGAATGAATGGGGGAAAGGACTTAATATGATTGCAAAGTATCTTTCTACAATTTACCTGAAGTGATGTTAATATTAGTTAACACTCAGTAGACTGCAAAAGTTTACGGTGCTATATATGGTGATATATTGTAAGTCATAGAGCAAATACTAAACATAGAGATCCAAAAGGACAATATATAAATTAAAATGGAAAATTAAAAACACTCAAATAATCCAAAAGAAGGCAGGAAAGTGGAAACAGAAAAAAATACAAGGAACAAACAGAAAACAAATAATAAAATGGTAGGCCAAAATCCAACAAAATTGGATTCTTGATTTCAGCTCAGGTCATGATCTCAGTTGTGAGACTGAGCCCCAAGGCTCAGAACTCTGTGTTTGGAAACATAGTTTTGGAAGTGCTGCCTTAAGGTTTACTTTGACTAGTGATTCAATGTTACTGCTCCCGCCGTCCCCCCCTCCGCCCCCCACCCCCCAGCGCCTTCCCCCTCTTAAATTCCCTGCTCTGGAGTAACATAGTGTTCAGAACTTGCCCGAAAAAAAAAAAAACTGAGTCAAGAAAAATATTTAGAAATATAGACCTTTGGAATGTGATATGGAAACCAGAGCTTAAGAAAAGAAAGAAAACAAGACATGCAGTCAAATGAAAACTAGAACGTAAAGGAATGGATCTCATTTACGATTATGAATGTGTGGTGTTAGAGCAAAAACTGGTTATTGGTCAGGCTTTTGGCTCTTGGATGACAAATGAAACCGCCTGTAACATCTCTAGGGCGGGTCTCTTCCAAGTCCTCTACCTAAACATTCAAGGGAAAACGGATGTTTGGGGACTTGCATCTCAGACTTTTCAATCACGTTCCTTTGCCTTTTCAATACACCGAAAGGCCACCAGGTGGAGGAATACGCAGAACCCTGGACCCTTCCCAGAAGCGATCTCAAAAAGCAATCGCTCCCATTACTCTCAAAAGGGGTGCGGAGAGTGGGCTTCTACGGCACGCAGCACAATCTATGGCTGAGCTGGCTTTTCTGAAGTCTCTGTGGGCACGACACGAAAAAAGCTCGCCTTCTCAAGCCAGAATTCAATCCTACAAGCTAATTCAAATCTGAAAAGAAGAGCACTGCCAAAGGTCTCCCCGGAGTGAGTCAAAGGACTGCAGAGGTCAATGGCGGTTTATTTCTCTTCCAATCTGGGGTACAACTTTATGTTGGCAAAGGGTCGCGCACCAACGCTTCGCAAAACGCCTTCTAATATCCATAACCGCTTCTGGTTAGCCACGAACAGCGGCGGTTAGCCACCAAGGCCCCTTCTCTCGCTACCAAACGAGAGGAAATCTCATTTCCTCTATGAGCGTAAAAGTAAAGGAACTCACTCGATCCCATTACTGCTCTATCTCTACCCAGGCCGGCCTGGTGCCCGTAGAGACAGACACACGACACACATGCCGTCCTAAGATGACACAACACCCCCACCGCTGCAAAAGACGGAACGTAAACACCCGCGCGCCTGGAAGGCAAGCCCCCGCCCGCACAACACCCGAACTTCGGGCGGAAAAGCAAGGCGCAGGCGCACTGGCGCAGTGTTACCCGATTTGCCCACGGCCCCCTCCGGGTCTCCGCAATTTCACTTCCCCTCCTTTGCACATCTGCTTCCGGGGTATTGTGGGCTCAGCCCCTCCTCAGCTCTTACCCTCCTCTGCCAGAGGAGGGGGGGAGTCGAGGGGGTGGGGAAGAGTTCGTTGTTTGTTTACACGATGTGAGCGGAAAAAGAGACCAATAAAGTTTATTCTGGAAACAAAAGGAAAAAAAACAGGGTGACAGAGAAAGGAGACGGGGGCGGGGGCGTGTGGCGGGGGCTAGAGAGGAGAGGGAGCCAGAAGGAGAAAGCGGCAGTTCCGGTGCCGCCGCTGCGGCCGCTGAGGTCTAGGGCTGCTGCTGCCGCGGCCGCTGGGGCTGGGGCCGCCGGCGAGGCAGGGCTCGGGCCCGGCCGGGCAGCTCCGGAGCGGCGGGGGAGAGGGGCCGGGAGGCGGGGGCCGAGCCGCCCGCTCTCCTCTCCCTCGGCGCCGCCGCCGCCGCCGCCGCCCGCGGGGCTGGGACCCGATGCGGTTAGAGCCGCGGAGCCTGGAGGAGCCCCGAGCGTGAGTACAGCGCGGACTGGCCGGGAGCGGGCGCGGCTGAGGTGGGATCGGGGTGGGTGTGGGGAGGGGGGGGCCTCTCCGGCGCGCCCGTTGTATTGGGCGGGGGCTGCCCACCGGTCGTCTCCCAGCGTCGGCCCGTGGCGGAGTTCGCCCGCGATCGCGGCTCTCTCTTCCCCGCCTGCCGCTGGCCTCACCCAGATGCAGAGGCGAGGGCTCGCGGCTTACTCTCCGTTCCACCCTGGCCGCCGCCTCGCTCCTCATTTCCTTCCTCTCTCATTTTTGGGGATGGGGCGGCTGGAATCTGAGGAAGTGCACCCAAGGGCCGCCGCCCCGGCCGCAGTAGCTCGGTCCCCCGCGCCCTTGCACGCCCACCCGGCCCGCGGGCGGCCGGGCGGCCGCGAGCGGCGCGGCGTGAGGGATCCTGGCGGAGCCGCGAGCTGTTGCAGAGTGGCTGTCATGCCCCAGCACTCCGGCCCCGCCAGCCCGGCGACCCTGCGTTTGCCTCACGCTGAGTTTAAATCGCCCGGCTGGGGCAGGGAAGGAAAACCGCCCCCCCCCCCCCCCCACCCCGCAGTTCCCCTCCCACCCTTCCTCCCGAGGTTGTTTTTCTCCTTTTAACCAAAGCAATCAAACAGATTGGATCTTTCATTCATAGACCTGAGACACTGTCTCGTGATCTGTGTCTTTACTAAGTCTATTATGCGATGCCTGCTTCATAGCTCCTAAGTGGTTCAGAAAGGTAGGGTACGCCCAGGATTGGGCTGTGTAAACACCAGACGCTCAGCCAGTGTTTTGACCGCGGCTTGAAGGGTTTATTTTAGGATGCTAAAGGAATAGTGGGAATGGTGGCTTGTTCCCAGACTTGGGAATCGAAAGCTGTTTTCTTAGATGTCAATAACTGGGGAACTGTTTACATAGTTATAGGAACGATGAGGGGAGCGCGACAGGCGAGGGCTTTGTAGAAAACAGCCCGCATATTCTTTAATGAATTAGAGTTGTGATTTCGGTTTTGGAGAAGCTTCCTCATTCCAGCGCCTTTGTGCGCAGTCGGGACATGGGTTTGCGAGACGATGTTTTGAATCTAGTTTGTGAGGCCTGGGAGAATCCCCAGAAAACTTGGGTAGGTAAACTCCTGGTAACTCGTCGGGTGATTTCAATGGCCACATTTGAACCACTGCAGGCAATATTGGTTGTACGTTTTCCTGCTTAGAAAATAGATTCTTTGGGTATTACAAATTTGCTTGTGTGCCGGATTGTGTGATGTTAAGAAAAGACCTGGAAAATACTTAAGATAACCATGTTGCTAATTTAATTTGGATAAATCAGAATACTTTATGCCTTTATTAAGGAGCCCTCAGAGCAACTGCAGTGTAGGAATTTGTTAATATGTCTGTGTATTCAAGTTTTAAGATTTTTTAACTGAAGTAGTGAGTTCTGGTTGATAGCAAGATCTCTAGCTAAACATCACATGTTATGGAAAATTTTAATTATCAGATTAACTGTTCTGCAGTGTCATCAACCAAAATTATCTGAAGAGGGCCCAGTAGGGGGTGTGGTGTGTGTGTGTGTGTGTGTCTGTGTGTGTGTGTGTGTGTGTGTGTGTTGGTGTTTGTTTTGTTTTTTAAGTTTTCTCGTCATGTAAGACGTTAAGTAAAATTTCATCCATAACTTTTTTTCACAAGTTTCTGGTGCATTTTTCATCATTGTAAAATAGAGAGCTTTTTTATTAAAACCACAAAGTAGGTGATTGAAAGAGATGATCGTGCATCATAATAGTAAATAGTTCCATGGGGCAAATAGCCAGACAGTATATGAATATTAAGTTAATGTTCTATGAACTATGGGTATAAAGTTTGAAAGGCATTTCTGTCATTTTTACTTGAGGAATTTGAAATAAATCACATATGTAAACGCAGAATTTTTTTATATGTCTAAAGTTTTTAAATGGTAAGTAAATTGGATATAATATGAAAGAGATATCACTCGATACAGTACTGTACTTGAGCTGAAAGATTACTTCATGAAAGTGTATATTCTCATGGGCTGGATATGTGTAAAAGGAAGCTAAAAGAACTAGTGGCTTTGCCTGGCCCTGTGTATGGAACAGCCCTTCTGGAGGTAGAGCTTCCTTCCTGTGAGGATAAGATCCTTTATCCCAAAGAAGTATTCCCTTTAAAAAAAAAAAACTAAATTTATAAATAAAATACTTGTATAATAAGGTAGATTATAATAATGTTTTTCGTAAGACAATCTACTTTGTGTGTAGTTTTCATGATTAGAGCCCTTTAGTGAAGAAAGGAGTTTTAAACATGTGTTGTTACCATTAAAGGGCATTTGCTCTGTTCATCTGTTTATTTGAAAAGAGCTAACTTAATCCCATCTGATCTCTTTAGCAACTAGAATAGCATTAAAAGGATCAGTTCTCTATTTTATTATTTTAATATCTATTTTATTATTTTAATGATAGGCATTATTCCTTAAATGAATTTGAAATGTATTCCTTAAGCATCATACAAGATTTCATCTTTGGTGAAAATATTTATGATCTTTAAAATTGTGCAGTTATAGCAACATAAAGCTTAGAATATTCTGGTTTCTATTATCACAGTTATTAAGCTGTTTTCTTAAGTGTTGTCTTGAGTTACAGCAATCCTATAGGCAGGCACTATCTTTGAGAAATGACATTTTAATCTAAGGTCATACAGGTGTCAGGTGACAGATTCATTGACAAAACCACTGTTTTCTGATTCTTTTCACTATATCATGCTACCTCTAACTTGCTTCTTCCTGCTTTCCAATAGATAAACTAAGGCCCAGAGAAGTTAATTTCTTAAGACCACCTTTTTCATGATTTCCAGTAATAAGTATCTATTTTTAATTCCCTATATAGCTTAAAAAGTGGCTTTCAATCTTGGCTACACATTAGAATCTTCTAGTTATCTTTTTTAAACTACCCGTGCCAGGATCTCATTCCCAGAGATTCTGGTTTAATTGGTTTGAAATGGAGCCTAGACATCTGTGGTTTGTTTGTTTGTTTTAAAGTTCCCCAGGTAATTCTAATATACAAAATTATAAAGTCCTTGTTTCCAAAGACCTGTATAATTTGGTCCTTGCTTGTCTCTCTAAGTTCATTTCTCCTCCCACAGCTTCCTTGACCTTTCCCTGCTCTCATGTGCAAATGCTCTTCCTAAAATATTTGCGCACTCCTTACCTCTGCCTTAACTAGCTGATTCCTATTCATCTTTCATACGGCCTCCTTCTAAAAGTCTAGTCTAGGTTAGGTATCCCTGCCTCCTGTTCCCATAGCATCTTGTATTCCTACTGTTTGACTCATTGCATTGACTCACTGCCTTATAATTGACTATTTATTTGTATCCTCCACTAGGATATACAGTCTATGTGAAGGATACGGAATCCTTCTATTTTATATACAGTTGTATTCTTATTGCCAAACAGAGTAGCCAGCAGATAATAGATACTTATTAACTGAATAAATATATTGGTAACAGATTTTTTACAACTTGTAATAATTTATGAGCACCAAGTAAGTTTTTATTTCTGCCAAATGCATTTAATATCTTTGATCACTAAACATGTATATCCCTGAACTTGCCATACATATAATTTCATTTGGAGACAGTCTAGATGTTATAAATTACATCAAGCGTGACTCAACTCCAAACTTATACAGACAAATATAAGGATCATTATTATACACAGAACTGAACTGGAAATCAGGAGACTTGAATTCAAATCCATTTCACTACAAGCAATATGTCCTTGGGCAAGTCTCAGTCTTTTTGGGCCTCTGTTTCCTCATCTGTAACACAGAGAGATTGTACTGGGTACTCTACACTGAGTACTTAGTGATCTGGCCTTAAAGTCTTGTGAGAACCAAAAAATAAAAATAATTGGTGTTGGAATCTGAAGCTCCTTGGTTTAATACCTGGCTCGTAGAGCTACTGGAAGGATTACTTTACACAGATTTTCTAATCTGCATAATAGGAGTAATTACTATTCAGTCAAGTTGTTGGATTAAATGAGATAATATAGATCCAAAAGAGTTTTTGTCCTGTATTAGGTACTTAATAAATGTTCATTTCCTTTCCCTTCAGGAGGTGTTAGATCTCATGAGTCGACTTATATGAGATAACAGAACGACACGGTTTATGTAATAAATCTTGTTTTCCACTTTGCTGACTGCTAGCATTATAGATATGACCATGGACCAAAACAACTGTGGCTTTTAGTTTCATTTTCTTAGAACCCCATTCGACTGTCAAATACCCACATGTTAGTCAGACAGCTTGAGAAATCATTGTGCTTAGAAATTTCAACCATAACGGGATATTAGGTGCTAAGCTATCAGTACATCTATAATATGAAAGAGAGAGTCTGCTGACCTTATACATCTCCACAAAGATAAGTGAAAATCAATCTTGACCACTCCAAAAGAAGGGGACAAGTTAAAACTAAGGGTGATTTATAAAAGAGGACCCAAAAATTTTGGTGAAATCTCTGTTCACCAAAGCTTAAAACTCAAGGATCACATTTGGTAATTTCTAGGAGGTATAGGAAATATACCTCTTGTCAGGGCCAATTCCAGAAGATAAGATTGTTCTTGATGCCAGAGTGGCAATTTCAAATATCAGCAGACTGAAATTGTTATTTGGGAGCCATGTCTTTTATATAGTTATTTTAGGCTTTATTTGGTAATAGAGAGCAACCTTACACACAATGTAATAATATCTCTTTGCTGAAGTATTTTTGATACCAATCTTGTTTTTATATAAATCAAATTGGCATGCCTGAGTTTTCCCTTAAGTTTATGTTTAAAGTGAATTTTATTACCAATCATTTTGGGGGGAAATGCTATAATAATAATTGAAAACTGTGAGGAGAAGAAACTGAAGTGTTAGGGCATAAAAAAGAAATATGAAGGAACACATAGTGAATGAAGCCTGAGAATTCAACTTGAAGGCTTGAGATTTCCATCATTCAAAAAGGGTATTAGACCTTAGACATACAGTAGTGTTGTAGAGGTATGTATCTTATTCACATTTAGCCCTTTTTTCTATGAGCTGATTGATTGATCCTGGTTAAGGAATTTTTGGGTGTTCCTTCTCCCTCTCCCCAAATACATAGTTTGGGGAGGGTGTTTTTTTTGTTTTGTTTTTTCATTTTTAAAATGTTTTTTATTTATTTCTGAGAGAAAGAGACAGCATGAGCCGGGAGGGTCAGAGAGACAGGGAGACACAGAATCTGAAACAGGCTCCAGGCTCTGACCTAGCTGTCAGCGCAGAGCCTGATGCGGGGCTCGAACCCACGAACCATGAGATCATGACCTGAGCCGAAGTCGGATGCTTAACCAACTGAGCCACCCAGACACCCCTAGTTTGGGGAGTTTAAAGTTAAACTATTACAATAAAGAATTTGTAAATTTGTAATTATTAAGCTGAAAGTTTTCTCCAGGTGGATTATAGAGCTCTGATCTAGAGGGCTAATTGACTAAATTCCAGCTACAAACTGCTACTTTGTATTTGTGTATGGGGGAGAGGAGGTAGATTATATCAAATTGTTGCCTCTTTTTCTGCACTGAGATGATAGGAACTCTAATGTGTTACTTGCTAAGTAACTCATGTAATTGATGAGATAATTTAAATGATCCCTAAAATTACATAAAATTATTAAGAAAGAATGTATACATACTTATCATTATTTTAAGTTTATATCTAATACAAGAATAACATGTTTCATATTTAGCCCAACAATTATTCGCTTTTTCCTGTAGTATTTTAGTAGTTAGTTACCTTGATAATTTGTCTATAAATTGCTAGATTAAGTTTTAATAATCTTTAGCATATAATTGCAATTGTTACAAAGGAATCTTTGTATCAAAGCCAGCATTGCCATTTGAAATAAAGGTGGGATTTTTTAAAAAAATAGTGAGAGTTCCTACAGATGATACCTATCTGATACACTTCAAATTTTAAAGTTTGTATAAAAAAAGTCAGTGTTTTGATTTGAAAAAAGCTGTACTAGGATAGAATCATCCTACTCTGATCATAATTCTCTTGCAAACTCAGTACTAACTTAGGAGTTAGTAGAGTCAATGGTGAGATGCATCTTACAAAGTGCATATATAGGGATGCCTGGGTGGCTCAGTCAGTTAAGCATCCAGGGGCACCTGGGTGGCTCAGTCGGTTAAGTGTCCGACTTCGGTTCAGGTCATGATATCATAGTTCATGGGCTCAAGCCCTGTGTCCAGCTCTGTGCTGACAGCTAGCTCAGAGCCTGGAGCCTGTTTTGGGTTCTGTGTTTCTCTCTCTCTCTGCCCCTCCCCTGCACATGTTCTGTCTCTCTCTGTCTCAAAAATAAATAAACGTTTAAAAAAAAAAAAGCATCCAACTTCAGCGCAGGTCTTGATCTCATGATTCCTGAGTTCTGGCCCCACGCAGGCTATGTGCTGACAGCTTAGAGCCTGGAGCCTGCTTCAGATGCTGTGTCTTTCTTTGTACCTCTGGCCTGTTCACACTTTGTCTCTCTCTCTCTCTCAAAAATAAACAGACATTAAAAAAAAAAAAAGCACTATAGAAATTTAAAACTATGATAAAAATATTTTTAATCATCAGTTTTTTGTTAGGAAGAAACTATGTTCGTTCTTGTTATCTTCAGCACCTACCATAGTGCCTGGATGTAACTGGCCAATAAGCATTGATATTTTCACAGTAGAATCATAATTGAGAATGGAAATAATTTTTTTAGTAGCTATATACTTTAAACTATCTAAAACTAGGTTAATTGCTCTGTGCCAGTCTTGTTGACCATTTATTGAGTACAGATTTGAAGTATATCAGAAACGCTTTTCTTTAAGTTGCTAAGTAGTTGCAGATTTCTGTTGCTATTTGGAGACATTTTTTTTTTTTTTTTTTTTATTTCTAGGAGAGAGAGAGAGAGAGAGAGAGAAGCATGAGCAGGTGAGGGTCAGAGAAAGAGGGAATCACAGACTCTGAAGCAGGCTCCAGGCTCCGAGCTGGCAGTCAGCACAGAGCCCGACGCGGGGCTTGAACCCACCAACGGCGAGATCATGACCTAAGCGAAAGTCGGACGCCTAACCGACTAAGCCACCCAGGCGCCCCTATTTGGAGACATTTTAAACAAAGATTTATAGGTGAAGGAGAGACTGTGTGCTATAGTGAAAAGAATATTGGATCAGGAATCTAAAATCTGGATTGTACATTGAAATGTTAACTAGCTGTTTGGTTTTAGATCTTGACCTTTCAGCAATTGTTTCTTTTACCTACAAAACGTCTAATGTTTTTGTTATTCCAAAATTCTGGGAGATTCCTTGTATTTTAAAGTCTACTTCTGATTTCAGGGAAGAGTAAGTCAGCCACTCCCTAGAGGAAGGATAGTCTAGTCAGTTTGGTGTATTTTCAGAAGCTAAAATCTTTTTGTTGGCCTGCTTATAAATTTGCACATATTTGAAGGCCGTTGCATGAAATTCTGTGGCATAAACAAGCTGCCATCAGAAAAGAATAAGCTGGAAAGATTTTTTTTTTCTTTCTAAAACCATCAGTGACTTTGGAGAATCAAACTTACTGTAGGAGTGGCCATTTTGGTTATTGTCATTGAGAGCAGTTAAATGACTGATAGGCATTGAGAGTAGGTCATCTATGCACACCAGTTGACAGGGTTTTGAAGGCCAGCAAACCGGTCACAGCACCCTTAATACCACTGGTCACTGTCTTCACTTGTTAAAGACTTCTAGGAAAGTATGTCCCACAATTTCCTTTAGTGACCCATTCCACTATATGGTTTTCAGAAAATGTGTTCTAATCTTAGGAATATAATTCCAGAGGTACAGTAAGCCTTTTTTCTAGATATATCCTTGTTGTGCACATATAAGGAAAAGTGACAAAAAGTTATTGTCCTTGATCGGAAAGCATTGGTATTTATGCCACTGATATATTGTTTCTATAAACGTTCAAATTACTCACCTTCAGGGTTTGAATATTTTTTAGCCAACTGTGCAAATTATGAGATATTATTTGGAGTTATTTTGAGTATGAACTCACTTTTCAATAAGTGAAGTACATTTCTTTGGCTTTTTTTTCTTTGAGAGATTGTGCTTTTTCAAGTACTTCTCTGATGAACTTCTTGGAGGTCTACCTGAAAGTACTATTGTTGCATTTTGAAACAATTGACTGCCTTTAGTTTAAAAGTGAGTGAAGTAAGTGTGTGTGCGCGCGTGTGTGTGTTTTCCTTAGGAGCCTGAGGAGGTTAACTTCTTGGCAAATGCAAAAACCTTGAAGTTTTTCGCCAGCTAAGCTACTATTCTGTGAATATAGATTTATAGAGTACGTCATCAAATATAAATAGAAAGCATGTCATAATTAATGGAAAGAATTGTGGAGGAAAAGATTGAAATTAAGACTACTAAGGGTCCAATCTTAAATCAAACCACACATGACAGGAAAGGAAGAAAAAACGTGTTTCATAATGTCTTTTTTTTACTTATCATAAACTTATTATTTTAAGGTTTTTTTTCCATGTGAAGATTTCCTTAAAATCTAATAGCTATTATTAGTTGTATTTGAGATCCCAAAAGGGAGCTTCTTAAAGTATTTATGAAAGCTATTTGTATTCTTTTTTTCCAGCTATATCGCAGTTGTGAAAATTGAACAGGACTTTTTCAAAGCAGTTTCTGTACTTGTTTTGATAATTATAATTGTAGCAACACTCAAGGCAGTTTGGAATATTAGTAACTTTATAGTGTGGAGACTGGTTGTTCATTTTCTTTTCACTAGAAATGACCAACTTTCAAGTTTCTTAATGAGATTATGGAACTCCAGATTTCCTCAAAATCACTTGGAATAATTTTGACTAATTCTGTGCATAAAAGGAAGTAATTTTTATAGCCATGTAATGTTCACGGATGCTATTATTGTATAGCTAAATGTATCTACTAATGTACGACTAGTAAAGCACAGCTAAATGTATCATGCTGTGGTCTTTCTTGTTGAGTATAAATATCAGGCATATAAAGTAGTACATTTCTCCCGCAAATAATTTTTTTCCCAATCAAAACGAGGGTAAGTAATTTGACAATAGGAGAGAGTATTTGAAGGCAGGACAGTCTTAGAATACCCACAAAATATGGTCAATGTACTTAGGCTTCTTTAACTTCCTTTTTCTTCTCTAAAATATATGTCATAATGGTTAAGAGCATGTGCTCTGGAGCCAGACTGTTGGAATTAGTAGCTTTTTAGCTTAGGGCAAGTTATTTACCCTGTCTGGGTTAAATATTCTCTGGGTTAATACATATTTCCTTGTTTGTAAAAGAGGGATGAAAACAGTACCTACATCATAACATTGTAGTTAGGATTAAATGACTAATACATTAGAGCTTTTTCAACAGTGCCTAGTTTGTAGTAAACACTCAATAAATATTTGTAAGCTCCTTGAGAGCACAAACTGTGTCCTATTCATCAATTTATTTGGGGGCTTTACCATTATGTAGTGAATTGAATTTTGTCCGTTCTGAGGATTTACTAATGGATCCAGTCTCTTGGAGAGTGAACAGTAAGGTTGCCTTCCAACAAGCTTCTTGATTACTGCTTGCTTTTTGTTCTCTTACAACTTAAAATTTCATTCTAGCTCTAGGAATCTGAATTCTGTTTCATACCTACTCTTAAGAGAAGGTAGCATACGGAGAGATTTAGCTTGATAGGAGAAGGATTGATGGACAGAAGATACTAAGAAATGGATGTTCGTATTTCACATCTAGTCTATCTTCCCATGGATTGATTTTCCCGTCGATTCCTGGAATCTCAAAATCCCTTAATAGCACTCTGCCGTTGAAGCAGTACTTGTTTCATGTTACCAGGCATTTCCTTTCCCTGTCCTCCCTCATGCACTACAGACTGTGGTTGTGTCCTGTTGTCACATAGTCCCTATGTTACAAGGCTTTTAAGGAATTCTCATGTCATGTTTGGAAGCTGCTTATATTTCACTTACCCATTATAATTGTTATGAAGTCTTTATTAAATACAGTTTTCACTTTTTAAATATCATTTTGTTTGTTACCTGGTTTGTACTCATTGGACATTGTATAAACCTTGCAAGTCATTTATGTGAAAACAAGGGAAAGAACAATATGTTTTTATTTTAACATGAGGTCAGTCTCTAATTCTTTGCCTTTAATTACTAAGTTACTTACCTGGCATCATTGATACAAGTTTTTTTGGCATCATCTTGTTAGCACCTTACATGAGTGAGTATCAGTTCATATTTAAGTTTTGGTAAAGATATGTGTTTACGTTTTCTCACCTCTTACTTCTAGGAATTTAGACTGCTCTTGATGTCACACCCCATAACTTATTCTTCTCAAGATGATGATCCTACTGTCTGTATCTCTCATTTACCAGGTTGATAGTAAACAATAAAGTCTATGTACTTTTTAAAACTACATGTTATAATCAATTTATAGGAAGATTGCTTTACAAAGGATCTATAATTTTGGCACAGCTGTTCAAAATTTTTCATTGTTACTTTTAAAGAATATTAAGCATACTTACAAACATTTTTTATATGCATAAAACTATATAGAATTTCGTCTCTTCTAGGGGTGGAATGCACAATGGAAAAAAAAAAAAAAACAAAACAAAACATGACCGTGGACTGCCCTAGTATTGACGAAGCGTTCATTGCCATACTGTGTCATTACGATTAACCTAGGAATTAAAGTTAAGGATTAATTACTTATTTTGCTAAAGGAAACTCAACCATACTACACAGAATTTATCTTATGAAAACTCTGAGTAGGTTTCTGTTAACATTTTGACCTAGAGAAATAGGAAAAGTAAAAGATAAGACATATATAAATAAGCTAACAGGGGGCGCCTGGGTGGCTTAGTCGGTTAAGCGTCCGACTTTCGCTTAGGTCATGATCTCGTGGCTCGTGGGTTCGAGCCCTGCGTCGGGCTCTGTGCTGACTGCCAGCTCAGAGCCTGGAGCCTGTTTCAGTCTGTGACTTCCTCTCTCTCTGACCCTCCCCTGCTCACGCTGTCTCTCTCTCTCTCCTAGAAATAAATAAAACATTAAAAAATTGTTTAAAAAATAAATAAATAAATAAGCTAACAGATCTCCATGTTACTCTCACCTCCTCAAGGAATATTCATTCCCTTTGTACAAACATCCACATTTTGAATGATCTGTGGGGGGAGGTGGAACTTCCCCCTAGAGTCTTGGAAAGAGAAAAGTGTACTTAGGCTGCCATGTGCCAGTCTTTCTAGCTGGCCAGGAGATAAGGGCTAAGAGGAGATGATCCCTCTCACATTGGGGGAGAATAAAGGGTTGCTACACTGAAATGGAACATTTGCTTATAATTCTAGATCAGAACCCAAATATCTAACCTGCCTGCCAACCACATGATACTGACCAAGCCACTCGAGCCTGAAAAGTTGCAACTAGATGGCTAGTGACTGAAAGAGATGCTTCTAAGGTGCTGTATTCCAGACAAGAGCCTGTGCAAACTTTACACATGTACAACTCAAATAGCAGCTATGAATAAAATAGAAATAAAAATAATTCTGTATATTGTTTTTTATGATTGTCAAGTATTTAAGAATGCAAAGATGGATAAATGTGAAATTTTATAATGTGTAGATCAATAAATCTGGTAAAGAAAATAAGCATAAGTAAACATGGAAAAGAAAATAATTTTCTTTTGTCCCTTTAAAAGCTAGAAATAAAAAAAAATAAAATAAGAGAAATTTCCTTAACAAAACATATCAAACTAAAAGCTAAAATAAAAATTGATAATGAAACACTAGAGAAGCAATGACTGCTAAAAACTCAGAAACCTGTTATCACTACATTATTATATAATATTCTTCTGGATGTGCTGACCAATATAATAAGAAATGAATTAGAACAAAGAATAGTAAATACTAAAAAGAAAGCTGCACAATCCCATTTTTGGTGTGGTATGATTGCATTCCTGGGAAAACCAAAAGTCACCTAAGAAGTTATTGGAACTTATTAATAGGAAGGTAGAGTAACTAGATTTAAGACAAATACTTTAAATTCACTAGTTCTTCTTTATAATAGCAGTAATTATTTAGAAAATATGGTAGACAAGGTCGCTTATAACAAGGACAGAAAATATAAAATTATGTTACTAAGAAATGTGTGAGCCCCTATGGAGAAACCTGAAAATTACTGGGATATGGGCGGGGGGGGGGGGGGAGGGGTGCAGGGAGAGGAACATCATTGTGCCTGAATGGGAAGTTCCAACTATTACAAATATCTGTTTTTCTCAAGTTAACTTAGAGGTTTAGGTTTAGCATAATTCTGATTTTTTTAATGTGTTTGAGAAATTAACAAGATAATTCTTAGTTTTGTCACCAATTCTTAGGTGAAAAAACCAAGAACAGAAACAGAGAGCTAATAATCCTGTGGCCCTATCAGCTATCAAAACACACTATAAAACTATAATAAATAAAAGAGTAGGATACTGGCATAGCATGGATAGTAAAGTTGGTGAAAGGGAATTGAGATCCCAGAAATAGATACTCTAAATATAATAAAAGAATCACCAGAAATCGACAGAAAAAGAAAGACATTCAGTGCATGTTTTTGAGAGTGCTAAATAATACTCAAAATAAATTTGATTCTTTATGTCATCTTATATTCCAAAATAAACTCAAGGAAAATTGAAGAGTTAGATGAAAAAGAGTAAATATCCTTATGCTAGTTTCATTTAAGAAAGATATTTTCTGTGGGGGTGCCTGGGTGGCTCAGTTGGTTAAGCGTCTGACTTGGTCATAAGCCCCATGTCAAGCTCTCTGCTGTCAGCGCAGAGCCTGCTCCAGATCCTCTGACCCTCCCCCTCCTCTTCCCCCACCCAAAAATATTTTTTAAACATTAAAAAGCAAGATATTTATGTGAATGAGGAAATATCTTCCAAACTTTAAAGAACTAGGACTCATGAAGGGAAAATTTATTATATTTGACTCAGAACATTGACATTTATTTTGTCCTTTTCTCCCACTTCCCTCCCCCCAGTACAAATGAACAAATTAAAGATGTGCAAACCAGGAGCAGAAATTTGCAAATATGTAGCAGACAGATGTTTATCTCTATTTATTCGGATCAGATCATTTTATTGGGGCTTCAGGGAAGGGTTGAATGGCTGGGAGGCCAATGAGATCCAACGTCGTTGGCCAGGCCAGGATCTCTCCAACTTTACAACTGCAGAAAGCCAAATGTTTATCTTTAAATTTTAAGGTGTTCCTACAAATGCTTTCAAAAGCACCAAGTTCAGTGTACTTGAATGAACAAAGAACTTGAGAAAACAGGTTCATTTACTAAAGTGAAAATAAAAGCAAATGGGAAAATATTTCTCTCTGACAGATAATCGAAGAAGTGAAACTTAAGTTGCAGTGATAGATTTTTACTTTTTGAATTACCAGGAAATTTTTCTAATGGTTTTGTTGCTGGTGAAGATGCCATGAAATGTGCTTGTTCATATATTTCTTTTGGCAGAGTCTAAACTGATTGAACCCTTCTGGAAAAAAGCAGGTCAGCAGTTTTTGTGCCTTTAAAATTAATGTACCTTTTGATCCCATAATTTCATTTGCAGCATTATATGTAATAATGGAAATGTTAAAACAGCTTAAAATTCAGTAAGTAACCTGTTATATCTTCCATTGAAATAGGTGGTTATAGATCACTATTGTTTATGAGAAATTTACAATAACATGAGGAAATGTTTTTGAAGTGAAAAAGGTAAGATAAAAATCATAATACTGTATGAGCACAACTTTGTAAACCAAAGAAATAAACTAAAAAATATTCATAGAAAAAAAAAAAACCTGTGAGTACATAAAAAATGGGAATAATGGTTGTCTCAGATGCATTTTTCACCATTTTGTTTCCTCATTCATCTGTACATCATTGCATTTTAAGTAGGTACAGAGCACAGTCCCAGATCTTAATAGACACTTTCAGCTAATGTTTAAGTGAATGAATTTCTATAATAAGCATGAGTTACTTTTACATTGAAAGAAACATGAATATAATCCACATCTTAGTAAGAAAAGAAGTGTGGGAAGTTCTCTAGAAAGGAACCTAATTAATACCTTACACTTAGATTTCCAGTTTTCAAAATGTTTCTACAATTCTATTTTATATGATCCTTTTCTGTTAAGAACATCATTATTTGTTAAGCTAAGAATTTCTGTTAACCTTGACTCTATCCTCTCTGACCCACCAAAATTCAATTAATCATCAAATCTTGGGTTTTTCTTTCTTAGAAATGTCTTTTGATTTCATTTTCATCTTTTCTCATTGTCACTGCCTTATTTTAGTTCTCTCCTGTATCAGTGCAGTACCCTGACTAGTCTCTCTACTTTTCTTTTACTTTCCACACTGCTGCCAAAATTATCAGACATGTAAATAACTAGCAGAATTTCATGAATGTGCTATAATAAATAGATTCTGTGGAAGAGAACAGGGAAGAGATTGACACTGCTTCCACACGGTTGCCAAAATATCATGCATCCTAAAATACAAAATTGATCTGCTTAAAGCTTAGTAGTTCCTTGTGGCCTGCATTGCTGCTTCTCAAGCTTTGAGTGTATAAGAAATCACCCTGGGAACTTGTTACAGTGTAAATTATAACCCCTCCCAAAATATAAATTACTCAGACTCTAGAAAATCCGATTCAGTGCATCTCTGGTCCTGGGAACATGCATTTTTAAAAAGGCTTCCTATTCTTGGTCCTATACATGTGATCCCAGGACAGAATTTTGAGGAACAGTGATCTTGGAACAAAGTATAATCTCATTAATTTGCTATCATTCTCACAATTTTGCACCAGCCCACCAATTTCTGTACTTTCCCACTGAACACCTTGCAGCCTAGCCACTGTGAGCTGCCTCAAACTCACCTAGGCCTTTCTGGACTCCTGTGCTCATCAAGCCATGCTGTTTCTTCTGCTCAGAGCCCCTTAGGCTGCTCCTACCCTGACACGCTACCTTGAGCTTCTGTGTAAGTTTGTGTAAAGTATTCCTGGACTCACTCTCCTAAACAGAGGCAGTCTCCCTCCTCGGTTTCCTATAGCCTCTATTTATTATAGCACACACACTGTACTAAGTTTTGCTTACTTATTTACATATCTGTCTTCCTCAATAGATTATAAGGCTTTTGAATTCAGCGATGTCATTTTATTTGTCTTTTACCTTTAGCATAAGCCTGGCGCATAATAATTGCTAAAATAAATGTATGCCATGTAATTAACAATCCAATAAAAATGGGGGAGGAGTGATTAGTCCCATTTTTCAGTGAGAAAAATGAGGTCTTAAGTATTTGCTTAGTTACTCATCTTGTGAGTATAGACTTGAGATTCACATCCCCAAGATAACCTGGCTTCTCTTCTACTTTGGTCCTTACGGGAAAGGTAGACTGTCACAGTAAAATTACACGCAAACACATCCCCTTTTTAAGCATCCCCCTCCACTCATGTATTAGTTGATCATGTTTGGGGCAGAAGATGTTTCAATAGAGGGGCCTTGGGTAGATCAGTTGGTTAAGCGTCTGACTTTGGCTTAGCTTAGGTCATGATCTCCTGGTTCTGTGAGTTTGAGCCCTGTGTTGAGCTCTGTGTGGACAGTTCAGAGCCTGGGGCCTGCTTTGGATTCTGTCTCCCTCACTCTGCCCCTCCCCAACTCATGCGTGCACATGCACTCTCTCTCTCTTTCTCCCTCTCTCTCTCAAAAATGAAAATAAACCGAAAAAAAAAAGATGTTTCAGTAAACTTTGTCATCAAAGTTTATAAAATAAACTTTGTCTTTATAAAATAAAACCTATCCCTCCAGAGCAAGAATTGGTTACTGGATATTAAGCTAGTAATTTGTTTCACATCCAACCCTGGATGCTCTACTTAGGGATGCTAATTTGTATCCCTTGCAGAAACCATATTATGTACCTGATGGGGTTTCCACAAATGCTGGTTTAATTAAATTCAGCTGACAGTTATGTAGGTACCAACTAGGACAGAAAGCTATCTATATATGTATAAGTATTCAAGTAAGTTTCTATCATATTTTTAAAGTTTATTTATTTATTTTGATGGAGGGAAGGGTGAGATGGGGAGAAAGAGACAGAGAGAATCCAAGCAAGCTCTGCACTGTCACCACGGAGCCTGATGCAGGGTTCGAACCTACAAACCGTGAGATCATGACCTGGGCCAAAATTGAAAGTCAGACTGAGCCACCCAGATACCCTTCCACCATATTTTTTTTAAGCTTCACTTTCATAGTTTAAATGTGTTTAGCCTTGCTATATAGTCTCCAATCTCAAGGTGTTGATGGAAATCAACCACCAGCTGCAAAGTTCAGATCCACTGTGCCATAGAATACAAGCTATGGCTTGAACCAAATGTTAGCAATGAAATATTTAGTAGCAACTGTTCTTTTAAAAGAAACATTTTAGATAATTAGAGTCATCTTGTAATATCCTTATACCCAGCTGTCAGCTTTTTACTTTTTCTGCCAATATTTCTGGAACTGAAATCAAGAAAATGGAAATTAGGGTACCATACTTTGACATACACTATACACTTGAAAAGCTGTTATATCTTATAAAGATTTCCAAACAAAGTTCCTTACTTTTTCAAAGATATTTGTAAAAAGCAAATACCTACAGTAACTCTCCCCAATATTAAGCTGAAATATATGCGTTGGTAAATAATAGAGGAGCATTAGAGAATTTGAAAGACTGCCTCTATAAATAGCCACTGGACTTGAAGATTATTAAATCTGAGCATTTTAATTTCACTTTGAAATTTTGTGTTTCTTAATTTTGTTACCATGTTTAATCAGCATCTCACTATCCTCCCATCCTCCCTTTCCTTAGCTTTTGTTATCTTTCTACTTTTAATGTACTCCGATCTCTATTTTCTTTTTTAAATTTATTTATTTATTTTGAGAGAGAGAAGAGCAGGGTAGGGGCAGAAAGAGAAAGAGAGGAAATCCCAAGCAGGCTACATGCTGTCAGTGCAGAGCCCAATGTGGGGCTCAAACCCATGAACCATGAGATCATGACCTGAGCCAGAATCAAAAGTGGGAACCTTAAGTGACTGAGCCACCCAGACGCTCCCATCAAATGTCCATTTTCTGTCATCTCAGCTTTCAGTAATAGCCCTGATTCCCCACTAATGTTAGACAATGATAATATTACTCCATTTTTCCTTTCAAGTCGTTTTCCTACTCTTTCACCACATATTATACAAATTTTACATATTATACAAATTTTACATTGTCAAGTAATGATAACATTTACATTCTATTCTATAACCATGCTTAACCCTGCTTATGTTTTGACTACAGGTAGATTTTATTTGAGTTTTTTCCTCTAACATTCCCAGTTGCCTTTTTTCTATTGTAAAAATAGCCATGTACATTCTTCATATGCATGTCTTTAATACTAATAACTCCTCAATGTTTTTATCTGTTGCTTAGAGCCAGTTATATTCTTTTTCCTAAAAACTTTTCCTTGGGCCATACAGATTTCATCTTCTAGCATGGGTTTATTTCTTCCTACGATTGATAAAACTTTACCCTAGGATTGCTTTTTCTTATTACTTATGTTGTTTGGCCACTGGGTCAGTTCCACCATTTCTAGTATAGGATATATTCTTTCTTCACCTCCATCTTTGGTTGGCTGGAACAATAAATCAGTCCCTCAAAATTGATTCATGGAAGGAAAATTCATGGAAATACCTTTATTTTTTCTTTCCACATGATAATTTGCTGAGCATAGAATGCTTGGCAATTATTTTCCAACAGATTTTGATTACTGCATAGTTTTTTATTTGTTATTATATTTTTATTTTAATTTCAATGCAGTTAACACCCAGTGTTATATTAGTTTCAGATGTATAATATTCACTACTATTATTGAGAAGAATGTTTGTTGCCAGTCAGGTAATTTTCCCTTACATACTTCCTATTACCTATTTTTTCTCTCTGTAAAAGCTTTTAGGCTCTTATCTTTGTCTTTTATCATCTAGTATGGAGGAGTTTTTTATATTTATTCTGCTCAGTTGTCTCTTTTAATCTAAACATGTAAGTCTTTCCATCTCAGATGTTTTTTTAACATCTTTAATTTTCTTTCTCCATTTTTCTCTTATTTCTTCTGGAATAACAAGTATTTGGTTGTTGGACCTCTTTGATTCATCTTATTATCTGTTTACCCCTTATTTTCAATATATTTCTTTTTGCTCTATGTTTCAGCATATGTTTTTTTAATTTTGAAATCCAGTCAGTGAGACAGATCACTTAATCTGCATTTTATTTTGAATAAAGATGAGTAATTATCATATTTTTGGCCTCTTGCATTTCTTTTTCTGTGAACTCTTTGTTCATATCCTTCTGTCCATTTTTTATTGAGTTGTTCCTATTTATACAGTAGGGACTTCTCCCATTGTTAATTATATGAGTAGCAAATAATTTTTACTAGTATATCTTTTGTCTTTGCCTGTGGTGTTTTTCCCTACATACAGGAATTTTTGTTTCTTGTGTAATTGGATTTATCAATCTTTTTATGGCATCTTAATTTCACTTAGAAAAGACTTATTTAAAAAAGGATCATCTCATATCTTCTTACAGTATTTTTATGGTTTTGTTTTTACATTGTGATTGTTATTCTAAGTAGAATTTATCTTAATGTAAGATGTAAATTGGGAACCCACTCTTTTTTTCAAGTGTCCAGCTAGTTGTTCCAAATGGTTTTTCTCTATTGATTTGAAATAACATCCTTATTATATAATACAATCTGTGTCTGTTGTAAATTTTCTGTTCTGTTGATGTGAACGTCTTAACCATGTAATTATTGTGATTTTATTATATATGTTAATATCTGCTAGGACTAGACCCTTTTCTCTTTCTTTTTTTTCTCCCCTAATTTCTCCTGGGTTTTCTGCTTTTATTTCTTTTTTTTAACATTAGACTCAACATAATATATTCTGCACACACAAATCATACTAGTATTAATTGGGATGTTAAATGTATAGATTATTTAAGGGAGATTATTTAAGGGAGAATTGACATCATTATGAAATTGAGTCTTCCTGTTTAAGAACATGATATGTTTCTCCATTCCTTCAAGTCTTTTGTTTTACTCAGGAGCATTTTAAAGTTTTCTTTATCTTAAAGCAGTAAATATTAAACTTCTTTTTCCCCTCCAAGTGGCTACCAGGATCATCTAGTAAATAATCTATCCTATTACCTCACTTAGAGATTCTGGGTTTTTCCCCCATACAGAATTGCAGCAACTACTTGTGTTTATTTCTGTACTCAGTTCTATTCTCTGGATCTGCAGCAGCCAATACTATATATACTATTTTTATAACCGAAGTTTTGATGCCTACTAGGCTAGTGTCCCCACATTATCCTTCTTTTAAACACTCAGTATATTAAAAGCTATCATAAAACTTCTTGCACTGTTTTAAAGGCTCTCTTACACACACACACACACACACACACACACACACACAAAACTACAGCCTCGGTTCAGGTGTTAGTTATCTTAAGTAAAGTGTTAGCTAATGGATTGAATACTTTGTGAAAGCATACATAGGCACACTGCACAATCAAATGGAATTTATTCTAGAAATACAATGGGTCATTTTAACATTAGGAAATCTGTAACATGCATACACATACATGTTCTTAGTCACTCACACAAAAACACATAACCTTAGTAAAATATGAATAGAAATATATTCCTTGACATACTAAATAGTAAATGTCCCAAACCAGAAGCCTCAGTCAGGCTTAGTAATGAAAGATTCACACTTCACTCATGTTATGATTAACACAAAGAACAATCAATAACTCTTCTCATTTGTGTTGGGATACAACCCTAATACAGTTAGACAAGGGAAAGAAAATGAGTATAACCAAGGAGGAAACAAATTATTATTTCCAAATTTTACTTTCCATTTTGTATATCCATTTCTCTATCCTAACTTCCCATTCATAACCTGTCCTCTAAGTATAACCAGAGTAAATAGAATGTGATTAATTCTAGGCAGGGGGAAACAGAAGAGGATAAAGGACTATAAACCATATATTTTTATTTTTAGTGTAGAATTATAATCAACATTTTCTTTTTAAAAGTATATTCTCAGTCTATCATTATAATCCCGTTTTAAATTTGTATTTATTTTTCATCATTAAAATAATTGCATCTTCATAATCACAGCACGCTGAGGTTGGGTGATTCTCCTCCATAGAAAACAGGGACAAGAATGCTAGAGTAACTATAATAATATCAGTGAAGATATATTTTAAAATAAAGAGAGATACTAGAGACAGAGAAGTACATTTTATAAATACAGGGAATGAATGCAGCAGGAAAGTATAAAAATTCTAAATTTATATGAGTATAGCAGAGGCACAAAATACATAGAAGCAAAACCCAACAAAACTGAAAGGAGAAATATACAGTTCAGCATTTAGTGTTGGAGATTTTAGTATATTTCTCAATAGTTAGTTGATAGGATAAGTAGGCAGCAAAATGGGATAAAGAAGACTTGAATAAGGCAAGTTGATCTAATTGACATCTACAATAAATTACACCCAACACATTCAAAGTAGATTTGAAACATTCATCAGAATGAACCATCATCTACTGACCCACACATGTAAAATGTATCAGTAAATATTAAAAAATCAAAATTATGCATTGTTTTCTGCAACCACAAGGAATTAAATTTTAAAAATCAATACAAAAAAATCAGAAAGAAATAAGGAAAATCCCAAAATATGTCAAAATTAAATAATATATTTCTAAGCCATGGATGAAAGAAGAATTCACAGGGGAAATTAGAAAATATTTTTACCAAATGAAAATAAAAATACAGCATATGAACATAATCAGTATATAGCTAAAGCAGTGCTAAGAAAGAAATGTGTACCTTAAAAATTTTTTTGTTTATTTCTGAGAGAGAGAGAGACAACGTGAGCAGGGGAGGGTCATAGAGAGAGGGAGACAGAGAATCTGAAGCAGGCTACAGGCTTTGAGCAAGCTGTCACAGAGCCCGACATGGGGCTCGAATCCACAAACCGTGAGATCATGACCTGAGCCAAAATCAGATACTTAACCGACTGAGCCACACAGGCACCCCAGAAATGTGTTAACTTTAAAGACCTACTAGAGAAAAAGAAAGGTCTAAAATCAGTGACCTAAGCTGCTGCTTTAAGAAGCTAGAAAAGAAAGAGTAAAGTAAACCCAAAGTAAATAAAAGAAAGGAAATAAGATCACAGTACAAATCAAGGAAATAGAAAATAGAAAATCAATGAAATGAAAAGCTGGTTCTTTAAAAAGCTCAATAGGAATTGATAAACCTTTAACTAGAATGATCAAGAAAAAAGGAGATGCAGGGGTGCCTGGGTGGCTCAGTCAGTTAAACGTCCAACTTCAACTCAGGTCATGATCTCACAGTTTGTGGGTTCGAGCCCCACGTCCAGCTCTGTGCTGACAGCTCAGAGCCTGGAGCCTGCTTCAGATTCTGTGCCTCCCTCTGTCTGCCCCTTCCCCAGCTTACACTCTGTCTCTCTCTCTCTTTCAAAAATAAACATTTTAAGAAAGGAGATGCAAATTAACAATATTAAGTATCTATATTATAAATATTTAAAAATATAATAAAGGAGCATTATGAACAACTTTTCACTAACGACTTTGACGACTTAAATTAGGTGGACAAATTCTTTGCAAACTACAAATGACCAAAATTGACTCAAAAAGAAATAGAAAATGTAAATAGACTTATATAAAGAAATTCAATTAGTAATTTAAAACTTCCAACAACAAAAAAATTCAGACCCTAAAGACATAGCTGATAATTCTGGCAAGCATGAAGGAATTAATAATAACAGTCCTGCTAAAGTTTTCAGAAAATAGAGGAGTAGAAAATGTCACAACTCATGTTGAGGCCAGTATTACCCAGTTACCACAGCCAAATGAAGACACTGTGGGAAAAGAAAACTAGTAGCCAATATTCCTCATGAACTTAAGACACAAAAATCCTTAACAAAATATTAGCATGATAAATCTAGCAATATATTAAAAGGATAATACATCAAAACCATGTGTGATTTATCCTAGTATTGCAAGGCTGGTTTAACTTCTAAGCTTCAATTCAATGTAATATACCATGCTACAAAGATAAAGCTGAAAAAAATGTATGATTATCCCAGATGCAGAAAAAGTGTTGACAAAATTTAGTATAGACTCATAATAAAATTTCTCAGCAAAGAGAAATTGAAGGCAACCTCCTTAACCTGATAAAGGATGTTTATGAAAAAACCACTAACATAGATCATATGAATGATTTTATGCATTTCCACTTAAGATCAAGACCCAAGTCAAGGATGTTTTCTCTCAGCACTTTTATTCAACATTACACTGGAGGTCATGGTTGGTGCATTAAGACAAGAAAAAGAAATGACATGCAGAATGAGAGGATGAAGTAAAATTACTATCCAAAGATGGCATGTATATAGAAAGTTCTAAGAAATCTGCAAAAAAAAAAAAAAAAAAAAGACTAATACGTGAGTTTAGCATAGCTATAGAAGATGATAAACAAGAACTAATTATATTTCTATATACTAGCAATGAATGATCCAAAAATGATATTAAAAAACAAAAAACCACAGTAATATTGTATAACTACTTAGAAATGAATTCAACAAAAGATATTCAAAACCTGTACACAAAACTACAATGTATTGCCTACAGAAATTAAAGAAGACCTAAATTAATTGAGAGATAACCATGTTTTTGAATTGGAAGACTAAATATTGTTAGGGTGGCAGTTCTCACAGAATTGAGCTTAATCAATCAAAATCTTGTCAGTCTTTTTCATAGGAATTGGCAAAATGATTCTAAAATTTATATGGAAATGCAAAGGCATAAAGTAGCAGCAAAAAAAATGTAAGCAGAATATCTAAGGACTTAAAATACCTGATTTTTAGAATTGCTATGAAGCTAAACTAGTCATAATGGTTCAGTATTAGCATAAGGATAGACATATAGATGAATGGAGGAAATTTGGAGTCTAGAAATTGAACTGTACTTACTAGGATAATTGATTTTTTACAAAAATGCTAGTAACAATTCAAGGGGGAAATAATAATCTTTTCAAAAAATGGTTCTAGAATAACTAGATGTGTATTTGGAGAAAAATTTTTTATGTTTATTTTCTTTAAGAGGGAGGGAAGAGAGAGTGGGGGAGAGGGAGAGAGAGAGAGAGAGAGAGAAAGGGAGACAGAATCTTGGACAGGCTCTGGGCTTTCAGCACAGAGCCCTATGTGGAGCTCAAACTCATAAACCCTTGAGATGGTAACCTGAACATTTGGAGAAAATTTTTAAAAGATCCTTAACACAATCTTCACACTAAACCCTCAAGTTCATTCAAAATGGATCCTAAACATAAATGGTAAAAATGAAAACACCATACTAAGTGAAAGAAGCCAGACACAAAAGATTACATACTGAATGATTTCAGTTATATGAAACTCCAGAATAAGAAAAAACATATAATAACAGAAACCAAATTATTAGTTACCTAGGACCTGCGGTAAGAATGGAGATTGAGGATTGACTACAAAGGGAGAGAATTTTTAGGGGTAGATAACTGAACTGTTTTAAACTTGATTGTGATGGCAATTTTCACACCTGTTACGTTTACCAAGACACATTGAACCAGATTTTAAATTACCTCAGATAAACAAAAATACAATTATGTGATTTTAAATTACTATTAAAAGATTAATTAAAAAGTTTATTATTCCTCCTTCCTCCCATCCTCTCCTCTGAACTTATGTAATACTTCAGGAAAACCACTTTCAACTATTTCAGCTGCTCATATTTACCAATTACAGTAATGGGATATAGTGCTATTTCTTGGTCCACCAATATTTGACATCCATTAATTTCTTATAACATGATCTTACCTCTTTTAATGCCTTACTTTGCCTTATCTCATATCCTAATATATTATTGCTGGCTAATAATAAAAACTTACTATTTTTATTATTATGACCATATAAATATTATTCAGTAATGAAACAAATAGTACATGTGGTTGTATCTTTTCTGGTATAGTATTTTTTATTGTTTTAATTACCTCATTTAAAATTTTGCTTAGTGACCATTGCATCTGAGTTTCTTCCCACACACTTCAAGCCACCTTTGTAATACCGTGCACCTCTGAGATTATTAGTTTGGTTATTTTCTGAAGAAACCCTTCCTAGAGACTTCATTTTCTCTGATTTAGTCTTGACTGCTCCCTAGGCCTGTTTGACAGCTGTTGTCATAAGACTTCTCTTTGCTCTCATCCTGGAAATTCCCTACACCTGCTTCCTGTGTTGGAGCCTTCATTTCCTGTACCCCATATCTTCATGGTTTGTTCCCTCATTTATGGGGGCATATCCTTTAGTGGCTTCCTGAAAACAGATAACAGAGGTAAATTTTTTGAGGTTTTGTATACCTGAATATGTCATTTTCTACTCCTACAATTATGTGATATTTTAGATGAGTGTAGAATCCTAGATTGAAAATCATTTTTACTCAGAACTTTTACAGTGTTCTATCTTCTAGTTTCCAGTTGTGTTATTTAGTGGTCCAGTGCCATTCTGTTTCATGATCTTTTATTTATTTATTTTTCTCTTTGGAAGTGTTTATTATCTTCTCTTCAAGCCTAGTATTCTGAAACTTTAAGGCATTGCATTTTTCATTCATTGTACTGTGCACTAAGTAGGTCCTTGCTTCCTGCAGACTTAACATTCTTCAGTTCTTGGAAATTTTCTTGCTTTACTTTTTTGATATTTTCTCACCTCTGGTTTCATTGGTCTTTCTGAAATTCCTACAAATCACATATTAAACTTCCTGGATTTCTTTTTCTAATTTTTTATCTTTCCCTTCTCTTTCTCCTCTCTTTCTCTTTTTTCTGCCTTCTGGAAAATTGCCTTCACCTTAACTTCAAGTTTTCAGTGAACCTTTTTTTCAACTCTTATTGTCGAATTATTCTTTCTTGTTGATTGCTCATCTGGTTACTGATATAATATTTTCTCTTAGAATATCTCAATTAGTTTTCTTGACATTTTTTTCTGTTCCATCATTGTTTCTCAGCACTCCTATGATGTTTTGGTCTCTGTCTTTAGTATTGGAGACTTGCCTGAAATGCATAAAAATTTTTGACTGTCATTCATATTTAAAAGGCTTTAAAAAATGGTGGAAAATAGAGTTTGAGGGCAGAGCTCTTGTCTATTGGTGGACTGTGCTCAAGGAAATCCCTAAACGTCATGATCTTTCTCTAGGTTAGTCAGTTTGGGATCCTTTTCTGGAGAATGTTTACTACCTCTTGTGTAGAGCTGCTTGTGCTCTTGAGCCATACTGAGAAAGGGGCTTCAAGTCTTTCCTATAATCTTCTGGTTTTAGTCACAACTTTACCCTTATCTACTTTTGTGTCTGTTTAAGTCCAGAGTCCCTTGAGTTTAATTTTTCCAGAAACTATACCTTCTGATTTCTGAAGGATTGGGAAGTCAATTGCCTACACTACGTGGACTTACCTGGAATTCTAATAGTTCCAGGTATCTCCTAGTCCCAAATCTTTCTAATGTTCTTTGAGAATTGGCTTGGTTCTTAGCTATAGGCACTTAAATTTAATATTCCTCATCTCAATGATCATTTTTTTTTTTTTACCCTGTCTGTATGTTATGGTTTAGGGGTACAGTTTTCTGGCTTCATCAAAGAAGGTGTTTGTTTTTCTTATTCTCCTTATTTAGGAGTGACTGGAGGCACAGAGGTCTTTATACTGATGGTTTGAAATTAGAAGTCTGATTTTTTTTAATGTTTTACTTTTGAGAGAGAGAGAGCGTGAGCGAGGGAGGGAGAGAGAGAAAGGGAGACACAGAACTGGAAGCAGGCTCAAGACTCCACACTGTCACCACAGAGCCTGATGAGGAAATCATGTCTCAAGCCAAAGTTGGAGGCTTCACCAACTGAGCCACCCAGACACCCCTGTTTCTTCCCTTTTTAAAAACACATTGTTCTACAGCTCTTCCTCAACCTCCTTATGTATTTTGGTATTCTTTTCATATCAGTACATACAGATCTACGTCATTCATCTTAATAGCTGTGTAGAATTTTATAAAATACACTACTGTAATTTACATAGTTATTCCCCTATTAATATGAGGTTGTTTCCAGTTTTTGCTTTCATGAACATTGCCTCTTTGAATATTCTTTAACCTACTTTTTGGTAAATTTGTACAAATATATCCATATATTAACTTCCTACTGGGGGATTGCCTATTCTAAGAATATGTACATTTTAAATTTTGAATCATATTGGGGTGCCTGAGTGGCTCAGTTGGTAACACGTCCAAGTCTTGATTTGGACTCAGGTCAAAATCTCATGGTTTGTGAATACATGCCCCATATCTGGCTCTGCACTAGCACAGAGCCTGCTTGGGATCTCTCTCTCCCTCTCTCTGCACCTCCCCTGTTTGCATTCTCTCTCTCTCTCTCTCTCTCTCAAATAAATTTTTAATCATATTGTCAGAATGGTCTTCTAGAAAGATTACGTTTCCACCAACTTTCTAAGAGTGCTATTTTTGCAGTCATGGGTTTCATCAAGCTTAATTTTTTCTCAATCTGATAAGTAAAAAATGGGAATGTATCATTGTTTTTATTTACATTTAGAATTATTGTCTTAAGCTTATACTGTTTAAATTTCCTTTTCTGTAAACTGTATTTGTAATGTTTTCATATTCATCTTTTTCTTACTGACTTGTCTAAATTATTTGTAAATTACCCCCCAAAAAATTAGCCTTTTGTCCTATGTATTGCAAACATATCTTTTCCAGTTTGCCAGTGGTCTTTGAATTTGGTTTGTGGTACTTTTCCAGACCAAAATCTTTTACTTTTATGTAGCCATATTTATCCACTTTTTTCCTGTATGTCTTCTTGGTATTATAGCATTAATATGTAAATAAACCATAGTTTTCCTTTATATGAACAGTAACCAATTATATAATGGAAGAGAAGAACGCATTTACGAAATTAACAAAAAATCACTTACCTAGAAATAAATTTAGTAAGCCATAGCAGAACTTACATGAAGAAATCTTTTAAGACTCTAAGAAGGCAAAGATTTCTTGGACAAGACACAAGAGGCACTAATCATAAAAGAAAATAAGATGAATAAAACTTTACCAAAATTAAAATTTTTCGCTCATCAAAAGATAACATTAAAATAATTAGGTATGGCACAGAATGGGAAAAACTATTATCAGTTTTTCAAGTGACAAAAGAACTTATACCAGAATATATAAAGAACCTCTGAAATCAACATTGTAAAAAACCAACTACCAAATATAAAAATGCATAAAGACTCAGACATTTCACAGAAGATAAACAAATGGCCAGGCCAGTAAGCACATGAAAATATTTCAACATCATTAGTCATCAGTAAACACTATGGTTTTAATTTGTAGAGATACCACTGTGTACCCACTAGAATAGCTTAAATAGAAAATCTTATACCACTAACTAGTTAACGGGGATGTAAAGCAACTGGAATTCTCACTTATTGCTGGCAGTAATGCAAAATGGCCAGTCATTTTGGAGAACTGGTAGGCACTTTCTTACAGTTAAACATAATGTTTACCTTATGTACTGAGAGGTCACCAAGACCACCCCTAGGTTTGATGGTTTGCTAAGAGGACTCGTAGGACTTGGTGTGTAATCATACGTATGACCAAAGAGTACAAACCACAGTCAGCAAAAAGAAAAGGTGCATGAGGAGAAATCCAAGGGAGATTACATAAACCATGATTTACAACATAAACCATATTGTTTTCATAAACAGCTTAGGCACAGTGAGCCAATTTTATCAGTTAGGGGGTAGGAATTCTCTCAAACTCCTTGATCCAACTTCCTACATACCAACCAAGGACCAACTCTGCAAGCAAGCCTTCTTAAGGACAAGTAGTCGGTCTGCATACCATACAACCCAGTATTTTACTGCTAAGTATTTACCAAAAGAAATAAAAGTATATATCCAATAAAAAAAAAACTATTATAAGAAAGTCCATGGCCAAAACTGGAAACAGCACATATATTCAACAACTGGAGAATGGATAAATGAGTTGAAATATATCTTGGACTGTTACCTGGCAATTAAAAAGAATTACTGATATATCAACAACCTGCATAAATCTCAAATACAGTATGTTAAGCAAAAGAAGCCAAACACAAAATAGTATACATTGTATGATTCAATTTATATGAAGTCAAGAACCTGCAAAAATGACCTATGATTACAGAAATCAAAACGTGATAATTGAGGGGCAGAGAGAGAAATGAATTGGAAAGTGCATGAGATAATGTTCTGGGTTAATAGAAATGCTCTATATCTTGTTTTGTATGGTGGTTACATTGATAAAAAGTTGTCAGAAGTCATCAGACTGAACACTTAAGATGTTCAGTTCACTATATGTTAATTATAGTACAATTAAAAAGTAATTAAGGGACATTGAAAAACAGATAAGTGTAAGTACATACTTGGATAAGAAGGATACGTCCCTAAATTAGTATAAACCAGAGTTTCTCTGTCAAAATACAAACAAGTTTTGCTTTGATCTTTGTTTTTGAATGTTACGATGAGACTGAATGGAAAGAATCTGGGCTGAATTGAAATGAGAGGTGCAATTGAAATGGCAATGAGTGGAAATAGAGGCAGGAGAAAGATCATGGACCCTTTTTGCAAAAGCAAAGAAAGCTGTAAAGGAGAAAAATTGATCTAGAAAGATTAGAGCTTGAAGTGTGGGGGAAAAGAGAGTAAGGGCAGAGCATAGTTGTAATGGTTGGTGAGGCTTTGAGTTTGAACTATATTCTGTAGATACTAGAAATTCATCATATTTTAATTGAGTAGTGATGTGATTAGATAGGTGTTTTAGGTAGCCAGTACTCCTCACACTGGCTAATAAGTTGGGGAAGGGAGAAACTAAATACTGTGCTTTCACGGCTTCTTGCTTTAGTTCATGCAGCACTTAGGCTGCTCCTCATTTTGTACCTGTCAGAAAGCCTATCATTCATTAAGTGCTTTTCCCTTACGCACATATGTACACTTTCTCCTGCAATTACTATATTCTGCTTCTTAGATTGTCAAGTATTAGAACTCTATCCTTTTCACCTTCACTTACACACACATATGAATGATTTTCTTCTCTCTCTTTTCCGTCACCCATCCCTTCACCTTAATTGCCAGGGTTTTATAGATAGCAACTGCTTTATGAAGGCTTGTTGAATTAGAGATCTATCATTGTTCCATATGAGTACTCTTTAGGGTTTAGAGGTGATAGAGAAGAACCCCCCCAAAAGTGATGCATTTGAGGGTGATTTAATGGGTGGAAGCGACATCATGCATGAGAAGTTGAGAACTCCAAAGGCTCCAGCCTTGGAGATTTAGAGAGTGGTGGTGTCATGAATAAACAGAGTAAGAAGTGCCAACAAGAAAAACAATTAAAATAGGCCAGAAAAATATCCTAGAAAGATTATTTTGACTTTTATTGGGGAAATTTGCAGGAAAATTTTAAATCATTTAAAACATCAATAGTTCCTTACCTTTGTAACTTTTACCTTTTAATTGTGAAAATATTTTAAGATGAGATACAAAATATGAACATGAGAACTGTCTAACATTTAACATTATGGAAATATTCACTGTTAGAATGTTCTCTACTATATATTGTATAGTCACTGTATTATTGCAGTGACTTTGTAATAGATTACTCAAATAGTGAAGAAGAGGTGGGGGAGGGGTGTGTCTGTCTACCTATATTTTGTCCTGGGAAGATGACATTACGACAGGACAGAACAAAAGAGCAGTACTGAAAATAGTTACATTAAAGGTTGTTTTTCTGTCACCACACACCAGATATGTAGAGTAGTAAAAGCAGACAGATGGACAGTTCTGCTAGTTTCGGAGTGTTCGAATACAGAAAAGAAACATTCTGTTCCATTTATTCAGAAAAGGAATTTCTAGGCTAAATTACTAGTTTCAGTAATAGGTTTCATATTCTGACCAAAGAAACATTTTTTTTTACCCTGGGGATAATGACTCATACTCTTCTCAGAATTTTGCTTTTGTGTAAACTAAAGTGCAGTCATAAATACAGCACTGTTATTTAGATCATAGTGCTAATGATACCATTGTGAGTAGACTAGTTCTTAGACTAGCTAAGAACACTAGTATTGTAAAGCCAATTGAGACAAAGGGTCCAAGCACAGGTTTTAATCAGCCGATTCCTAGGGATGTGAAAGTAGATTTTTTTAACTAATAAGCTAATTATTGTGGTTTTGTTAATTATGCTTTAAAAATAGAGCCCATACTTTTATCTTTAAAAAAAAAACAAAACCCTGTCATTTTGAGGTTGCAACAAAGGGTGAATTTCTGACTTCCAGTATTGACACTGGGAATACTTTATAGAATTTTTTCTGTGCCTTTTTTTCTTATGCTCCACCAAATTGGTATGAGACTATCAGACTGTGATCACCTAGACCACGAAGCCACTCTCAAATGAGAGAAAGTATAAGCATTGACTAGATGAAGTTAAAAGTTTACAGTCCAGTTTTAGTTTAACCTTAATCTTGCAATTTAAGAAATAGAGGTTTGAATGTGCTCTTTATGTACCATAACAGACTTTAAATTTTCACCTGAGCATTCTCCATCACGTGTCCAGCCCTGTAGTAACCATTACTGAGCAAGACTCAGTATCATCATCCCCCACAATATCTCTTTGCACTCATTCCCTTTTTAGAGTATTACTCCCTATTTAGGGTTCAGAATTTTAGCCTCTTTAAATGCTCTTTTTCAAACTTTCTTATATCTTGCTCTGTGCCTTTATTTTAATTTCAGCAAGATTACCTAATAAATTGTAATGTGTGAAGTAGTTGTTGGGATAATAGTTTAATGACTTAGGTTAAATAACTAGTTTCTGTCAGTTGACACATTTTCTAAGGAAGCAGTTTAACTTAATGAATTATTATAAGGTATTTTTTATTGTTTAACTATATGTCTTAAGTGGTCAGCTGATGATACTGAACATCAATGAATAAAATAGAAATATTCTACTTACTGATCACTTATGTTGCTATTTTTACACAGTTACACCCATCTCAATTTGTCATTCTCATTGCTCTCATTTTAAGGTATAGTGACTGTAGTTTCCCAGATACATGGTATACTATATTAAGTGTAAGTGAACAGTAAATGTTTAAAAGACAAAGGCCATCTAATATTTCTCTTTCATCATTAAATGGATTCTCTGAAGTACCATGCTCATATTAGAGTGGCTGAAAATAACTGGGTTTTAAAAGTGTTTGTGCTTCTCTCAACAATAGCTAAAACATGGAAAGAGCCTAAGTGTCCATCAACGGACGAATGGATCAAGAAGATGTGGTTTATCTATACCATGGAATACTACATGGCAATGAGAAACAATGAAATCTGGCCATGTATAGCAACATGGATGGACCTTGAGGGTGTTATGCTGAGCGAAATAAGTCAGGCAGAGAAGGACAAATATCATATGTTTGCACGTATAGAAGGATTAGGAGGAACTTAACTGAGGACCATGGGGGAGAAGAAGGGGGAAAATGGTGGGGGTAAGGGAGAGAGGCAAACCATGAGAGACTCTTGAATGATGAGAAACAAACTGAAGACTGATGGATGTGGGGGGGAGGGGGGAGATGGGCATGGAGGAGGGCACTTGTGGGAATGAGCACTGGGTGTTATATGGAAACCAATTTGACAATAAACTATTTGTAAAAAAATAAAAGCGTTTGTGCTTACATACCTCCACATTGCTGTTGCTATCACTCAGAACTCTTCTGTTCACATCTTGGTGATGCTTGTGCTGACATTAAGCCCCCTTCTCTCAGGTCGTACTTCTGGGAGACCTGTGTTCCTTTGCTTGCCAAACAGCTATTCACCTTATTTCAGATTTTGCTTTAGTGAAGTAGCCCTTTTATCAGAGATCAAATATTGAAGGATGACAAATCACAATTAAAGTTGGTCAATAATTACTTCAGTGGAGTTTTTCACCATTACTATTAAATACTAAACTTTTCTGTTATTGCCAGAAATTGGAGTGGATGGCAGATTTTGAGTTTAGAATGTTGAATTGGTCAAAAATGAAAATAATACTCCAAAGCAAATAGACTTTCTGTGAAATAAATGTGGATTCAATTAGGTGAATTTATTGGGTCTACTAGTACCCCCAGTCATAGCTAGCTTTGGACTTTATTGGACTCTTTATTGGACTGTACTAGACTGTACATTTACTATTTTTTCATTTGGGGATTCTTTTTTCTTTGTCTGTGGTTACAGACTAATGTTCTGAGGAAGACAGCACAACTGATCTACTGAGAAATCTGTAGCTAACTCAAGTTTCACTTTTAATGGCAGTAGACTCATCTTTTCATCATTGTCAAGAAAGACCATAAGGTTAATTAGTGGAGTGCAGGCAAGTTTTAGTGCATCTAGACACTAGCATCTAGACCTACCACCAGAAGAAATAGTACTTGACTAAAAGCCCCAGTAGTAAACTATATCTTCATCCTATGACATAAAGAAGTAAGATAGCTGTTCATTCTTGATGAATATAGAAAACGAAAAGGAACCCTGTGAAGCACATGTTTTCCCGAAGTTCATCCACCCTCACCCATAGTAGTAAGAAGACTTGGAAGAAGATTGTTGAAATAAATTAAATAAAATAAATAAATAAATAAGAAATAGTCATTTGATAAGGAAGTTCTCATCCTTGTGGCTTATGGAAACATTTTGCCTTCAATTTATTACAGATCTTTAAAAGAATAAAGTCACACAAGCTGGAAGACACATTGCTAGGGTTACCTTGTACTTAATATTCTTAATTCAGATGTTTAATCTGGATATTCTTAAACTTTATAATGAATGTATCTAGCTAGGACCTGGATAATGTACTCTCTGTCTCTTCTTTTTCTGTAAATCACTAGCAACCAGGAAATAACAGTTTTACAAATCAACCAAATCCAGGATGGTGTTAGCTTCTTTAGGGCAAAAATGAATGAAGTTATCTTTGGTGAAGTCCCCCAGACTTTTGAAAGAGAGGGAGTTAGTTTTCATACTGACTTTAAGTTGAAAAGTTAGAGCCCTTTTATTTTTTTTATTTTTTTTTATTTTTTTTAACAAATAGTTTATTGTCAAATTGGTTTCCATATAACACCCAGTGCTCATCCCCACAAGTGCCCTCCTCCATGCCCATCTCCCCCCTCCCCCCCACATCCATCAGTCCTCAGTTTGTTTCTCAACATTCAAGAGTCTCTCATGGTTTGCCTCTCTCCCTTTCCCCCACCATTTCCCCCTTCTTCTCCCCCATGGTCCTCAGTTAAGTTCCTCCTAATCCTCCTATACGTGCAAACATGTGATATTTGTCCTTCTCTGGCTCACTTATTTCGCTAAGTATAACACCCTCAAGGTCCATCCATGTTGCTACATATGGCCAGATTTCATTGTTTCTCATTGCCATGTAGTATTCCATGGTATAGATAAACCACATCTTCTTGATCCATTCATCCGTTGATGGACGCTTAGGAAGTTAGAGCCCTTTTATACTTTCTTAATCCATCAATCAAGAAAGAAGCAATGTGTGGTTGGCAACATCTATGTAATTCCAAGTAATAAATTTATTTTCTTCCTGAAGTAGATGGGACATGAGTCTCGTTTGTAAAGGGGAATTACAAAGAACTGTGAGCCCCATATTTTGGGTATCATCAGTAATAAGTTTATAAATTTTCCTGTAAAAGGTTTATCTTTCAGGACCTTTTCTCTTTATGTTCCATGGGAGCTAAAATGTTTGATTAGAAGGAAATTAGAGTAACATTTCAAGAACCCCTCCATATTTTACATTTCCTTCCTTCTTGCTGGGCTTGTCTCCATTGATCTCATATTAGTAAAATTTTCATGTAGACAATCAGGTGCATAATTAGGGTTCTATTTTCCCTGTATTGTTGAAGTATACTCTTGGCCCTTTGATATAGATATAGCTGTAAAATTTAAATACTTTAGGATTATTTCTCTCTTTTATATAAAAATACTAGTTTGTAACCATTTACAAGGAGAGTGGGTTTTTTTCTCATTAAAAAATTACTCTCCACATTATACCAGATTTCCTTTAAGTGAACCATATAATCAATTAATGTAGATGATGAGCTGTATTGTTGGTTTTTAGTCCAAAAAGTTCGTTCCTGTTTATTTTCAATCAAACCAAATACGATTAAAAGGCTTTTTTTTTTTTTTAACATGAAGAGAAAATCAGTGGTATGGTCTACGTAATTCGTCTTCACTTCTCTCTTTTCCTAACTGGACGTTATTTTTTCCAGTCCAAGAGCCAAAAGTATTTGTAACCGTCACTTTGCATTTTTATTTCTGTTGCTCATTGCATTTTCCCTGTTTTCCTTTAAATAAGAAAACCAGTATAATCTCATGTATAAATGTAAAGAAGTAGATTTTACAAATTACATATAGCATAATTCTAAAATAAGATTTTTTGTATGTATTTCTGTTTTTCTTCTTATGTCTTTTGTTGACTTGTGTTTGGTTGTTTTATCATTATTGAAATACGCCATACCCATTTGACGTTTTGGCTGTGCTCAGAGTGTACAAACTGAGTTAAACAGATACAGGTCTCATCCTTTAGGAATTTTGCAGTTCGCTAAGATTACAGAGACAAATATAAAGATGAGAACAGAGACCTATCTAGAGATATCAAGTACATAAGAGAAATATTCTGCATCAAAGATTTTTTTCATAATTATGAAGTCGGCCTGAAACCATAAAGTTCTGGCCCTTTTCTGGACCCATGGATCTAGATAGCATTGATCCCGTAGATAAGAAAGGGAATCTTTATTGAATTGTCATGCTCCAAGCACTATGCTGAAGATTTAACATGTATTATTTCATTTAATTCTTATAAATCACTGTGGGGTAATCACTGTTTATTCACTTTGTGCAAATAAGAAAACTCCCAGGGAAGTATTAAGAACGCAGAGTTCTCCATAAGGTCAGTAGAGCTGAGGATGATGGAGCAGTGATCTGAACCAAAGCAGAAACACTGGTTAGACCATTTCTGTGGTACCCTTAGAACTAGTCTGGTCTCATTTATGTTGTTTCCTTTGCTATTAAACACTGAGTAATACCATAGTTGAAAAAATGTAGAGGTTTCCAAACTGTTTTCAGGTCCATTGACTGTTTTGTTCAGGGTATTAAGATGTTAAAGCTCAGTTCACTGGTTATATTATATTCTTTTTATGGAATCATTAGCTTTGTCCTTTTCTTTGGGCAAAAGAAGGCACCCTTAATTCTCTCCACCTGTCTTACCAATACCTGGCATCAGTCACAATGTGTGCTGGTTAATAAGGAGTAATCAAAGAATTATAGCAAAAAATATGCTACTACTAGAAAAACAAGGTGAGGGACACCTGAGTGGTGCAGTTGATTAAGCATCTGACTTCAGTTCAGGTCATGATCTCAAGGTTTGCATGTTCAAGCCCCACATGGGGCTCTGTGCTAACAGCTCAGAGCCTTGGAGCCTGTTTCGCATTCTGTGTCTCCCTCTCTCTATGCCCCTCTCCTGCTGGCACTCTGTGTATATGTCTCTATCTCTCCATCTCTCTCTCCTCTCTCTCAAAAATAAATAACAATTTTTTAAAAACATTAAAAAATTAAAAAAAAACAAGGTGAAATATTAATGTATTTTTTCCTTTGAAGTGCTAGTCATTCTTTCAGTTCTGTATGTTGAAACCACAATTTGCCATATACTGCCATCTTGATATAAAAATGTACATGGAGTTTCTGGAGTTTCCTAATTTACCATTGACCTCTGACTGCCTGCTGCTTGTTTTATGTGGCTCTAATAATCTGCCTTTACTCCTTCACAAAGAGAAAAGAAATATTTCCTGAAAAACTCTATGTCATTGTGGAATCATTTGTCTTATTAAATTGTATGATATTGTGAAATATCCCTTGTATTTTCCACATTGTTTCACTACATTTACCTTTCCTCATAATCCTATCTATCCCTCTGTCATCTCTATTAATATTCAGTCTCCTGGTGAACTTAGATTTAAGAAATTTTATTCTATCACACACTAAAATTTGAACTTTTATCAAATTGGTAAAATTACTGGCTTCATGGTTTGAGATTTGGTAAGGTTTCTTTACATATCTATATAAAATATGGAATTTAAATTCATTATGTAATAACCTAAGATCAAATATTTATTAATCTATACTTTACTTCATTAATGGCTCTTATGCTTGTTTACCCCATTTGATTCTGCTATTCACATTGGATTCTTTTAATTCACCTTAAATAAAGTCCTTATTCGCATGTATTGATAATCACAAATCACAAATCACACATTGCCATTGACATTACTGACTTAGACCTTAATTGTTTGCCGTTGTTAAAAAAAAAAAAATCCATTAGCACAGACGCTTCCTAAGCCCATCTCTGAACCTCATATTTGGGAACCCTTGTTTTAAATAACCCATTAAATCTCTGAAATGTATTTTCAAATCTCTGAAGTGTATTTCACAACACTGTGAACTTCTTAGTGAAAATGAATTGTATGCCCTTCTAAAGGAATTTGAATTTTCTACATACCAGTCATGAGAACTTGATTTTCCACCCCGAAGTTGTTATGGTCTGTGAATAGCTAAAAGAATGAGTTAAATCTATTTCCTCATGGTCAGCTTGTAAAGGTCAGTAAAGGACAGCATTTTGAAAGAAGTGGATAAAATACATCCTTCCAGCACTAGTGTATATTACAGCTGTCCCTTTGGATTCACTCCAACAATAGCTCAGTGACTCTTGGAGGAAGAGAATTTTAGAGGCCCTAACTGGGGCTCATGAAAAATTGTACTAAAAAACACTTGCTTCCTATGCTATCTACTGCAGTGAATTTTTTTTTAAATTATGCTTTGTAGTCCTTCAAATACATTTAGTCTTTTGATGCTTTTGATTTCCCTTTATTTTTTTTAAATGTTTTATTTATTTCTAGGAGAGAGAGAGAGAGCATGAGCAGGGGAGGGTCAGAGAGAGAGAGGGAGTGACAGACTCTGAAACAGGCTCCAGGCTCTGAGCTGGCAGTCAGCACAGAGCCCAACACGGGGCTCAAACCCACGAACTGCGAGATCATGACCTGGGCGAAAGTCGGACGCTCAACCGACTAAGCCACCCGGGCGCCCCTGATTTCCCTTTATAAGGTATCTTTGTCCATCTCTTCTGTTACTACTGGTACTTCTCTTTGTTTCAGGCCCTTGTTCCATTTTCCCTGGGCTAATAACTTCAACAATTTAAATTTCCTACTTCTTATGCTCTAGGGCTGTTGTGACCCAAAAAAGACCCTATCCTGGAAAAGTCCATAGTCTAGTAGCAAGTCAAACATGAATATGTTTAATAACTTTATTAAGAATGTATTAAAGTAACTTTTAAGGAGAGTAATCAGGGGGCGCCTGGGTGGCTTGGTCGGTTGAGCGTCCGACTTTCGCTTAGGTCATGATCTCGCAGTTCGTGGGTTCGAGCCCCGCGTCGGGCTCTGTGCTGACTGCCAGCTCAGAGCCTGGAGCCTGCTTCGGTCTGTGACTCCCTCTCTCTCTGACCCTCCCCTGCTCACGCTGTCTCTCTCTCTCTCCTAGAAATAAATAAAACATTAAAAAAAAAATTAAAAAAAAATGAGAGTAATCAGATCATAGAATTAATAGTCCAGATTTTAATCATATTTTTTCTGTAGCAAGTATAGAAGTTTTTTATTTTGTCCTCTATCAGACTAAAGTAAGGATACATTCGGTAATTAAAAAACAGGAAAGTGTGTTTTCTAGTTAATGAGCAAATAAAGAGATGGAACTGAGTTAGCAATAAAACTACGTGTTAATGTTTCCCAGTTGACCTCTCTGAGAATGAGGGTTGAAAATATCTTGTCAACATATATCTAAATATACTGGCTTATAAATGTATTCACTAAATCAAATAGCATTGGTTAAATGCATCAGTTAAATAAGAAATAAGTGTAAAACTTTTGGTCATTCAGTAAACACTTAAGAAGCTTCTATAATTGTGGAACATAGATCTCTAGGACACAGGCTGCTTATTTTAGCAAAATTATGGCTGTTTGAGATGATTAAGCTGCCAGTGGAGTCATCAGTGTAGATAACCCCCTAAATTTCCAAGGGTACACTTCAAAATAACTAGCTGTATTATTTTTAATGACTTTCTATTTTAATTTTTTTATGTTAATTTTTGAGAGAGAGAGAGAGAAAGAGGGAGAGAGTACGAGGAGGGGAGGGGCAGAGAGACAGGGAGACACAGAATCCGAAGCAGTCTCCAGTCTCTGAGCTATCTCCCCAGAGCCCAATGCTGGGCTTGAACCCATAGACTGTGAGATCATGACTTGAGCCAAAGTCAGGCACTCAACCAACTGAGCCACCCAGGCACCCTGTATTTTTTTTAATGACTTTCTGATGCAGATGTAATATTATTTTAAAAACAACTATGTTTAAAACATACATTTTGAAATTGAGACATGAATTAAAATACCTAAAATATGCTTTATATTTTAAAGTAATCAAGTTAGAAAAGGTCTCACTTTAGGATGTGTTTACAGAGACTCATAATTCACAGGCACATACTAGATTTTGTTTGCTGCATTTTGAAATGAGTATTAGTTAGCAAAAGAATAAGTGATGACGAAGATGCTGATGATAAACCATCTTGCTTGAATTATGGCTAAAGGAATTGGAGAGTAAAAAGACTCAGAAAAAAATTCTAGTACTGACAAGCATGTGAAGTGGTAGAAAAGGTAGAAATTATGGAATGGATAACTTTAGAAGTGCTCCACAAAAACTTCTGTATCTGGCAGTGAGCTCCAAAACTGAAAATATCCAATTAATTGACTTCTGAGATACTTTCTTATTTCAAGATTTTGAGTTCACTGGCTTAAAATTAATGCTTCTTCTCCACCTCAGCCCCAAAGGAGTTTGAGTGAAAGTGTAGAATTATGGTCAAAAAGGCAGGTTTAGGGATGATTTATTAAGCAGTATGCATTTAGAAAATTCTCCAGTTGATATTGCGTTAATTCTGACAACTTATCAGAGATCAGCAAACTTTTTCTGTGAAGGGCCAGATATTAAATGTTTTAAGCCACATGGTCTCTATAGCTTCTGCTCAACACTGCTGCTATAGTGGGAAAGCATCATTGACAATATATAAACAATTTATTGGATGTGTTCCCATTTAAATTTATTTACAAAAGCAGGTGGTGAGCTGGATTTGGCATATGGGCCATAGTTTGACAAGCTTTGCCTTAAATCATGAAACCTGAAAATACCATTATATTAATGTAAGTGAGCAGAGGCTTTGAATTTAGGAATTAAAAAACAAATCGTCAAAATGTCATTGTCTTCTCAGACTGAAAGAGTGCATATCAGATGTTTAAGTTGAATTGTCCAACGAATTAAGAGACCTTCCACTATGAAAGTCAGGTGACAGTGAAGAATCTGACACTATTTTCTGCTCTTCATTTCTGCTGCTTATTTAGTGCTTAAAGTTGTCTTTACTCCACCTGAACAAAACCATCGATCTCCCTTGGACTGGTAATGCAGATTCAGGCCTTCTAAGAACCAAAGACTTTCAATGCCACCTGCCCAAACACAGTAATTTTAAACAGTAATTTTAATGCCAGAACAAGGAAGTAAACAAAAATCTCTGGTATCTGTTACATATTTTGTGTTTCCCAAGTTTATATAGCAAAGGTTCTCATATCCTCATTTGGTTTGTTGGTCTCTCGTCTATAGACTGTTATAACATGGTGGTCAAGTGTTGATGCTGACTAAATAAATAGCTAAAGAAGAGGAGGCTGTCACATGCAGGCAGGCACAGCTGAGAAATAACCATTGACTGTAGAAAACAAGGAGATGGGGACATTTGAAAAAGCACCATCTCCAACCTGAGATCATTGGATTTGGGGCCAAAAATATACTCAGACCCTTCAATAATATTGAAGAGCTTTGCCGTATTGTTTTTCAGAATAACACGGTAATTGGTTTTATAATGAAGACTGTAACTCATCAAGAAAAGGGTAAATTGTAGGGGTACCTGGGTGACTCAGTTGGTTGAGTGTTTGACTCTTGATTTCAACTCTTGATCTCTTGCGATCATGAGATGGAGACCCCTATCAGGCTCTGTGCTGAGTGTAGAGCCTGCTTAGGATTCTGTCTCTCTCTGCCTCTCACCCGCTCATGCTGTCTGTCTGTATGTCTCTCTCTCTCTCTCTCTCTCTCTCTCTCTCTCTCTCTCCCTCCCTCCCCCCCCTCTCAAAAATAAATAAACTTAAAAAAAATAGGATACATAAAACTAATTTATTTCATAAGGGTCCTGAATAGTAGTCATTTTTCAGTATATACATATTTAGTCCTGGCATTCTGAACTCAGAAGCCCAGTAGAACCAGTAGAGTATTAATTTTATAGTGATATATCGCCCTCTGTTGCTTTTCAAATAAGTTATTTTTCTTTGTAAATAGATTATGCACTTACATTTGGATAAACCTTTAACAGCATTTAATTTTTTTTCTATAATGTGTTGGCCCTTTTATTTAAAATGTTACACACACACACACACACACATACACACACACACACACACACACACACACACACACTGATTTCTTGACTTTGGAGATTTTTTTGCCCAAATTCAGAGAATTGAGAAGATACTGTTTTTATACCTTGATTTAATGCTTATTTGATTATGTCCTGTATTCTTAAAAATTACATATATATTACACACACATATAAAATTACGTATACATATATATAACGTATATATATATATAAAACATATATATAACTTGAGGGAGAGGGAGAGTGCAAGCCAGCGGGGGCAGAAAGAGAAGGAGAGAGAGAATCTCAAGCAGGCTCTGTGCCCAGTGTGGAGCCCTACATGGGGCTCATCTCACCACCAGGAGAAAATAACTAAGCTGAAATCAAGAGTCCAACACTTAGCTGACTTAACCATCCAGACACCCCTGAAAAGAAATATTTTTCAAAAATCTGAAATTTAAAATCATGAAAAAAAATGAGTCATTCCTTCGTTCAAAATACTTTAGAAGACTCTGCCTTTTACTTATAATGTACTACATAAAATTTAAACTGCTTAATATGGAGTCTGCCCCCCTTCCTGGCCTCTTTCCCTCCTATTATACACCTTATGTATTCCCATGCATTTCAGTCTCAAGTAATGAAAATAGAACTTGCATTGCTGGTAACAGGCTGTGTTCTTTCACAGTCTGTGACTTTGTACATGTACTCTTGCAGCAATCTAACATGCTTTCTCATCCAGCTCCCCCATGTCCGAGCTACCCTCTCTGCAACATCCCTACTAATCTATAATATTCTACTTAAAGTTTACTTCTCTGATGCCTTCCCTCACCTCCTTAAGCAGTTGGGACATTTCCAGTGATTTTTCCAAAGTGCATGTTCTGTCTGATAACTTTTCCATTGTCAAAGTTGTTTTTGTCTTTCATTCCCTAATAAAGTATGAGTCCCTCAACAACTGAAGAGAACACATTTTATTTGCCTTAGTTTTCATAGCATATTTAGCCTAGAGCCTAGCATAAGTAGGTATTTCTCCAAAACAAAAGGCGGAGGGGGAATAATGAGATTCCTTACTTACACTGTAGTATAGCTTACCATTTAAATAGAAATATAGGAGTCTGGGGAACTAGAAACAGCTACGAAGGTACCAGCCTCTGAGCCACTCCATACTATTCCAGACTTGTGTGTGAGCATTGCATTACCAGTGCTACCTTCAAGATACAGCTCTTGAAGCTAGCACTGCTTTATAAAGCTCATTTACTTGCCTCCTTCCATAAAAGACCTCAAACCCCTTTTTCCCATCCCCATCTGGTACCAGCCTTGGATAATTCATAATAGCTTGAAAAGATAGTGTGGGTGTACTCTACAAGTTTATTAGTAATATTTAACATTTATTTAGTGCTTGCTCTATGCCATTTTCTTTGCTTACATGCTTTTCATATATTGCCTCATTTAATACAATAATTTGATGAATTTTCTGCCATTATCCCAATTTAGCAAACAAAGGAGTAGAAAAAATGAAGTTCATTGAGATGAGTTAAACTGCCCAAGGCAGCTATTTACTAAGGCAATGAGATTTTTTTTTAATGTTTATTTTGAGAGAGAGTATGCACGAGCACAAGCACAAGCAGGGGAGGATCAGAGAGAAATGGGGAGAGATTCCCAGGAAGGCTCCATGGTGTCAGCGCAGAGCCCAACACTCACAAAACTGTAAGATCATCATCTGAGCCAAGATCAAGAGTCAGATGCTAAACCAACTGAGCCACCCAGGCACCGCCCCCCAACCCAACGCCGCAGTGAGAATTTGAATCCTTTGAGACCTAAGACCCATTTTCTTATTTACCACCAATGAGTATTACCTGACCATAACTGACGCCCAAATAGCAGAATGCTTATAGTGTGCACTTTGAAATCATCTAGACCTGGATTCAAAATCCATAGCAAATAACTTCACATCTTGGACCTTGAGTTTCCTCATATGTAAAGTGGTAATGCCTATCCTGAAAGGGCTATTGCCCAACTAAGTGTATGATCTATGTGGGTAACATTAGCTCCATTCCCCTCTTCTACACTTCTGTTCACATGAGCTCTGAGGTAAAGGTTTGTACAGAATAGGGCCTGACATAAGAAGAAGACAAATAAGAAAGTTAGCATCCTCTATCTTCTAGTTAGTACTACTATAGTTCCAACCAGTGCCTGCTGTCTCTGATATCCAAGTGTTTTATGGCTACGATCACATTTATTCTTTTAATAAGAAGGTGTGTCTTGAATATTTAATGGTTGTTAATTGCCCATAAATATACCATAGTAGGATAATGATTAGAATCCATTATCTCTCCACTGCACTAGACTTCTCTTTTGCTAATTCTTAGGGAACATATGAGACTCGGATTTTATTTATTATATAAAATAGCTGCCCCTATGATTCCATAATGTGGACCTGTTATCACCATTCAACAAAGCAAACTATAAACACAGCTGCTGTTTTGGTGTGGTTTGTGGTTTTGTTTTGTTTTTATTTGAACTTATGCAGGCAGATCATCATTTAAAAGTAGTCATTTGGCATTTCCCTTACATTCTTCAAATTTTTTTGTATGTTTTAAAAAGCTTAGCTTAAGTCACTTCTATAATTATGCACACAGATTGATCCATCTGGTCTTTTTAGTAACCAATGAATTTTCATAAAAGTATAGGAAATAGAATAATTATATTTTAAATCCTATAACTTTTTTGGGTCTCTTTTATAAATTTGAAGAAACATTTTCAACTATTAAAAATAGTTTTATATTCTCTACTGTCTTCCAATTGATTTCGAATTTCTAGAGATGTGAGAGGGCTTAAAATTTCTATTTCTGTTTTTTACCTCCTTCATGTGTTAGAACTCTGAAGCATACTATAAGCTCTTGTTTGCGACTGACCAGTAGAAATATTTGCCCAAAGTAGGTCCTATTGCCCTTTCTAGCTCCTACTGGCTGTAAGGTGAAAGATGGATTATAGGGGGCAAACCTAGACCTAGAGAGACAATTTAGGCTTTAGCAGTCTAGACAAGAAATAGTAGTGGCCTGAACCAGGGTACTGAGAGTGGTAGTGGAGTGTACAGATTCAGGGGATAGAATTAACAAAGTTTATTGATGGATTAGGTATTGATGGGTATGATATACAGAAGTCAGAAAAGACAGGCTTCTGAATTTAATTAATTGTGACTTTATCCTATACCCAACAAACACATAATCATCACACACTTGACTTTGCCTTGTAAGGGCAAGGGCCATGTCTATCTTATCCATTATCATACTCCCAGGACCTAACATGGTCCTGTAGAACAGCCCTGTTACTTTTTTTTTTTTTTTTTTTTTTTTTAGCACCAGTACATTTTTAGTAGATAAACAAAGTGTCATTTATGGCTATTGTCCACAGTGCCTGATAGAATAATTTAATATAGTTAAGTTATCTGGGCCTTTGATTCATTTCTCTAGCCTGACTTTCATTTCTTTTATATTTCTTTAGTGTCTCTCACACTACCTTTTTTTATGCCTTTACAGTGTAGCTTACTGAATAAGAGAAAATATAAACATAAACAGCAAGAAATGAACTTGTGCTTTGTGGGTTTTGTAGTATCTTCTAAAGAACGCCCAAGATTGTTGACATCTTTAAAAATTAGGGCTTCAGATCGTAATACTAAATATTTTTTTAAAATATTATGAGTACTTAACACTGCTGGAGCATTGTACTAACAGAGAGTCAGTGGGTCTCATTTGTGTGTAGATCAATTCATTTCAATCAAATATTAGCGGGTTATTTGATAAAGTAGATGGATACTCATATTCGTATCTCAAGGAAAATGAATTGATGACACTTTATATATTATAGTAAATATATACCTAAATTATACTTTAAAAGCAGAATGGTCTAAAAAGTCACTTAGACAATAATCAATACAAAGAAGGAAATTACAAAGATTAACTTAAGAAAAAGACTAAGCCATGTAATTTCCCATTACCACAGAGTACAGTTAGGGAGTGAAAAGGAAGATTTGACTTCTCTTGCCTTTACTCATCTTTAAAATGAGAGCAATCGACCCATGATCTAAAAGATCCTTTCCAGCTCAGATTTTGTTGCTCCATAAAATAGAAATGATAAAGATGATATGTGATGGGAATTTTAATTTCAGTTACAATTTACTGTTCATTCTTCCGATAGCCTCAGCTCTGTCTTGATAAGACCTGACTTTTTAAAAATCTAGTAAAATAAAATGTTTTTAATTAGTGATTTTATTAAATATAATTAAATTCAAGTGGGGTTTTTTTTTTCTAATTTCTGCTTTGGAATCAGTTCTTTCAGCCTAATTTGGAGCAACAGTCTCCATCAAAATATTTTAAGATAAATTATTAAGACTTACCCTAACAATTTAAACTACAGAAAAAGATTTTACATTTAGTAATACCATAAATGTACTCATCTATAGTTGTATTTAACATATGTGGTTTTCTTTTTCCCTTTGGTTTAGATTTCTGCTTTGGGACAGCCACGTATCTAATTCCTTAAAATAGTTTTATATGTAAAACTTGTAAAGGATCAGAACAATGCCTCCAAGACCATCATCAGGTGAACTGTGGGGCATCCACTTGATGCCCCCAAGAATCCTAGTAGAATGTTTACTACCAAATGGAATGATAGTGACATTAGAATGCCTCCGTGAGGCTACATTAATAACTATAAAGCATGAATTATTTAAAGAAGCAAGAAAATATCCTCTCCATCAACTTCTTCAAGATGAATCTTCTTACATTTTCGTAAGTGTTACCCAAGAAGCAGAAAGGGAAGAATTCTTTGATGAAACAAGACGACTTTGTGACCTTCGGCTTTTTCAACCCTTTTTAAAAGTAATTGAGCCAGTAGGCAACCGTGAAGAAAAGATCCTCAATCGAGAAATTGGTATGATACAGTTCTTTACTAAATGGCATTGTCATCCTATTCTAAAAGCAAATAACTATGAAACTGAACTATTTTCTCATTACTAAAATATTTGTCTGAATCAGTTAATTAACTTTGTAACCTCAAATTTTGAAATAAAAACCATTACAAATCTATCATAATCTTTTGATTATTTAGCTAAGAAACTATTTTTATCACCTTGGTAGTGTCCTATAAATTTTATTTTAAGAACTATCATTTGTAGGGTTGGCTTAGATTTGTTATATCCCACTTTTGTTGTATTACTCTTTAAAAACAACTACATGGATGCTACCTCTACTCCAAATCGCTAAATATATTATGTTCTATATGTTAAATATATTTGAGTCCTTATCAACTCTTACTTTACTATAAGTATTTATTAAAATTTCTTTAAACCCAGAGAGACTTCTTTACAATATTGTGACCTTCCCAATCTGTCAAGGTCTCCATTTCTAAGCACATATTCTTTATGTGATTTTTTTAAGGTTTTGCTATTGGCATGCCAGTGTGTGAATTTGATATGGTTAAAGATCCAGAAGTACAGGACTTCCGAAGAAATATCCTGAATGTTTGTAAAGAAGCTGTGGATCTTCGGGATCTTAATTCACCTCATAGTAGAGCAATGTATGTCTATCCTCCAAATGTAGAATCTTCACCGGAACTGCCAAAGCACATATATAATAAACTAGATAAAGGTAAGAAAATTGTCAATCTACCACAATTGGTTACTATAGTAAAAATTTCTATCTGTGTCTATATATTTGTAGAGTCTTTTTACCCCATCTAGATGATAAGCTGCTTGAAGGCAGGGACTGCTGATACTGACAAGATATAGCTGAGTGCCAAATACATGTGTGTATAATGAATATTTATTGATTGAATGAATTGTGTGCACATGGTGGTGATCTCTTGGTGAATTATGTATCTCAGAATAAAACTAAAGAACTTTGATTGTGAAATTCATTATTACACAGTTATAGTCAATCATCTTTTTACCAAAGAAATTATAAATAGAAATACTTTATGAAATATTGGGAAAAATTTTGCACATTCTTGTTACTTTTTATCATATATAGAAAGAAAAATAAACTTTAGTGGTAAATACAGTAATTAAGTCTGGTAATGACATATATAGATTGACTTCTGATACTTAGTGTATCAATTTCTAGAATTAAGTGAACATGGAAATTTATAAATTATAGTTTGGGAAATGAAAATATCATTGTATCAGATAAATATATATATTTTCCAAGATAACAAAGTGAAGGCTTCAATTTAAAGTTATAGAATAAGTTAACTCTCACATATTATTAAATACAAAATTTTGTTAGTAGAATACATTAAGACATCTTACTACTATTTCACCCAGAATATTCAAAGTAGTTTAATGCAGTATAGCATAAGATCTTCATTTGAAATTCTTTTCTACTTTAGTATACCTTTTAAAATGGAATTCTTTTTGGGCCACCTGAGTGGCTTAGTTGGTTAAGCGCCAGCTTCAGCTCAGATCATGCATGATCTCATGGCTCATGAGTTCCAGCCCCACATCAGGTTCTGTGTTGACAGCTTGGAGCCTGTAGCCTGCTTCAGAGTCTGTGCTTCCCTCTCTCTCTCTCCCTCTCCCTCCGCCCCCTGCCCATGCATTCTGTTTCTCTCTCTCAAAAATAAACATTAAAAAAAATATTTTTAATGGAATTCTCTTTTCATTTTTTTCCAACATTCTTTATGAAAATTTTCCAACCTACAGAAAGGTTGAGAGGACTATATTGTGAACTTCCAGACCACTCTACCATAGTTTAAATCTTTTCCATTTTCATCATCATCCACCTTCCTCCCAGCTTAACTGATTTTAAAAGGAAAACATTAAAAAAATTCATATTCTTTCCCTTCCTCTGCCATCTTTTATTATGATTCAGCATTTTCTTTACGTCTCCATGATTCATTCCCATAGTTGCCAGAAAGTCTTCTATTTTAAGTACTTTTGAACCTTTGATACCATCATAAGTCACTTTTCACAGGGGTTGTATTCATTAAGTATGTCATGAAGTTTAGAATGGAAATTAGCATGGCCTCAAGGACTTGTGACACACTAGTCACAGTTCTGGGTGTTTGCCATGAAACATGAGATCTGGGCACGGTCTGGCAGCCCTATCATATTTGAAGATTTGTGGTTTCTACTGATATTTACCTGTATTTAATTAGTTTGATTATAAGTCATTTCCTATTTTGATTAGAATAATGGTAGTTCATTCTTTTTGAAATTTGTCTCTTAAAAAATGAAAAATATATGGAGATTGCATCTAATAATGTTTTCCTGTTACAGGGCAAATAATAGTGGTGATTTGGGTAATAGTTTCTCCAAATAATGACAAGCAGAAGTATACTCTGAAAATCAACCATGACTGTGTGCCAGAACAAGTAATTGCTGAAGCAATCAGGAAAAAAACTCGAAGTATGTTGCTATCATCTGAACAACTAAAACTCTGTGTTTTAGAATATCAGGGCAAGTATATTTTAAAAGTGTGTGGATGTGATGAATACTTCCTTGAAAAATATCCTCTGAGTCAGTATAAGGTAAGTAACAAACTTCAAAATACTTAATTTTAAATTTAAAAATTGGAGATGAGTATCTGTATTTTTAGGACATACTTTTTGAAAATTCAATGATTAATATTAATAGTATTTATAAGTTTATTTTTAATACTGTTATTTAATTTGAGAGATAGATGATGTGCTTGAGAGAACAGATGCTTTTTTCCTTTAGGTTTTATATATATGATATTTGAGGTATGACTATAGATACAGCATGATATAGACACTTTATGACTAAATTGTTTATTGCAGTATAAACAGTGTTGGGGCACCACATGCTCTGTTAGAAAGGCATGTGACTTTTGATCTCGGAGTTATGAGTTTGAGCCCCATGTTGAGTGTAGAGATTACTTAAATAAATAAAACTTAAAAAAAAGATATAGGGGCACCTGGGTGGCTCAGTCGGTTAACCGTCCGACTTCGGCTTAGGTCATGATCTCATGGTTCGTGGGTTCGAGTCCAACGTCAGGCTCTGTGCTGACAGCTAGCTCAGAGCCTGGAGCCTGTTTCAGATTCTGTGTCTCCCTGTCTCTCTGACCCTCCCCTGCTCACACTGTCTCTCTCTCTCAGAAATAAATAAAACATTAAAAAAAATTTTTTTAATACTCATTAAAAAAAAGATATAAACAATGTCTTCATAATGAATATCCTCTGATCATTGTTTTTAATTTTCTTTGTTTGTTTACATGCTGCTTTTAAAATGAAACATCTTGTAAGAAATGGCTTCTCCCCTCCTGTCTTCATCCTTTACAGTACATAAGAAGTTGTATAATGCTTGGGAGGATGCCCAATTTGATGCTGATGGCTAAAGAAAGCCTTTACTCCCAACTGCCAATGGACTGTTTCACGATGCCATCTTATTCCAGACGCATCTCCACAGCTACACCGTATATGAATGGAGAAACATCTACAAAATCCCTTTGGGTTATAAATAGTGCACTCAGAATAAAAATCCTTTGTGCAACATATGTGAATGTAAATATTAGAGACATCGACAAGGTGAAGTCAAATGTTGATGCTTATTATATAAATTATTTTATATAAACTTTTTTTACTGAACTATATGTAATAATCTGTTGACCTGCACTATATTTTCAGAGAGCTGCAGTCCGCTCCTCTGCCTCAGCTATCGCACAGCATACAGTCCTTTTTCTGTAATTCTAATATCCATAATTCTAATACTCCAATAATTCTAATTTCCCTAAATCTAAGTTCTTAAAGCCAAGTGTTTACAGAATTCATTTGGCAGCAAAACCTGACCCAACCTGAAACAGGAATTTTTATAGTCTTTTTTATCCCATTTAGTATAAATATTAATGTGATTTGTTGCAGAAATATTAATGTCTTTATGGAGTGCTGTTCCAACTGCTAAGAATATGAAGTAATATTTAGTATATGTACTAATTTATCTTCCTAAAATATGAAAAACTCTGAATTACATACCTGGCCTAAAAAGATTGTGAGCCTATATTGATTTTTAATAGTCTGATATCCCCCTAAAGGCAGCAACACATTTTGTTTGGCATCAGTATTAACTTAGTATATATGTGAAGAAAGGGAGAACAGAAAAGTTACATCTGAACAGAAACTTCCAATGGATTCTTCATTTGTATCAGCTACATTATTTTATTATTGTTTAATATTCATTCTGTAGTGTCTGTGCATGTGTGTATTATGTTTGTATGTATCTGTATACACATACTTTCTTTTTCTTTTTAAGATCTATGTTCGAACAGGTATCTATCATGGAGGAGAACCCTTATGTGATAATGTGAACACTCAAAGAGTACCTTGTTCCAATCCCAGGTAAGGAAATGTTTGGATTTATATTTTCAAAAGCCATGTTAGTGTTTAGCAATGTAATCAATACAAGAAGCATTTAATTTTTTGGCATCATTAGTTTTATACAAGTCATATAAATTACCAGACATTTACATATAGAGCATAAGGTCTTTCGGTCAAATGAGTATCAATCACAGGATCAGTTTATGGATTCTCTGTAAAATTTTATGTGAAAGACTTTTCTGATTCTCTCTTTCCATTATATCAAATAGAAAACAGAATATGGTTACATTTTGTGCCATCATGATTCCCCACATTAGATCTAAATGCTAAGTAAACCTAGCATTTTATTCTTCTCTCCATTTCCATTTACATTAAGAAGAAGTGAGAGTTGGCAGACAACTGCAGAGCCAGACTACTCTGAGGCACTCACATCCCTCACAGAAATAGGTGTTTATGACATTCAAATGAAGAGGCGTTGGGAACAAATCAGTTTCTTAGAGGGAGGGGAAGTTTTAAGGAACATTTTAAATGGTTACTGCCTAGGTATAATGAAGAAATAAAAGGTAATATAATCCAACAATTTGCCATCCTGCCATTTCTTTGGCTATTTGTGGAATCATTTGGGAATTTAAAATCTACCCATGAATATAATAGAAATATTTTAAGAGCACTCAAATTGTTATTAAAGATTAAAGATGGAGTTTTATAGACAAGCAATAAAGACAACTAGTAAAACATCAAGAAGTAAAATTTATAATAAATTTAGATTGAATTCTAGGAGAGTCAAGAAATTCAGTTTTATACTTAATTCAGTTGCTGGATGTGGCCATCATTCTAAGGCTTAGGTGATGTACAAAGAGATGATAGCCTTCTCTTCCAGGAGGAAGTGAAATAGTTCCTTGCCCTATCTGAACAATTGTCAGTCAGAAGGCACATCATTTAAGTTAGATTATGCTGTAAAACAAACAGAGGATCTTTTCAATTTTTGTTATAACAACAAAAGTTTATTTCCCATCCATACTGCATGTCTGTCACAGGTTGGGTAGGGTGGTTGTACAAGGAAGAAAAAAACAATATTTGAGGAAATAAGGGCCAAAAATTTTCTAAATTTTGTGAAAGCTGTAACCAATCTAGGAAGTTCAGCAAGCCCCAAGCAAAGACCTCAAAATAATATTAGGTTGATCTATCCTAGTTGTTCCAAATACCAAAAGTAAACTAGTTTTATAAAAGTGAAAGGTAAATTTGTTTAATAATATAAGATTAAAAGCTCAAAATTTTAGTAAGTTAACTATTTAGAAAGGACTTTCATTTGATTATCTTTTCTTGAAGAATTTCCCACTTTAGAACAATAGGCCGGTGTCTCTGATTACCACAGGTGCAAAAAATCCTGAACAAATTATCACCAAACCGAATCCAACAATACATTTAAAAAAAATCATTGACTGGGGCAGGGCACCTGGGTGGCTCAATGAATTAAGTGTCCAACTCTTGATTTTGGTTCAAAGTCATGGTCTTGTGGTTCCTGGGTTCAGGTGGTACAGAGCCTGCTTGGATTCTCTCTCTCCTCTCTCTCTCTCTCTCTCTCTCTGTCACCCTGTCTCTCTGTCTCTATCTCAGAAAGAAACCTAAAAAAAAAAAAGAACATTCACCACAATCAAGTGAGATTTATTCCCGGGATGCAAGGGTTCAGGAGTTGCAAATCAATCAGTGTGATACCTCACATCATTAAGAGAAAGGATAATAACCGTATGATCATCTTAACAGATTCAGAAAAACCATTTGAGAAAGCACAACATCCATTCATGATAAAAACTCTCAACAAAATAGGCTTAGAGGGTACTTACCTCAACATAATAAAGGCCATCTATAGAAAACCTACAGTTAACATCATAGTCAATGGTAAAAAATTGATGTCTTTCCCCCTAAGTTCAGGAACAAGAAAAGGATGTTACTACACATCCTTTTATCTCTTGGTATCATCGTTGGTATCATCAGCCTTTATAGTATTAGTTAATCCCTTGTATAGTGATGTTTTATTTTGCATTTTCTGGATAATAAATAATATGGACTACTTTTTTTTATGTTTATTGGCCATTTGGATATGACCTTGTGAACTGTGAAGTATGTCTGTTCCAGTTGATTTCCAGCCTGTTTTTCATTTGATTTCTCTTGATGATTTGTAGGGTGCTTATATATTCTGGATAAAGCCTTTTTTGTTAAACTATTTTTTCCTTTAATATTTTATATAGGTGGAATGAATGGCTAAATTACGATATATACATTCCTGATCTTCCTCGTGCTGCTCGACTTTGCCTTTCCATTTGTTCTGTTAAAGGCCGAAAGGGTGCTAAAGAGGTAAAGTATTTCAGAAGGAATAATTATATTTACTTCTAAAAACTCCAGATTATAACCGCTGATTTGAATTTTTATCAAGAAATGAATTTTTTCTTACTTAAAAAATTGACCAAATATTTTAAAATTTTTAATAAATGTGTCTAAGAGTACCTTAGGAGAGTTTCCTGAATTTATTTATGATGAGTATTTCCTGAGTTCACACTGATATAATTTTTTAAATATGTGAAATGACTGCACACAAATCCCTGTTAAATGGTGACATACCAGTATCTGCCCGGCTTGCTTTGGTTCGTATTACCTATTCATAAGTAAGGAAAAACACATATGATTTCAAATGGGAAAACAGAGAGTGCTTATACTTTCAAGAAAATTTATGGCTTACTATTGTTGTAGTGACTAATCATTACTAATCATTCTCCTTTCCGGGAAAGAAAAGTATTTTGAAATGCATTTTATAATTTAATCCACAGAGTAGTAAATATATTTCTGTGTGTTTTTTAAGGAACACTGTCCATTGGCCTGGGGAAATATAAACTTGTTTGATTACACAGATACTCTAGTATCTGGAAAAATGGCTTTGAATCTTTGGCCAGTACCTCATGGATTAGAAGATTTGCTGAACCCGATTGGTGTTACTGGGTCAAATCCAAATAAAGTAAGCTTTTGATTATCATAAATTAGAATTTTTCTTTCATTACAGTCAAGCATAATATATATGATAACTTTTATTCTTTTAGGAAACCCCATGCTTAGAGTTGGAGTTTGACTGGTTCAGCAGTGTGGTAAAGTTCCCAGATATGTCAGTGATTGAAGAGCACGCCAATTGGTCTGTGTCTCGAGAAGCAGGATTCAGTTATTCTCATGCAGGACTGGTAAGGCAGATCACTGAGTTCTCTTACGTATCAACCATAATCTGTGGATTTGGGTTTATACTCTTTGTTTGGAAAGGGTTTCATGTGGTTTAGTTATACTGGCATAGCTCCTGTGGGCTCTGGGACAGTATTGGGATATAATCCCATTCTCCATACGCTAATACTTTTACTGCAGCTCTGCCTCTTCTGAAATTTATTCAGAGCCCTAGCCTGCTTTCATTTAACAAATAATTGAATGTAAACTATATGTTTATATTTATTGTATGAAAGGTACTGAGTAATAAAGTTGTGACCTAAAGAGACCTCCATTGTGTATGTGGTCTAATGGTAAAAATAGACATCAAAGTGGTAAAAGCAGAAATATAAGATTATAAATCATGGTTAAGTGCTATGAAGGAAAAATCAATAGTATTCCAAGAACGACTAGAGAGGGTGGGGGCAAAAAGGTAATATATATTGAATTTAAGAAAGAATTTATTTCTCTGAGACAGTAACCTTGAAGTTGAAACAAAAGTATGAGTATGTTGCTTGTTGAGCTTGGAAGCAGAGGAAATAGCTTTACCACCATACCAGATTCCTTAGAAAAGATTACATATAAAATGGAGCTTAAATATGAATCAAGTTGTCTCATCCATTGCTTTGGAACCACCATATAACTGGATTAAAGAACCATTAATTCTCTCTTATATCTCAAGGGCAAAGGTATAGTGCTAAGAGAAAAAGATATTTTTGTTCTTTGTTGCCTCTTTCCCTAGTTTCCAAATTTATCACTTTTTCTTTGGCCTGGTTTTACATTAACATAGACCAATCAGTGAATATGGGGTCAAGAGGTCCTGAAATATGCCTACCTGAGTAACAGCAATACCCAGGGCCAGCTGGAATCCCGCACTGAGGAACTTTATTAGTTTATAGCTATGTTCTCAGTAAGGAGTTTACATATCCCTTTGTAAGCTGATTAATAATAATCATAACTTTCCTGCCTGTATACTTTCAGATATATGTAGCAAGTGTTTTGATAAGTACAAATTAATTTAAAATCATTACTGAATTCTATCAGATACTAAAAGTACAATTTATTTTTTTCACATTAAAAAGGAATTCATTGGGGCACTTGGGAGGCTCAATCCATTAAGCATCCAGCTCTTGATTTCAGCTCAGGTCATGATTTCACAGTTCATGGGATTGAGAGCGCAGATCCTGCTTGGGATTCTCTCTTTTCCTGTCTCTCTGCCCCTCCCCTGCTTGTACACACACACTCTCAAAATAAATAAACTTTTTTTAAAAAAGGAATTCTTTTTCTTAAAAAGTGTAGCCACTGTTTTGTCAGTTTAATTTCTTGTTGATAATTGCTAACATTTGCCAAGTGCTTACTATACACCAAATGCCGTACCAATCACTTTTTCACGTTTTATCTCATTTAATCTTAAAAGCAGTCTCTGTGAGGGTAGGTACTATTATAATACCTATTTTACCAGGAAGGAAACAGGTTTAAGGAGTTTAAATAACTTATCCTATGTCACTGTTTAATAAGTCTTGAGCCTCTTACTCTTAACTATTCTACCATAACTGACCAGGAACTCCTTAATTTTGAAATTGGGATTGAAATATTGTTGAGTATTCATTCCCATGAAATGTCCATAGTCCTGTCCAATTAGCAATGCCTGTAAACCATTTGAATTATCAGAGTCAAGTTACTTTCAAACTGATTTATCTCCTGTTTTATTCATACATTCATCACTGAATTCAGTTTACCATCAGAGCTGTTGTGCCAGTTAGCTTTTGATGTTTGTTTTGTTTTGTTTTTTGAGCAGTTCTAACTCTTTGTAAGGACTGATATTTTATGACTTTTTTCTTTCTGGGAAAAATTTTTTCTTTAAAGGAAAAAATGTATTTATTTTCATAAGAGAATAAGTTTTTCAGTTACCATTGGGTCTGTTGAAAATTTTTATAAATCTAAGATACAAATGATACCAAAGGTCCTAAGAGGTAGAGGGGACAGATTCACCCCACTTGAGAACCACTACTCCAGTCTCTAATAATGACGGTCAGTTCATCATATAGGTAAAACATCAGGTGAGTGTATCATAGATGAATTTTCTCAAACTTAAGAAATGGTGAGTGAACAACATATTTCCAAGAACGAAAAGGAAATGTGATATTCATACTCAGTCATTCAACAGGAATAACCTCATCACACAGTATTTTTTTGCAAGAACCTGGACCATGCCTTATCCTTCTTCCAGTTTTAATGATGTTGTTCACTAAAATTTACTTGATACACTTTTTAAGTGAAGAAACATCACAGGCAAATGTGTATACAAAGATGATTGAAGGAAAAAGGTGATGTAGAAATTTTTAAATTTCTTGGGTTACTATCTGAGTTTCAAAAGTAATACATTTTGACAATTCAAGTACAAGAAGAAAAACCAGAAGTAATGATAAGCTAGAACTTAATAGCTATGTATTTGAAATCAGGAATCAGTATATACTGATAAACTGTGTATGTTCCAGGCCGTTGCTTGACAGTTCATGAGCTGTCATCTAGATGTCACTCGCTGCTTAGCCAGTGGCATTCAAATTATGTTGCCCATTTTGGATTATGGATTTGGTTCTACTGTGTTTAAATTCTTTCTTTTTTTAATGTTTGTTTATTTTGAGAGAGTGAGCGAGGGAGGAAGGGGCGGAGAGAGAGGGAGACATAGACTCTGAAGCAGGCTTCAGGCTCTGAGTTGTCAACACAGACCCTGATGCAGGGCTCAAACCCACAAGTTGTTAGATAATGACCTGAGCCACAGTCGGACAGACGCTCAACTGACGAGTCACACAGGCACCGCTACTGTTTTTAAATTCTTAATAAGATGTCTAATAAAACTGTTTTTCACATAGTTTTTTCACAGTTGTTTATTCTTTATTTTGTATTAAAAATAAAAACAAAAATAAGCCAATAATATTGAGTCAGTTGGACAAAGATGATAAATGAAAATGATAAGTGACAATGACCACTTTTCTTTGTGAATTGAGGGTTAAGTATTTATTATCTCTTACCTGGAGTATTGTAATGGCCTTCTAAATGGTCTTCCTCAGGGGCGCCAGGGTAGTTCAGTCAGTTAAGTGTCCAACTTTGGCTCAGGCCATGATCTCACTATTCATGGGTTCAAGCCCTGCATCGGGCTCTGTGCTGACAGCTCAGAGCCTAGAACCTGCTTTGGATTCTGTGTCTCCCTCCCCCACTCATGCTCTGTCTCTCTCTACATCTCACAACAATAAATGCTTTTTAAAAAAATTTCTTATAAATAAATGGTCTTCCTCAGTCCACAGAGCAACCAGAATAATCTCTATGAAACAAATCAAATCATGATATTCATCCTTTAAATAGCTTTCTCAAAGAATGAAATCTGGCCATTTGTAGCAACATGGATGGAACTTGAGGGTATTATGCTGAGCGAAATAAGTCAGGTAGAGAAGGACAGATACCACATGTTTGCACATATAGGTGGATTAGGAGGAACTTAACGGAGGACCATGGGGGAGGAGAAGGGGAAAAATAGTGGGGGAGAGGGAGGGAAGCAAACCATGAGAGACTCTTGAATGCTGAGAACAAACTGAGGGCTGGTGGGGGTGGGGGACAGTAGAAGGGGGCTGATGGGCATGGAGGAGGGCACTTGTTGTGATGAACACTGGGTGTTATATGGAAATCAACTTGACAATAAGCTATTTAAGGAAAAAATAAATGAATAAATAAATAAATAGCTTTCTCAAAAAAAAAAAAAAAATCCAGACCTTTCATCTTGACCTACAAGTTTTACATGCCCTGAACATGACCTCCTATCTCTCCTCCCCGTCATCTACTAGACTTCCGGCTCACACATCTTCCTGTTCCTCTCTCATGCCAAACTCCTTCTCTCCTTGGGTCACTTTCACTGTTTCCTCCATTAGCAGATGTGTTTTCCTTGATCTAATTGTGGATGGTTCTTTCTTGTCATTTGGATCACAAACTAAATATTCCCTTCTCAGAGGCCATTTCCAAACACACAGTGTGAAGTGCCCACTCAGTCATTCTCCATTACATCACCCAGAGTGTATTAACTCTCGAATATTTTTCTTATTTGCTCATTGAATTTTTTCACTATAATGGAGGCTCTGTTAGTGCAAGTTCTTTTACTATTTAAGACCCCCTAGTAGGAAGAACAAAACAAGGCACGCAGTATGTGTTTTAATATTTGTTGATGGACATGGGCCAACGATATTTCTGTACACTATTGTATAAAGACAATATTTAAATGTTAATATGTTAACAAATCTTGTTGATAAAAGCCAAGTAGCATGAATGCCTGCTTTCACTTTTAGCCATTGGGGATATGTGTAACCCATTCTAAGGGATGTATATTTGTTTTCATAATAAATTCACATAAATTCAGAATTACTCATTATGCAGTTAATATATCTGTATTTAAAGGAAATAAATACATTACTTGGAATCTTGGAATTATATCAAAAGTTGTGGTGATTTCATTTTAGTCTGAACATTTAATGTTCAGTGTTTTAATAAGGGTGTTTCTTTTCCTTTTTTCTCCTATTTTTACTTGTGAAATTTGAAAGCCTTGCAGTGATATACTCAAGCAAAGATTAGGAATAAAATAAATTTTATAAAAGAGTTTACATTTTTATTCTATTATTTTACTATTGTTTGTTTTTATTCCAGAAACATGAGCAGATTAGTTAATAGAGTACTAGGAAGAGGCCTCATCAGTAAGAGAAGTCAGTTATTCACTGCTACCCCCTAGTATCCTGGTCTGGGCTTATCCTTGACCAACTTTGGCAGTTACTATTCTGTGATTGGTGGTAATGTTAGTAAGATACTGGATTTGTTCCATAAATACTGCCTTAAGTTGGTTCTTTCCTCTCCCTGAAATAAAGTCTTGTGATGAGAATAAACTGTTTCACAACAGTTAATAAGCAATGGAAAGTTACTGGCAATTTTCTTTTTTTGTAGATCACTCATGAATCCAGGGGAAAATATGGCAAAGAGAATCATATAAGATATTACTTTGTTTTACAGAGTAACAGACTAGCTAGAGACAATGAATTAAGAGAAAATGATAAAGAACAGCTCCGAGCAATTTGTACCCGAGATCCTCTCTCTGAAATCACTGAGCAAGAGAAAGATTTCCTGTGGAGCCACAGGTAAATGTTAAGATGGAAATTCCCTGTTTCTTCTGTTAAACAGGAGAAAGAACTGATTTTGGCTTATCTTGCAGGTTTTGTCATACCTGTTAAAATACATAAAGCGTAATTTACATGACTTTTTTTATTATAAATATTACTCTTTTTAAAGCTGTGGATAAGGATCAGTATTTCTAGCAAACCATTGGTACTAACCTTGTATCTTAAAGCCCTGAAAGCTTTTTTAAAATTCTAAATCCCTGATGGCCTTTTTTTTAGGATTTGGTTTTTGGAGGTTTTTTTCTTAATGAAATTCAAGATCCAAAAAAGCTACCTTATAGTTTTAGATCAATTTAGTTGTGATTTAGTTGGTCTAGATATTTCAGTTTTAAGGTGCTCCTTCCATTTTTTTTCTTACACTTCCTCAAAGTAATAGTGCAGTGCTTTATTTTCATTTATGAAGAAATTATCCCACTACTTGGAAAGCATATGGTGGTTTATTTAAATAAAACAGTTGCAGTGCATTTCTGCAGAAAGTCCAATAAACATAATTTTTGTCCAGTGACTACAGTAGAAATGGTGACTCTTTGCATGGCTTCTGTTGCATAAGTAGGTAAATGAAAAGAGCTATATAAAGAGTGTTATAAAATAGTCATAATTTTTTCTGAGTATTTGTCTTCCATTTGGATTTTTCTTTTGTTTTCCTTGACATTATAACGGTATATGTACATATATATGCAACTATAGTGCTAAACACCAATTTCTTTTGATTTTAAAAAATACTGTCATGGTAAGTTTTAAAAGTGTTTAGAACTTCTTCTTAATAGTTGAAGATTTAGATATCTAGGCCTTTTGAATAACATGCAAGAATGTTTCTTGTGTTTTGTCTTTTCTACACAGACACTATTGTGTAACTATCCCTGAAATTCTACCCAAACTGCTTCTGTCTGTTAAATGGAATTCTAGAGATGAAGTAGCTCAGGTAAATGCATGTTTGAGATTACAGAATAACTGTTGTATAAAATTGGTATGTTGTTTAAATTGTTTTCTCTCAAAAAGTCTACATAAATGTAAGAGGTGAAATAAACTATGTTTATATTAATAGTGGTAATATAGTGGAGAAAAATACCATTCAAACTGCTTTTACTCATAAAATTAATTAGAATTGAACATTTAAAGCATTGAATTCATAAGGAGGGCTCTTATCTAAACTAATTTTAAGTTAAGAAATTAAGACAATTTTTACAGGGTTCACTCACAACTATCTTATGCTTTTTAAATATAATTTATTGTCTTTATCATAACAGATGTACTGCTTAGTGAAAGATTGGCCCCCAATCAAACCTGAACAGGCAATGGAGCTTCTGGATTGTAACTACCCAGATCCTATGGTTCGAGGTTTTGCTGTTCGATGCTTGGAAAAATACTTAACAGATGACAAGCTTTCTCAGTACTTAATTCAGCTAGTACAGGTAAAATAATAGAAAATAGAAAAATAATGTTTTATTCTAAATCTGTGCAACTTTACCCAGACTATGGATCTTTATCTACACTGGTTTTATGCTTTTTTAAAAATCAGTTTTATTATCAGTAGTAACTATTTGCTTTCTAAAAAAATTCTCTTTAAATCCAACCATGCAAAACCTGACCCTGATTAATGCAAAGCTGTTTTTATGTTTGTGTTTAATCACATAGGTCCTAAAATATGAACAGTATTTGGATAACCTGCTTGTGAGATTTTTACTCAAGAAAGCATTGACTAATCAAAGGATTGGGCACTTTTTCTTTTGGCATTTAAAGTAAGTCACGCTGTTCTCCCATTAAATTCTTTAGGTATATATTACTTGCTTTCTTAAAAGATTTATAAATAATTATTACTTGTATATTGTTGTTTTTGTCTGGAAGAGTTTTTCCATAATGAAAGTATATTGTAAGCTTCCCCTCAAATTTTTAAGTAAGCAGTAAAATTCAAAACTGAATTTTATACAGAAATTAGAGCTGAAATATTTTTAAAGACTTAGATTTTTCTTTAAGCAAAACAAAATTTGCTAGATTAATATTGTTTAATATTGCAGTTGTATGTGTAGATAAAAATACCCCCCAAAAAAAGTCCTACCTTGGAATTCAGAGCAATCAATAATGATAAAAATCCCAAGTTTCTTACTAGAAAACAAGCTAATTAAGAATGAAAAGTATTTTGTAGAATATGATCTATCTAATACTCAAAGTAAGATCACAGTTCATATACTGTTTACTAAATTTAGAAAGATTTAAAATTGACTTGATATTTTTATAATTAACTTGATTTTTTTAATGTTAAAATGAACCAAAGGTGGAATCTTAAAGCTAGGTTTAAAATACATTCAAAGACACTCTAGAAAAGGAGGACACCCTCACTATTAATTTTATTACTTTTGTGCCTAATGTACTTTTTTTCATGTTTATATGTATATTTTTTTATGTAAGCTCCAGGTAACATGCAGTGTGTATCAGTTTTAGGTGTGCAGTGTATACAGTGTAGTGATTAAGCACTTCCATACAACACCCAGTGCTCATCACAGCCACTGCTTCCCTTACTCCCCATCCATCTAACCCACCTCCTCTCTGGTAGCCATCAGTTTGTTCGGTATAGTTAATAGATCTTGTGCTGATATTAGTAAATGAAAAGTAGTTGAAATAGGCCTAAAATCTAGTTTATTAAATTTACAATTTCAGGAACTATCTTAGACTCTTGATTATTCTTCCAAATGATAGGTTTTGAATCATTTTATTGTTAGTATGATTATAACATTTATTGGATTTCAGAAATGGGTTTTCTTATTTTCTTTAAAATGGTTACATATGTATACTCATTTAAGACCACATAAGGACACCTGGGTAGCTCAGTAAGTTAAGCGTCGGATTTTGGCTCAGGTGGTGATCTTATGGTTTGTGGGTTCAAGCGCCACATCAGGCTCTGTGCTCACAGCTCATAGCCTGGAGCCTGCTTCAAATTCTTTGTCTCCCTCTGTCTCTGCCCCTCCCTGACTTGTGCTCTGTCTCTGTCTCACTCAAAATAAACATTAAAAGAATTTTTAATAAGTAAATAAACATTTAAAAAAATTTTAAGAACCATGTATATAATGAGTGTGTATCTGTGTGTGTGCATGCGTGCATGCACGTGTGGGTAGGTGTGTGTATATATGAGAGTTTTTTTGCTTTTTTAAATCTTAACACTGTTCTTTTAGATCTGAGATGCACAATAAAACAGTTAGTCAGAGGTTTGGCCTGCTTCTGGAGTCCTATTGTCGTGCATGTGGGATGTATCTGAAGCACCTAAATAGGCAAGTTGAGGCTATGGAAAAGCTCATTAACTTAACTGACATTCTCAAACAAGAGAAGAAGGATGAAACACAAAAGGTATGTGACTCTTCAGATTGTTTTTGAGAGTCTTCATTGCAGTGGGGCAGGGTAATTTGAGAGCCCGATATAGACGTAGATTGTGGACATTAGAATCAAGCATGTCAGGATTTGGATCTAAGTTCCACCACCTCTCAGCTGTGTAATGTTGGACATATTATTTAGTCTTTGAGATCCATTTTCCTTATTTATAAATAGTAATGATCCTTTCTTCGTAGTGTAGTTGTGAGCATTAAGTTACACGAGATAATGCTGAAGCACATATCACAGTCCCCAGAACACAAAAGGTGCTCAGTAAATGTTCTCTCTTCTTTCCCTTCCTTCTCTTTTACATCGCCGTAACTTTAAAATGATTTTTCCTTATGTTTTGTCATTTATTAGCTTTTATCAATGACCTTGAAAATAAGTGTAAAGAAATTAATTTGTACATTTCTAAGTTTGAAATGGACTCTTAGGTGGGGTACCTGGGCAGCTCAGTTGCTTGAGCATCCAACTTTGGCTCAGGTCATGATCTCACAGTTTGTGGGTTCAAGCCTGGCATCGGACTCTGTGCTGACAACTCAGAGCCTGGATCCTGCTTCAGGTTCTTTGTCTCCCTCTCTCTCTTCCTCTCTTCTGCTTGCACTCTGTCTCTCTCTCTCAAAAAAAAAATTATTAATGGACTCAGGGGCGTCGAGATGGCTCAGTCGGTTGAGCTTCCAACTCTTTTTTTTTTTTAATGTTTTATTTATTTCTGAGAGAGACAGCGTGAGCAGGGGAGGGTCAGAGAGAGAGGGATACACAGAATCTGAAACAGGCTCCAAGCTCTGTGCTGTTAGCACAAAGCCCAATGGGGGGCTCGAACCCACAAACCATGAGATCATGACCTGAGCCAAAGTTGGACAGTTAACCAACTGAGCCACCCACGTGCCCTGAGCTTCCAACTCTTGATTTCAGCCCGGGTCATCATCTCACTGTTGTGATCTCACACTGGGCTGTGCACTGAGCATGGAGCTTGCTTGGGACTCTCTCTCTGCCCCTCCCCTGCTCACATGTACTCTATCTCTCTCTCTCAAATAAAAAATAAAATAAATAACATAAAATGGACTCTTAGTCACGCAGTGAGCATTATCACATACCTGTCATCTGCAATCTCGCTTAGTGTAACTGAGGAACATGAAATGTAAAAATTTCTCATGACCTTTTCCTCCTCTCTACCCTTTATTCAATCTACCACATCCTATAGTAAAAAGTGAGATCATTCCTCATCTCTAATGAAATGGGAAAAAAGTCTCAGTACATTGGTGAGTTCCCAAGCACAAGGATATAAATTAGCAATACTGAATGAATTTTTCCAATACCTTAATATTGCATGAAAAAAATTTAAAGACAGTTACTATATTAATCTAAATGTCA
>NW_024081112.1:602943-606379 GCF_003009895.1 Hyaena hyaena
AGAAAAAAGAAAAATATATAAATAATGATGAGAAAGAAAAAAAAAAAAAAAAAAAAAAAGCTTTGTTACTAAAATTACAGCATGAAAATTAATTTATCATTAATTTCTTAGCTCCTAACCTCTTTTGCCCCCCACTTACCTTTTATATTTTTGATAGATGAAGATTTCCTAAAATAAAATGGCAGTTATTGCATGCTATATAGTTCCGCAGTCTGGACTCTGGGTTCAGTGATTAAAAAGAGTGGCACCTGGGTGGCTTAGTTGGTTAAGTGTCCGATTCTTGACTTCGGCTCCGGTCAGGATCCCAGAGTCATGGGATTGAGCGCCATGCCAGGCTCCTATGCTGTGTAGACCCTGCTTGAGATTCTTTCTCTCTCTCTCTCCTCTCTCTCGCTCTCTCTCGCTCTCTCTCTGCCCCTTTCCTCCTACTCACACTCCATCTCAAAATAAAATAAATCTTTTTAAAAATTGATTAAAAAGAGATGTTTCTGCATACGTACTGGAATCTTTGAGTATAGTGTGAGACTCAGAGTAACATGTTTTGAACAGTTTCTTTTAGCTTCACTGGACCTTTTTTACTCAACAGAGAGAAATGAATATGGTGTTTTCTGCAAAGCTTCAAAGTAAAGTTACTAAGCTAACGTGATGTCTCCATAGTTTTTCCTCTAGAACAAAGATCAGCAAACTCTTTCTTGAAACATCAGATAGTAAATATTTTAGACTTTGCAGGCCATGCAGTCTCTGTTGTAACTACTCAATTTTGCTGTTCTAGTGTGAAAGCAGCCAGTATCTAAATAAATTGGCATGGCTACATCCCATGCAGTTTGATTTGCAGAAACTGCCACAGTTGACCAAGCCCTGCTCTAGAGGCAAACCATGGCTGCGTCAGCATGCGGAGCTGTCACAGGGGAGTGCCCGGGAATGCCCCTCCTGCCTCTGCCTGAGTTGTGCTGCTCTGTGCGAATGAAATCCTGCCGATCCGAATACAGGACGTGGATTCATGGACTATACAGAGCTGAGCTTCCAGCATATAAAAGAGATTAGCAGTTAGTTTTACCTTTTATGAAGTCTAATCATGACTGTGCTCATTTATCAGGTACAGATGAAGTTTTTAGTTGAACAAATGCGGAGACCAGATTTCATGGATGCTCTGCAGGGTTTTCTGTCTCCTCTAAATCCTGCTCATCAGCTAGGAAATCTCAGGTAACATACCTCATTGGAAGTTTTATTGATATATTTAAACAAGTATCCTTAAAAAAAAAAAAAAAATCCTTTCTGGAGAAAGTCTGGAGAAAAGTTCAAATGTCATTATAAATAGAATGTTCAATTATCTATGCTTCCCTCTCCTATTATCCTACCCTGCAAAATAAGAGTTGTTCAGTGTCCTTAAGTTCAGAACTGAATTTAGTCAGAATGAGTTTTTATTACTTTAGTAATAGAGTTTAAAACTTTCTCTGGCCAGAATTTCTGGTTTCATACAATACAAAAATGAACTGTAGTATCTGGGGGCACCTGGGTAGCTCAGTCGGTTATACGTCCAACTTCAGCTCATGATCTCACAGCTTATGAGTTCCAGCCCCCTATCAGGCTCTGTGCTGACAGCTCAGAGCCTGGAGCCTGTTTTGAATTCTGTGCCTCCCTCTCTCTCTCTGCCCCTCTGGCCCCTCCCCCACTCTCTCTCTCTAAAAATAAACATTAAAACAATAATAAAAGAAAGAAATGTAGTATCTATAAAACTAATGGTATGTCCCTATACTTGTTGAAAATTCATATGCTGTTATATAAAAATTATTAACCTTAATATTTTTTATTTATACTCCCCTTAGAAATGAATTCATAAATGGAAATGAGGAGAAGACTTTAAGTTTTTATAACACTTTAAAAACTATACTGTCTGTATGTTAAAAATAAATTTGAGAGTAAAAAATTAAAAATGTAAGGTACCTGGTAAAGTTTTTAACTATTTTAAAGGCTTGAAGAGTGTCGAATTATGTCCTCTGCAAAAAGGCCACTGTGGTTGAATTGGGAGAACCCAGACATCATGTCAGAGTTACTCTTTCAGAACAATGAGATCATCTTTAAAAATGGGGATGGTAAGGAAGATATTAATGAACTTATGATGCATGAATTTAGCTATCTTTTTATACACAGGATATTTATGAACCATGAAGACTATTGAAAGCCATTTAAGGAATATGCATGTGGTTAAAATACATAATATTAAACAGATGTCTTAACCTTTAGAACATGTATGTGTAATTATTAAAAAGAAAAGAAATACTAAATTGAGAATCAAAAAGCATGAAATAACTTTCTATTTGCTTAGCTGTGTGAGTATCCATTCGTTCCATAAATATCTGATGTGCTAGGCCATCAAATTGTAAAAATAAAACAACATCTCTGCCCTCTTAAAGATTACAGTCTTACAGGGAGAAGAGAGTTATTAAAGAAAAGTGTAGTCTGCTAAGAAGTCATATAAAGAAGGTCCTAATGTACTTGGAAAACAGGCTGCTGTAGGAGCAAAATGGAAGGATTTTGATGGGTTTCCTTTGGGGACTGACATTTTAGCACTGAATTCTGTTAACCCCAGTATTTTAATATAAACAAGTTCAAATTTAAGAATTCAGAAGGATAGGTGCTTTAAATATTTTAGTTTAAAACTTTTGTGAAATACATACTAGCTTATATTGTTATACAGGTGAGTTTATGCAGATACTTTAGAAATGGGTTAAGGAATCAAAATACTGCTTCTTTATAGATTAATTTGACAAGTAAATATAGCTGTATTATTTTCTGTTTGAAAGCAATATGAAATGACACCCAAATTTGCATTTATGGCATTAAGTGGTGGTACATATTATTTGAATTGCAGATTTACGGCAAGATATGCTAACACTGCAGATCATTCGCATTATGGAAAATATCTGGCAAAATCAAGGTCTTGATCTTCGGTAAGTAATGAGTAAGGCAACATGTATGTTAAAAGTTATCTTGAGAAAGTAAACTATTAGTAAGTATCAGTTAAAAATATTAAGGGACATAGATCTATAAGGAAATGTATGGAGTAATTAATACTAGGTGATTACACTGCTTTCATTTGTCTTCCTCTTCCTTGCCTTAGAGTAGCTCAGAGATTCAGGTAGGTAATAAGCTGGTAAAGACTCTGCAACTGCATCTGGACTGTCACTGTTTAGGACATGACATAGAAGATGCAAAAGCCCCGTATTTTCATTCAGAAATTAAGAGGTTTAAAGAAAGTTTCTTTCATAATACAAATTTTCTAATTTTAAAGCTTCATAAAGCCTCTAGGGGCGCCTGGGTGGCTTAGTCGGTTAAGCGTCTGACTTTCGCTTAGGTCATGATCTCGCAGTTCGTGGGTTCGAGCCCCGCATCGGGCTCTGTGCTGACTGCCAGCTCAGAGCCTGGAGCCTGTTTC
>NW_024081112.1:606963-634589 GCF_003009895.1 Hyaena hyaena
TAGAAATAAATAAAAAACATTAAAAAAAATTAAAAAAAAAAAAGCTTTGCCATTCTATTGGTTTTTGCCCAACCTTCTACAGTTATCAGTAACATCTCTTAAGTTTTCTGTCGTGCTTCATCTCATCCTTGTCATTTCTTTTCTCATAGTGTTTCCTTCTCTCTCTCGTCTCTTTGCAAATCTGGGGTCATTCCAGCAAAGGCCACTCTCTCCAAAAGAAAAATGTCTGTTTAAGCATAGGAGTCCGCTCTAGCCGCCGCAGCTGAGTACATTAGGGTTTGTTTGTATGCCTTTTAAAGATGGAGCATAGCTGCTATATAAAAATGTGTCAGTGACACCTAGTAGAACCCTCTTATTGCAGAAGAAAAACAGACACGTCAAGGAATTTGCTGAAGTACAAAATTGAGTCGTCATCTTCAAATTTTTAATTCCCGGTTCTTTGCTTAATCTCTTCTGCCTTCCAAAAGCAATGAATGTTATATGAATCAAGTTTCCTCTTTTGGTGTAATTTTCTGTATCTGAGAGACACACATGCCATTACTACCACTGCTCCCAGGGAAGGACAGAACAAAAGAGAGAATGCAAAACTAGGCAGAGCAGAGAATTTAACTGTAACTCTGGTAATTACAATATGTAATTGTAAACTAGTGGCTGTGCTAAAGAAGCACCTAAAGTTGAGCTAGATCATTGGGAAGTAAGTCAGATCTTCAAAAAGGTTTTAAGTTTTAAAATTTTCTTTTTTTTTAATAGTTTATTGTCAAGTTGGTTTCCATATAACACCCAGTGCTCATCCCCACAAGTGCCCTCCTCCATGCCCATCACTCCCTTCCCCTCTCCCCACCCCCATCAGCCCTCAGTTTGTTCTCAGCATTCAAGAGTCTCTCATGGTTTGCCTCCCTCCCTCTCCCCCACTATTTTTCCCCCCTTCTCTCCTACGGTCCTCCATTAAGTTCCTCCTAATCCTTCTAAACGTGCAAACATATGGTAGCTGTCTTTATCTGCCTGACTTAAGTAATTTAAGTAAAAGTGTTTAAAGTTTAATTTTAAATAAAATATAAATTTAATTAAGCAAAATCATAGCATTTTTATTCTTGAAAAAACTTGGATTCTCTGCTTTTTTTTTTTATAACAAGCCGTATAAGACTATGTGATGACTCTTGAAACTATGAATATGTTCAAAAATAATAAAATTAAAGTACAAAGAGAGAATGAGCAGGAGTACAGCCTTAAGAAATCCCTGTATTTATCAGGGCAGGTAGAAAGAAAGCTTCCGGAAAAGAAATGGTCAAAGGGGTAGGTCGACCAGAGTTTGTAATTCACAGAATCCAAAACTGGGGAGAGAGTCACAAACAGTTTATTGTATCAGGTGCTTCAGGGGATGTATGAGCGTAAGGACTATGAAAAAGCCCTTGTATTTGATGATCCATGGTTAACTGTAAGAAGAATTGAGTCAGTAGAGTAGTAGATGTAGAAGTTATGCTAAATGGAATTGAGAAAATGAAATAAGTGTGGACTGTAATCTTTTAGGAACTTAAGAAGTAAAAAAAAAAAAAAAAAAAAAAAAAAAAAAAAAAAAAAAAAAAAAAAAAAAAAAAAAAAAAAAGTAAAAAAAAAAAAAAAAAAAGATGGAAACAATTGCCAGTAGCTTATGAAAACAACAGAACTAAAAACCATAGTTTTTGGTACTTATGTGCCAAATGGTTTTTTTTTTTTTCATTGTCTCTAACTCCTCCTCACATCTCCCTTGTCTACATTTTGTTTTTAATACCATGTGATGAATGGGAGAAATCCATACAGCACTTCCTCTGTGTATCCAAGTATGGTTTTATCAAGAAAAACAGCGTTTGTGGGTTATTTGGGTTGTAAGTTGAAATAGCTGCTTTTTTTCCTAGAACACCATTTTTACTTAACAAATAAATAAGTTTTGGTTATTGACATGGGTATTTGGCAGACATTTTCTTGAAAATGAATTAATATGAGCCTATCTCTTCAAGGTGAACAACTGACAATATTTGCTGTCAAAGATCAAATTTGAACTCTCAGGCAACAAATCAGAATTTTGAAAAACTTGTGTACCACCGTAAGCAGAACAGCTTCCTCAAATTAAAGACTTTACTGATGAGATCAGTGGTGTCATTAACAATTGTGATTTTTGTAGTTGATATAATGAAAAGTGTCAGCATTTGAAAGATCTTCATAACTCAGTGAACTGGTATCTTCCAGGTGACCAATACAGCATGTGATAAAGTCACATATGCATAAAAGTTCCATTCAGAGGCAAGATAGACAAATGGATTTTAATGTAACAGAGTGTGAAGAGTTTAAGATAGTTTCATATTCCATACTGTAACTTGAAAAACAACTTCTTGTCAAGTTTTAGAATAGTATCAAGGAAAAATATCTATAGTTATCTGAAAAAGCTATTACAGTACCCCTCTTTTTTCTACCTACATAATGGTACAAAGCCAGATTTTCTTCATATGCTTCAATTAAAACACTTCATTAGATTGAATACAGAAGTGTATGTGAGCATCCAGCTCAGCGCTGTGGAACCACACCTTAAAGGACTTTGAAAATTTGGGAATGTGTCACTCTTCTAAGAATTTTTTAATATGACATCCTTTGTTTCATTAAAGATATTATTTGTATTATTGCAGAAGAGTTTGTTATTTTTAGATGAATTAATACATTAATTTTTTTATTGTCTCCTTTAATTTCTAATATCAGTAGATGTAGCTCACCTAAATAAAAACTCTTTGGGATCTCAGTAATTTTTAAGGGTACATAGGAGTCCTGAGACCAAATATTTGAGAACTACTGCTTTAAAGTATTATTAGGTGTCAGATTTAGATTTAAACAAATTGAAATTCACCCATATTTTTAAAATCATAAATGTTTATGGTGCACATGGGTGGCACAGTCAGTTGAGCCTCCAACTTAGGCTCAGGTCATGATCTCATGGTCTCATGGTCAAGCCCTGCTTCAGGCTCTGTGCTGACAACTCAGAGCCTGGAGCCTACTTCAGATTCTGGGTCTCCCCCTCTCTCTGCCCTTCTCATAATCATGTTCTGTCTCTCTCTGTCTCTCAATGATAAATGTTAAAAAGAAAAATTTTGTCATAAATGTTTATACAAGTTTAATTGTCACAGTAATTTTCTTAATGCTTTTCTCTTACATAATTAAATGCTTTCTCATTTGAAGGTTAAAACAAATGATGCCAGATAATTTTGAGGATTTTTCTAGGAATGTTTGTCATAGTGTAATAAAAAAATTTAAAAAGGAGTGAAGATCATGCATGACAAATTTGCAAAAAGAATATTCCTGTATTAGCCTACTAAAATATGTACTATTTTAAAATGCCATCATTTAATTGCAAACGTCTTGATCCTTTTTCAGAATGTTACCTTATGGCTGTCTGTCAATCGGTGACTGTGTGGGACTTATTGAGGTGGTGAGAAATTCTCACACTATTATGCAGATTCAGTGCAAAGGCGGCCTGAAAGGCGCACTGCAGTTCAACAGCCACACGCTACACCAGTGGCTTAAAGACAAGAACAAAGGAGAAATGTGAGTTTATTATTCTTGTCTTCTTGTGTTCGTCTAAGTTTGTGTTAGACCAGGCTTTTAATGGTGATGTACATTTCTCTGAGACCAGAGAAGACATTTGTTCTTACTTTGGAAAAAACTATGCTCGGCTTTTGAAATACTTGAGATTTTGTGTTTGAATGATCAGAATTGAATTTTGGTGAAATCTCATATACCCAACTTTATACATTCAGTTTTAGGTATCTAAAATGTGTTTTTCTTATTGCTTATTCTTTTTTTAAAAAAATCATCATTAAACATTTCAAAATATACTTGAAGGTCGTTGAAATGATTAGGAAAAAATGTTTTTTTCATGACATGTTCAGTATTTTTTCACTATAGTAAGAATTCAGCTGTAGTCAGAGGATACCTAGAAATGTCTGTCTCAAATCTTAGGAAATAATTACTTACTCTTCTTAATGTCAGTGATTGTTTTCATTCTTTACTAGAGACTTTGACCATCATTTCCCAATTTGGACCTGCTTAATAACTATATTTGCACACTGCTGAAAAAGTCTCTATTTCTTCTTTGTAGATATGATGCAGCCATTGACCTGTTCACACGCTCGTGTGCCGGATACTGTGTCGCTACCTTCATACTGGGAATTGGAGATCGTCACAATAGTAACATCATGGTTAAAGATGATGGACAGGTAACAGCTTTCTCTTTTTAAAATGTTTTGGCATTCTTAATTTGGGATTTTATTTATTAATTTGGGATATTGTATTCTGCATTTGTCAAGCTATAATATAATTCTTTATTTTTTAAAGCTATTTCATATAGATTTTGGACACTTTTTGGATCATAAGAAGAAAAAGTTTGGTTATAAGCGGGAGCGTGTGCCATTTGTTTTGACACAAGATTTCTTAATAGTGATTAGTAAAGGAGCCCAAGAATGCACAAAGACAAGAGAATTTGAAAGGTAAGTTCAAGAAATCAAAAATGCAAAGTATAGAATTCTCACTGCTCTATCAAAAATAAGTGATATTTTTCAAGCAACTTAATGTTAACATTTTGGCATAACTGAATATTTTAATGTGGTTATTTATTGTGTAATGCTCTGAAAAAAAGGGGGGGTACAATTTATTGAGTTAATTAAGGCCTGAAATGATTTATTTAGTTAATTAAGGCCTAAGAAAGTGACTCTTAAACTTATTAATATATTAAAAGTTTTTATTTACTGCTGTTTAAATGATTGGACCACACCTTCTCTATACTGATAAATAGTGCTTAAGACAACATTGTTCAGTCATACAATTTGAGGAGATCAGTCAACTATAATTATCATGTGTATTCATAATTTTTCTTACCACCTTCTAGTATATATATCATCAGTCTATCTCAGACCTTAAAATACTTTTAAGTTCTAAAATCTCATTTTATCTGTAACTCTATCCTGGCCCTAGCCTAAACCCTAAAGGCTTTAGTATGGACCAGTACAAACATTTAAAAAATCCTTAATAAACTACTAATGTGCCAGGCATCATTCTAGGTGCTGGATTTCAAACAAAATCCTATGGACTCACAGAGTTTACATTCTAGTGTGGGGTAAAGAGGGTAGAAAGTCTTGGCAAGGGGAGTGGGCAGAGAAATGCTATTTTTAATAGGTTTGCCCAAGAAGGCCTCTCTAATGACGTGACATTTGAGCAGAGGCCTGAAGGTCTTAACCCCATTTGCTCCATACTGATGAACTGTTCTTATTACTTATAGGTTTCAGGAGATGTGTTACAAGGCTTACCTAGCTATTCGGCAGCATGCCAATCTCTTCATAAATCTTTTCTCAATGATGCTTGGCTCTGGAATGCCAGAACTGCAGTCTTTTGATGATATTGCATACATTCGAAAGACCCTAGCTTTAGATAAAACTGAACAAGAGGCTTTGGAATATTTCATGAAACAAATGAATGATGCACATCATGGTGGCTGGACAACAAAAATGGATTGGATCTTCCACACAATTAAGCAGCATGCTTTGAACTGAAATGATAACTGAGAAACCAAAAGCTCATTATCTGGATTCTATACTGCACTGTTAATAACTGTCAACAGGCAAAGACTGATTGCATAGGAATTGCACAATCCATGAACAGCATTAGAATTTACACAAGAACAGAAGTAAAATACTATATAATTTAAATAATGTAAACGCAAACAGGGTTTAAGAGCACTAAACTAGTTCATTTCAAAATTAAGCTTTAGAATAATGCGCAATTTCATGTTATGCCTTAAGTCCAAAAAGGTAAACTTTGAAGATTGTTTGTATCTTTTTTTAAAAAAGAAAACAAAACAAAAAAACCCCAAAATATATAGAAATGACGGAGAAGGAAAAAGAATGATGTTCTTTTTTTGTCTTGCAAATGTTCTATGTTTTGAAATTGTGGACACAACAAAGTCTATTATTGCATTAGGTCCAAGGAAACTGAAGTTTGATGTTAAATTGCATTAAGATTAGAAAATAATGAAGATTTCTTATTTTTCCATTGCTGTTCAATTTATAGTTTGAAGTGGGTTTTTTGACTCCTTGTTTAATGAAGAAAACTGCTTGGGGTGGAAGGGACTCTTGAGATTTCACCAGAGACTTTTCCTTTTTAATAAATCAAACCTTTTGACGATTTGGGGTCTTATCTGCAAAGTTTTGGAAGCAGTCACAAATGAGACCTGTTATAAGGTGGTGTTTTTGGGTGTTTTTTTTTTTTTTTCCTGGACAGTATTTACAAGAATCTGATTCTTATTTCCCAGGGAAATTCTGGGCTCCCACAAAGTACAATAATCATCGTAGATAAAGAAGGAGCAGGAAGAGTTCTGCTCCAGAATTGTACAGTATTCGCCTTAGGTTGATTTTTTTTTTCTCCTTTTGCAATTGAATTGAATACATTTTTCATGCATGTTTCCAGAAAATAGAAGTGAGTATTAATGTTATTAAAAAAGATTATTTTTTTTATTAAAGGCTATTTATATTATAGAAACTATCATTAATATATATTCTTTATTTACATGATCTGTCCCATAGTCATGCATTGTTTTGCACCCCAAATTTTTTATTGTCCGTAGCAGCATGGTCAGCTTTTCTCTCGGTCCGTGGGTGAGGCTCAGGCACTATCCCATTTATACCAATGACTAATGTATCACTACATAAGGAAAACTGATTGAAGTTCATCCTCTTTCCTTTTATTTCTGTTTTCATATGAATCCCCCATTTTCCACCTTCTTTTGTAGTTGATAATGCCTCAATCATGAAACTAGTTACCAAAATTAAAACAGTATAGCATATCTTCCTGATTGCTCCAGCCCCTCTACCGAGGTATGCTCATGAATAATACTTTATAATATGGGGGAATAGAAACCATGAACTTTTTACCTTTTTAGGCTATTTATGCAATATCTCAATAATAAAAGTAGGACCTTAAACCATTTTAAGATCATGTCCCATTTCCAAGCGGTTAGGGCTCACTCTCCAACTTTGTTAAATTGCATTTGAGTACATGATACATTCTTAAACACTTTGGAAAACATTAACCCAAGATGTAGGGGCTAATGCTAGTCATCATTCTAGAATCTGTTATTTTACTCAGTATTTGAAATGAATGATTAATGCCCTAGGAAATAGCTTTAGCAAACGTCCAGGTGCCACACCAGAAAAAGTGCAATAATTTACTGACAGTTTTCTAGATTAGGTGTATTATTGGAATACAACTTTATAAAAAGTGCACATTATACACTCTAGTAAAACAGCACCACTTAAACGATATTCACTTATGAAATCAGTTACCTATAATAGAAGTCTTGAATAGTGAACAAGGGACTCTAATAGAAATACTCTTAATATTTGGCTGTTTTAGAACCCTTAAAGGGCCTAATTACTGGAGATTTAGGTACTCCACTAAAGCATGTACATAATATTGCCAACAAGAAAAATAAATTTGAAGATTAGGGGAACTTAACTCCTGTAAACTGTCTTGGAATAGTTAAGAAGAATTTAAACTCCCATTTTAAGCAGGAAGCCAAATAGATTCTTTTGCAGATAGAGATTTCATAACTTATTAAAACTTCTTTAACATTTTGTGCCTTTTACATATATTCAGTTAACACATGCTAACATCCCAGTCTCTTCTATGTCAGGGATTAACCACAGGAAAATTCAGTGAAATAGTACAAATCTGAAACTCTGATGATAGAAACTGGAGATTTAACAGAGAACCACGTTTTACCCGAGTGCCAAAAAAGCTTTGAGCTTCCTTGCACAAAATGTATATAATTTGTGCATTTCTCACATGAGCCCAGATAGTCCCCTTCCCCTGGGACCTCTCCACCATTAAAACACAAGCCACACAGCTTATTTCATCATTACATTTATTTTCAATAGTTATTACAACCAAGTTAATTCTGTTTGAAGACGTGTAGACAAATTTTACTAAGAATAGAATTAAGATTCTATAGATTAAGTGATTTTGCTAAAAGCAAAGTAAACTTTACACAAATCCAAGTGGAGTTTAAGCAGACAACATTAAAAAGAAGAAAAAAGGGTCAGGTAGTGCTCAGAAAGCAAAGAACCAAAAACTGAATTGAATACTCCATAGGGTGACTAGGATGTCAAGTCAGTGGTAAGCCGTTTCCAGGTACTGCAGTGTCTGGTCACCCCCCTCACCCTACCCCGTGGATTGGTCGGCTCCTGTGGCCGACCATCCTTGTCACTGAATGTGGTATAACTGACTGTTGACTCAACAGTCTCATTTGGTCACTTGAAAAATACTTCCTTCAATGACTTTTGGAGGGAAAAAAAAAAGCAGGTTTAAAGAACCTAAAGAAAATAAAACTTAATTTTAAACAAGTTCTAGTAAGATATAATCTGAAAATCATGTTTTAACTTTTTATCATATTCTCAGCTATACAGAATCATTTATTTTGAAGATTTTTAGACTGCTGTTAATTTGAAATCTGTTAATCATATTGTAGAATTTGGTTTTTAAAAAAGATGTTTCTAATTGGATTTTTTAAAGAAGAATGGAATTTGGTCACTATTTTCTGATAGAACCTAAGCTTTTTGTGGTTCTTAGTGTCCTCTGTAAAACTCAGTGTCAAAAGTAATCAACTCTGAGGTTTTCCCTTCTAATCTGCTTTATATTACAAGCCCTTTAGGAAATGGGAACCTGGTGAATATACAATGAATTGTAAAATATTTTAATGTGTAATTTTTTCAACTGTGAAACTATGACTATTGGTTTTTTGATGAAAACAGCTGCTGATAAAGTATTTTGTGTAAAGTGTAGTTCTTATTAATCAGGAAAATAATCAATGACTTGATTAGAATGTATATACCCTCTTGGATTTTATTTTGAATGGATTGGTGATTTTCACATAGGTAAAATACAGTCCATCCTGTATTCTTTTTCCATCAAAAATTGAGTGATCTAGCATCATAAAAAATTATAAACAGCCTATCTATTTTAAAAGAATCGTGGAAATTTCACAACACATAAACTTGGATTTGTTTCTTAATGATTTTGTAAATCCACTTAATTCATATTCTGACCAATAGCCCATGCTTGCCAACTCTTTGAAAAAAAATTGATTTCCAGCATTATTTTAAAGTCAGCAGGTTAACCTTTTCCGAATGTTTTGACTTCCTTTTGTTTCTATGTCTACATAAACTGCAGACCTGGGCTGGACCCACGTACTCAGAATCCACCTTAGAAATCGACTTTGATGTCCAAGACATCACTAAAATGTTTCAGGTTAAAGACCCTATGCGGTGTTAATGGACTGTGGTGCTTCTACTATCTAAAAACAACTTTCATACTTCAGATGTTTTTGAGAAGAGGAGAATGTGCAAGGAGGGGGCAGAACAGGGGGAGTCTGAATGAATTACATTCTTCATGCCCATCCTGCTCAGATGGGGCGCCTCTAAGGGAAGCCTTAGATGGGGCCTTTGAAAGACAAAGCAGAAAGCTGTGAGTATACTGTGCATACCATGAGGGAAATAACTCTTCATCAAGGATGGGATTGTGAAGGCTGAAGTATAAAACTCAGCATGGACAGGATCCTCAGATAACAATTCTTGGTGACAGAGAAATACAGCTGGGCTGTTTTTTAAAATACAAACACAAACCATTTTTATTTTTTAATTGCATTAAAATTATAAATGTATCTTACGTGCCATGGCCTGGAAAGCCTTTTTTCCTTACAAAGTTATTTTCACTTTCTGAAAAGATTACGGGGTTTAGCTTAAGATAACTATGGTCCTGATAAAATTGGATTGGTAACTCTACCTCAGAAGGTTAAAAAGAAAAAAAATTAATGAGTCACAATTCAGTACTTCAGGCTCTGATGTTACAGAAATTTCCAGAGCACTGTAGTTTTAGATGTATAAAGTCAGAGTTGGCATGCCTTGTTTTAATGGCATTGGAGATATTAAGAAAAAATTGTGGTTAAAATTTAATCATTACTCCAGCCATGGAAAAGGCTACAGCGCCAGAAAGTTTATGGTACTAGGTTCTTGAATTCGGCATTCAAAATTAGCTGTCTTCTCTTTTCCTTATTATTAGTGAAATTGGTGTGTTTATATCTGCACACATTTCTCTTTGCATACACACTGCTCACTAGCCCTAGGCAACAGGCATCTTCCATAAAAGGTGTAAACATCAGGTTCTAAAGCTCAGAAGTGTTTAGAATTTACTAGGAGTTTCCCAAGTTGGGATGTTAGTTTTTAAATAAGCTTATTTGATCCAAGTATTCCACTTGATTAAGGTTTCACACTTTTTTTTTTTATCAGTGAAGCACCATTCCTTTTCCTTAGTTGTAGACATGTTAATATTACAGCCGTGCTAGTTAGCATAAAGTGACAGTTATGAGCCATAAGGAAATCTTCTGACTTTTTACACAGTGACATATGAGTTTTAGTGGGGGGTTGGGGGCGGTTGGTGGGCGGGAGGGAGGGGATCAGCCCATTGTACATTTAGTGTAGTTTAGGTAACTGATTTTCACTACCAACAGTAGCCTCCATTCTTCCTGTTGGTAAGTATGGAAAGGTTTTTTTAATGCATTTTGTAAGCCAGTTAAGTCTGAAATCTTATATAATCTGTCACTACAACAATTTTGTGGTTATGCTAAGAGCCATGTATATTTTTAGGTGATTCTTATTTTTGTTACTCCTTCTAGGTAAGCAAGGAGGAAGAAAATTTTCGTTGTTTTATGTTCTCTCAAAATATCTTTAATAAGACTAAACTCCTTAAGTTGAGTATGAATTTCCAAATGTAGTCCTGATCTATCAATTTCATAAGTAAAAGCCCTTTATCACATTTATGTTCCAAAGAGTGGTTGGAGAGCTTGGCCTTCATGTGGTTTCTAGAAATGCTTTTGGCTCTGGAACCTAAGTTTCAAATACAACTAATAGTTTCGATGTGATTCGGTCCTCGGACTTCCTTGGGTTGAATAAAATCTAAAAGAATATATCCTTCGGGAACATAACCCATCATGGGGAATGCAGCATAACCAAAAGAAGACTATTAGAGCATCAAATGTTGACTTCGGAAGCTTCAACAAGAAGCCCCCACCACCCTTTTTTGGCCCCTTTTATTGTAGCAAATCTATTTCTCTATATTTTGTCATTCAATGAATTGAACTCCTGTGGTGTACTGCATTCATTAGGAGAAAAATGTTTTTAGATATTCTTTAACTGATGACCCAAAAAGGATTTGACACAGCAAGATGCATGTGTTATTGTACTGAGAATATAGAATAATACAGTGTCACTAAATTTAAGACCTCTTCCCAGTCTTGCTGTTCCCAGCAAGAAGTTTGGCCTGTGACTGCACTTAACTGTTTGTGCTCATCAGAAACTGTCAATGTCTGCTTTTCTTTTAACTTTGCAGTCTGTAACATCACGCTGTTTATTAAAAAAAAACAAACAAACAAAAAAATGACTGGTGTCCAAGCAATCCTTAGTGTACTACATATTTTAAACAAAAACCCGTGATAACTATACTTTGCCATTTTTTTGAATACTTACAAGCAAATTGGTGTTGCTAGTAATCGAAATTTAGCTGAACTTGAGTTCTGATCAATAACAACTAAGAATAGTTGACTGAAAGCCTGAAACGATTATGCCTTAAAAGCAATTGTTCTGCCCTAGTGATGAATATTAGAGATATCTGTTTGATATTAATTTCTTTTAAGCAGAAAGAATTATATGCGTTTCAAGCAGAAACATACACATACACGTATGAATGTGTTTGTGTGTGTAGACAGGCTTTTTTTGAGTCTGTTGGAGACCAGAACCTAAAAGTGAGATTGGGGTAGAAGCAGACTGATTTTACTTGCAGTTACCGTAAGCCTTGCAACAGGTACTTTTCTTGGGCCAGTAATACATGTGAGCGTCAATACTCTGTACTTCAAAGCAATTAACAGCAAATGATGGCTTACCTTTTGTTTCTTTGCCAAACGCTTTGCGTGACTTTGAATTAACATTGTTCTAAATGAACTTTGTTCTCCAAGCATAATGTTCCTCTTTCCTGAGATGAGGCTGTGAGGTGAACCAAGCAGCCGCACTGTATGAATGGAAAACTGGTCATTGCAACACTAGGTTTCACACTTTCACAGACTTTTTAGGCTTTACGCGAGTGGTTTTGAATCCCGAGAACTGCACATTGTTAGATGGGTGTCAAACTTACTAAGAAAGGGAATAGAGATCTGCCCTTTAGAAATCTATAGAATCTCAATTTGCAGAATGATTTAAAATATGTGTGCCTACATCTTTTATTTCAGGAAAGTCTTTGGTATACAAAATAATTTGCTGCAACCTTTTAAGCAGTATGTTCTGAGTCTTAAATGTATATTATATTTAGCCAAGAGAAGGTGGGGAGATATGCTCTCCTACAGCTCTCTACCCTGGCCCCTCGAACCAGCTGTCCAGGGAAAGGTACCAAGGCTGACTGAATATATTTTACTTTTTAATAAGAATTGTATATATTTAAGATGTACAGTATAATTTGATATTCATGTACAGTGAATGATTATAGTCAAGCGAATCAATGTATCATCTCCTCACATTGTGTGTCTGTGTGATGAGAATACCTGAAATCTACTCTCGTAGCAGAGTTCCAGTATTCAGCCTCGTATTCTTGCCATAAGCATGCTGTACATGAGCTCTCTAGACTTCATCTTACAGCAGAGTTTGTACATTTTAATTAACATCTCCCCATTTCTCCTACCTGACCACATCCCCAGTAATCACTATCCTACTCTCTGCTTCTGTGTATTTGACATTTTTAGAAACCACACATCAGTGAAAGGCAGTTTTTTCCTTTCTGTGTCTGGCTTATTTTACTTAGCATAATGCCCTCTGGGTTTATCCACGTCGTTGCAAATGGCAGGATCTCCTTTTTTAAGACTGGATGAGGGGCACCTGGGTGACTCAGTCAGTTAAGCATCCGACTTCGGCTCAGGTCATGATCCCACAGTCCATGGGTCCGAGCCCCACATCGGGCTTTGTGCTGACAGCTCAGAGCCTGGAGCCTGCTTCAGATCCTGTGTGTGTGTGTCTCTCTCTCTGCCCCTCAACCGCTCGCTCTCTGTCTCTCAAAATAAAAGACATAAATTTTTTTAAAAGACTGAATAATATGCCATTGTGTGTATGTATACACACCTCACATATGTGTGTACATTGTGTATGTGTATGAGAGAGAGATCACAATTTATTCATCTGTGAATAGACACAGGTTGTTTCCATATCTTGGACATTGTCAATAATGGTCCAGTGAACAGGGGAGTAAAGTAATCTCTCAGAGGTACTGATTCCATTTGCTTTGGATTTTTACCCAAAACAGGGATAAGGCTGACTGAATATAGAAACTTAGCACAAAAAAAAAATTACTAACATTTTTGAGCACTTTTACTAGGTGCCAGAAACTAAAGTGTTTTACATACTCTACCTTGTTTATTCCTTAACCCCATGAAGGAAGAGATTATCCCCATTTTATAAATGAGAAGAGAGAGGCTTGAACCTTCATTTCCATTCAGCTGAACTGCCAGGGGATACATATCTGAAAAGTTGTGATTATGGCCTATGAATTCAGTTAAATCCTCTGAGACGCATGTGCTTCCCACTATTCCACACTAGAAGAAGGAGCACCAAAATTGTTCATTACTTGTCAAGTCAGTATTGCTTTATTTAATCATTCAGTCTGTTTAGTAATTTGTGACTTGAAATTAACTGCTAAAAGGCATAATATTTACTAAGAATTAAAATTTCTGTTTTGATTACATCTGCATATAAAAGTTGCTTCAAAAGTCTCATTCTTTCTATGGTCCATGATGTAAGACTTTTTTAGTAAAATTGAAAAGATACTTTGAGGCACTTTGGTTTTCAGAACAAATTGATGTTTTCTATTCCAATTCAGCTCACTCTGGAAAGCACTTGTTGGGAGAGCCTGTGACATTCGTTGGTGAATAACCATGGTTGAGTCATTAAAGTTTGGACATTTGCTGACTGTCCACGTGGGACTTTTCTACAATGCAGATTATCTGAGATGAATGTTAAATTCCATCCAGTACAGCTTCTCCCTACTTCCCATTTCTGGCCATCCCTCCCACCCCCACCAGAATGTGCACAAAGAAGAAAATGAGCTTATGGAAAGCGTAATTAACTAGGAGAATCTTGCTGAAAGAAAAATTACATGGTACATGGCAAGGTTAAGTACAGAGAACTCTAAACTTAGTGCATTTGCTAGGAGTGGCTTTCCTTCTTTATCATGAATGGTGAAGCAAAATGGTAGGCCCACATTTTTTTTGAAATTACTAGATTATTATCTTCCTAACAACAAATAACTTGTTCTTCACTAAGAATTTTTTGAGGAATGTTTTGACGTAAACTATATTGCATAGACCTAGGCTGGTTGTTCGGTACTAAAAACCCTCCACCATTTACTTCCATGCGGACAAGTTCCAGTTAGAGCTGAAATTAGAGCTACTGTGAGTTCATTTTGCCACGTGGGGACAAAAAGCATTTCCTTGGCTCATGTGGAAAGAAATTTGTGGTAGAAAAAAGAGGGCGAATTTATATGTGTTCATAGAATAAATGCATAAGGAGGCTTTTTTTAAATGTTTCCCATATCAAGTACGTGTACTTGCTTTGAATTGCCGCTATATGGTTAGTTTGTGAGCAGGCATCATTAGGTCCTCAGGTGCAAAAATTGCAGGTATCTGAAAGCCAGGACTTTAATCTGGCCACTGTCTTCAGATCTTTCTGCTCCTTTCTTTGCTCCTCCCCACACTCCACAGTTTGAATCGATGCTGTTCCATATAAGGTACTTTGCCACCTACCTCATCTCCAAGCGCGGTGCTATATTTTTCACACAGCAGGGACAGGTACTGTGTTAATCTCACCATGCCAACAATCAGGGCACCACCTAGCAGAGTCAGTGAAGGCCAAAATAAACAGTGGAAGATAACCATCTGGTCATACTTTTTTATGAGAATGACATCTTCAGATTGGCTGTCTGGACTGTAGAAGCATGAAAAGGGAGTCCCATTTCTGTGATCGAAGAATTCCTTTATGTCCAGCACACTGTTGAGCAAATCATTCCTATCTCGGTGGCACGTGGGTGTGTAAAAGCACTAGGAATGTGGAAGAAGAAGAGAGATGAGGGCACTGTCCCCAAAACCAAGCATTTAAACAACAGTTTTCATTCTGAAAGCACTTCAAACTGAAGCTATTCGTGGAGAGTTTCAATCTCAGAAGCTGGAGGAAGGAAGCTGTTGTAGAAGTCATGGGGACGTGTGGGTAGGAGGGCACAGAGTGACGTGGCCATTTCCAGACACTAAGCAGAAATGTGGGAAGGGATTCTTAGGATACAGACATTGCAGAAGAGGCAGTGACCAGCTTCATAAGGACCGTGCAGGCCCCCTCGGTCTTTGTCCATTCAACAAACCTCTATTGAGCTCACTATGTGTTCTCAACACCTATTAATGCCTCTATCATCTTTCTCTTGATTTCCTGTAGTCAAATCTTTCCCTAAAGGGTAGCATGTTGAAGCTTTTTCCCTAGGCCCACAGAGAGGGGGCCTACATGGGCTTTGGCTCCCAGGTTGCAGAACTAGTGAAGAAGGGATATGTCAGCTAGTGATATGTTTTCAAAAAAGCTTGAGGTTTGTTAGCATATCCACTAAGCACTCGAGGCACTGTGCTTAGGGCATATGAAATTGTTTGAAACCTTAAGAATTATTGCATCCAAAATAGAAAACATAGATCATCAGATTGATTAGTGCCTAAGTAAAGACAGCAGAGCATAGCATGTCAACTAATCTAATGCAACCCAACTTTCATAGGTGAAAATATACACTATAAATCATGTGAACCAATTGAGAAACCTATCAAAATCAAAATTACAATAATCCTTCACATTTCTTGATAAGAAAAATTGCTTACTTGATGTAAGATGGGTTGTGAGTACATATTAACATTTTTGATACAATGGGGAGTTGGGCTTCCAAAAGTCAAACTGCCCACAAATGACTGTCCACTGGCTTGGCCTGTAAATTCCAGACACCAGTGTATGGAACTGGCATGATTCCTTTCCATTCTATAACCCCCATTTTTCCTCCAAGAATGCCCTTAGCTTCATTTATCCTGTTCTGACCACTGTAGAGACGTTCACTGGAAGGAAACGGATTTACCAACAGAAATGGTCCTGGGTTCTGCACTCTGCAGGGGGTGGTCTGGCACGGAAGGGCGGCTATAATTAGAACTCTTTAATTACATGAACTTTACCTTACCTTGGAATTTATCCGGACAGCCTCTTCATTATAATGTAGGAGAGCTTTCTGACCTGAATGAGTGACGTTCACAAACACCTGAAGACATGGGTACTTGCCCCGGCCTTGGCAGCTCATACCACAGGGGAAAGCACAGTCCATCCAGTCGTCCATGATGTGAGTGTGGATGGTAGTGCAGTTCGACTCTTCTCTCTGAGTGCTTCAATTGGAAAAGATAAATGATCTTCACCCTCTAGAAAATTTACTTTTTATAGTTCTAATGTAATAACCCAAGATATGTGTCTATTTCAAGGGAATGTGGAACCATCCCAGAAGGTACATAATGATTAGGGAACATGGAGAACATTGAAAAAGGGGGAAAACAACAGCAAATTGCTAAATTTCATCTCAGTTATGACCTCATGGGCATATTCCTTATTACACCAACCCTTAGAGCATTGGTTTTCAAACTTCAGAATCACCTGAGCGAGTTTGTTAAAGTGAAGAATTTATGGATTCTAAGGCCTCACACCCAGAGATTTGGGTTTAGTTGATCTGAGGTGAAGCCCAGGAATCTGTATATGCAGGAGTATTTAAGATGCAAGTATTTGGCAAACCATGCTTTGACAAATATTACTGTAACCGCATACTCAGAAATCTTATCCTCGTTCATGCGTCGTCATTTCAAGATGCACCCACTGGCCTGTACTGCTGAAAATGTGCCTTTGGGAGAGTCCAACCACAGTCAACGTGGCCCTTAGTCAATATAGAATTCTAGTAACAAGGTACAATTCCATTTACTCACTCCACTTCCAAAGAGGCAAATAGAAGGAATGTCTCATTAGAAAACTTACCATATTTTCACTGTCAGTAGGTAACTTGGGGTCAGGAGCTACATCCTATTCATCTTTATGTTCCTCAAAACAGGAGGCACCATGCCTCCCACACAGTACAGGCTCAATAAGTGTTGTACTGAATGAAAGTTTGACTTGGAAAACATTCCTTGTGTATTTGCACACCTACTACATGCACTCAACGTTCTAGGTGCCATGAGAAGTGGTAGACAAAATTCCTGCCCACGAAAATTTTGTGGTGGCGTTGAAATGACAAATATGTATAAAATGATTAGAGGACAAGTCCAAGATAAAGTAGAGGAGGGTAAGAAGAAATGCTTGACAATGTACAGGACTACTCCTTGGGGCCTCAACGTGGGTCCCTGACCTTATCTCCTGGTGACTTAACCACAAGACGTTAGGTTAGCAAATTCTAAAATCAGAATGTTTGGAAAGCCTCATTTAGCTAGGTTCATGCTCTCCCATTAAGATCTTTGGCAGTAAGTAAACATTTTTCTTGATTCATATAATAAACTTGAGACACAGTGCAGTTTAAAATAACCTTAAGGCCCAGGGCATTAAAAACAAATCATTGGATGTGGCCTAAAGAATAAAATGTTGGGCAAGTGAAAATACAAATATGAAAAATAAGGTTCTTTCACAGATTTAACACCAGCCTGCTTTTCCACAAAATTAAGCCCTGTACTTATTTAGACTAGGCATCTTAAAATAATTCTTTAAAGTTGTCTCTTTGTCTGTGTTAGACTTAAGCTCTCTGAATCCTAACCAAGTACTGAACTGAGTGTGTTGGAACCTTCCTTAAAGATTTCAGAAAGCTCCAATATGGAGAGCTGTATATTTCTTCCTGTGTACGAGGGCCAGGCCAGTCCTCTCAGGCAGAGCCAGGGACATATTTAAAGTTTACTTATTTATTTTTTGGGAGAGAAAGAGAGGGGCAGAGAGTAAGGGAGAAAGAGAGAATCCCAAGCAGTGCAGAGCCCAAAGCTGGGCTTGATCTCATGAACCACACCATCATGACTTGAGCTGAAATCAAGAGGTGAGCATTTAACGGATGGAGCCACCCAGGCACCTGGAACCAGGCATGTATTTAGAGCTGAAAACATAAGCATGTTCTTTCAACAGGATTGTGTGTCTATTTGCCTACAAATACACAAAATCTATCAATTGATTGAGAGATGATGGTCGAGGGGGTGGGAGTAGGCCATCTTCCATGGAACAAAAGCACTTTCTGAGGTGGCACAAAATCACAAGGCAAGAGACAGATGAGAACTCGCCACTCTCAAGCACTTGCTTAATAACTTTAAGCAAACAATTTTCAGAAATGCTTAGCAAAGTAAAAATTTAAATACGAGCATCAGGTTTGGCATCAGGTTGCAGAAGGTATCCTCAAAACATCTCCCAAATTATCACATTTAAAAAAATAATCTGACCTGGGCCTGCACACAAACACTCATGCATATGCGTGTGCGCCCATGCACGTGCATGTACACACACACACACACACACACACACAATTCAGCTTACATAGGTATGTGTAATGCAGCTAGATGGATGGATGGATGGATGGATGGGTGGAAGGAAGGATAGATGATAGATAGATAGATAGATAGATAGATAGATAGACAGACAGACAATAGATATCTCTCTACATATAATGAAGTAATGGGAAAAGGAAGGTAGAAAGCTAAAAGTCAAGAGTGAGGTAAAGCATGTAAACTGCAAACCATAAGATCCCTTACAGTTATGAGAACTAGGCCACAAATTTCACTCTGAACTTCCTGGCAGCCAAAGCAATGAAAAATATATAGCCACAGATAAGATTCCTCGTGTCTACTAACGAAAAGTAAGCTGGTTGATCAGAAGCAGAACATATTCTTCTGGTGATAATACCAGAGGGAAATGTTTCTGGGCACTTCTAGTACTGGCACTGTGTTCTGTAGTGATGGTGGCCTCCACATTATTGCCCTAATAGTAACTTAGGAATGGCCGGAGATGAACCTGATACATAGCAAAAGCAGGACACCCACTTCCTGTTCTATGATCCTGTTTCTTCACTGAACTCCTAGGCCTCCCTCTCTCTATTCTCCTGGGCCTTCTATCACTCTAGCTAACCAAAGGGAAAGTGCCCCTTGCTTTCCCCCTCCCCAGTACTGCCCTCTCTCAAAGTACCCCATGTTGTAAAAGCCATCCTCCAAAATCAAACAGCTCCTCCCCTGCCCTAATGAAATCCCCCGCAGCCATTGCTACAAACTTCATTTAAGTATTAGGAGGCCAGTCTTATATCAAAATGACAAGCAAGTTCTTTCCTGGCTAGGTGACCTTGTGCAAGTTACTTGGCCTGAGTCTCAGCTTTCTCATTTATAAAATGAATATTAAGGGGCACCTGGGTGGCTCAATTGGTTAAGCATCAGACTCTTGGTCTCAGCTCAGGTCATAATCTTATGGTTCCTGAGATCAAGCCCCATGTCAGGCTCTGTGCTATATACAGCCTGCTTGGGATTCTCTGTCTCCCTGTCTCTCTGCCCCTTTCCTGCTCACAGCCCTTCTCTCCCTCTCAAAAATAAACATTAAAAAATAAAAACAAAAAAAAAATAAAATGAAAGTTAAAATGATAAAATAATGCTACCATCATAGGTTTGCTGCAGATTTAAATAGGATAAATATAGTATATTTTGGCATAGAGTATATATTTAATAAAGGATAACTGTTATTAGCTATATTTAATAATGAATAAAATAAAAAGAAGGAAACACTTATTGAGAAACTACTATGTGCTAGGTTGACACTGTCAAACTCAAAAAACTCAGACTTAAATAACTTATTGTGCTCACATAAAGGAGTTAAATTAACCCTTCCCTGTGATATCTGTTTATTAAAGGAAGAATGTATTCCCTCCATGCATATCTAATTTACAGATCAGCTGTTAGAAGTACTTTTCAGATTGAAGAGGGGGAGTGACAAAGGAGTGTCTTCCACTTTGTTACGGTGACACCTTTCTCTACACCCAATCGCCTCCCGTCACTGATAAAGGAACAGGTGATTCTATCGTCCCTTAGACAGTGGTCAGGAGGGCTGAAGAAACCAAAGCCAGCTTCCTCTCCTCTAACATTGTGCTTGCATCTGATTCAAATTGAAAATTCTGGGTCTCCTTTCTGTATTTCTTACCTGAGCATGAAAGGCTTTAGGATGGTTGTTCCAAGCAAGAAGAACATGAGGACTGAGAAGCCCATCATTGCAAACCCCAGCAGCATGGCGCGGTCCTCTCCAGCACTGGACGGCAGCTTCTTGTGCACATCTGGTAAGTCTCCGTCATTGTGGCCTCTATGTCTACTCCTTCCTGAGGCAGAAAAGGCTGTCCTTTGGAGGAAGTAGGAAGGAGGTATTTCAATAAGCTCATAGAGAAATGGGAACATTTACCAACCCGTGGCGGGTGGAGGGATGATCCCATTTGCTGTCCCCCTCCGGGTTGTGAGAAGGTTCAGTGCAGCACAATGAAATCTCATGTTCAGAGCTTGGTTAAAAGTCCATCTAAACAAGCTAAAATTATGTGTTATAAAATATAATGTAATATAATATTATTTTTTACATATAACAATCATAAGGAAGTCTTTAGAGATGTTTAATCCATGACTAGAGAAGAATTACCTGTCAGTAGTTTTCATTTGTATTATGTGAATGAGTGTTATGAACTTACTTCTCTGTCAGGGATACTGCATATCACCCGTGAAAATAATTTTTACACTATTTTATGAGTTCCCTATGTAAAGAATGACTCAAAAAGTTTAGAATTAACAGCATCCAGAAATATTAGGATTTGACTTGTTCGTTTATGTTCAGCTGTTGGAAGGCAGCACATCTACTATGGGGCTTGGTGGCCCACGGCCAGTCCACTCAAAATAATGAAGCCTTCACTGCCATCTTCTTTCCCTTACCCCTCTTCTCCTCTCTGTTCACTCACAGCTCTGTGTGAATGATCTTACATTTCTTCTCTCCTTCCCTCTCTTCTGTACCGGCAAAGGATGTGATAAATTATTTCACATTGGAGATCCAGTGGGTAGTAAAGTCCAAAACAAAGGTTGCTAACTGGTGACCCATGGATAGAATCCAGCCCACAAGTGAGTTTTGCTTGGCCTTCTGTGTGTGTGTGTGTGTGTGTGTGTGTGTGTGTGTGTGTGTTCAGTGTGGAATTAGTTACTAACACTTTAAAAATCATGAAATCTCTCATTAAAATACTGATTATTAACTTTTGAAAATACCATAAGGTCCACACTCCTGCCTAAGAGCAGCCAGCCAAGCCACACAGAGGCTGTCCCTGTGGACAGGCATGTATTCTCCAATTTGCCAGAGTCCCACCACTTCCTATGGTCAATGTCATTGATTTGCTACTCCTTGCTCATTAGGCATATGAGTCCCAGAGGTATTTCCACTTTAAGAGTCTTATCAAAATCTTAAGCCAAACAAATGCAGCTATAATGGCAGAACCTCAGGCACCATCAAGCTGCTTAAAAAGCTCACTAAAATGTAAAGCCAAGAAAAACCTTGTCAAGGGACTTGCTACTTGTTTTCTTCCAAAAGCATATTTTATACTTTACCCCACATCCTTCTCCTTCCTCTCCCTAGCTCTTTTTCTCTCTGGCAACATCTTTAGAATTCAAAGAGAGTGAGGGGAGATGTCGGGCACTCCAGGATGTTCCAGGAGCCTGCACCAGGAAGCTCTGGCTTCAGAGGACAGCAGCACTCCCTGGTTAATACCACCTTGGCTTCAAGACCTGGCTTGGAGATTTTTAGCCTCCTTTGATATTTTACTCACCCTCTATCATCCCACCCTCAGAAATGAGCAGAGGAAAAAAACTGTTTAATGGAATTTGAACCAGTACAGTTTATAATTTGTCAACAAGTATGACAGATTAAGAGTTTTAGCCATAAACTAAGATTTGGATATTTTGTGGGTTTCCAATACCCAATATTCTATCTTTTCCCTCATGTTCTGAAACTAGACTTTAGTTGTTTCATATTATAAGGCATCCCAGAGGTTTATTGTAAGATACCCATGGAATCAGAGGCTTATTATAAGGCCTCTCTGGCATTTCTCATATATTGATTTAACAGATCCAATTGTAATAATATAGAAAACTAGCATAATTTCAGTGTGCGTGGATGGCATCTACACAGAGTACCCCTTTGATCACCTGGCTTTGGTGGCCAAGTCGCTGGTGTTCCTGAGCGCCACAGGAATGTAATGATTAGAGAGACAGTTCTTGGTAGGCCACCACCCCCAGGGCACTGCACAGATAGCAGACTGAAACACACAATCTTCCTGTGAAAAAGGCCTATTTACTTAGCCTGGAGCTTTAGCCTGAAGTACAGGCTTCAGGTTTCCCACACATGTAGAGGCTGTGGAGGCCCTCCCAGGGAACATAAGCAGGGATACACAATCTTTGCGCACCTTCTCGGCCATGCTATCACTCGACAAGACCTCCCAGAAAGGAGCTTATACACTTGTCTGGAGACCCAGTTTTTGCAGCTCTCATCCAGGAGACACTTCTAGATCACCTTGTCTGAAGGCCAACTAGGTCTCCAATTGCAGCCCCACAGGACTGTATATATTTGCATACTTTGACAGCCGCTGCCTGAGGGTCTGGCTTCCAATCAGCCTTAAACCAAGTGCTAAATGAAATCCCTCCCCTTGGAACACTGACAGGTTTTGACATACCCTCAACAGCTGGGACATAGAAAGAATAAATCACGCAGTTTAGACAACATTTCGAGACACAACCAAGAGCTAGGGAAAGGGTGAACAAGAACATTCATGACCTTCACAAGGCCACTCTTTCAAGACCGAGAGAAGTAGCTGTTTTGCCTAAACAAACACAGAGCCAAGCCAAATGAGAAAACAAAGAAATATGTTCCCAGTGAAAAAAAACATTAAACTTCAGAAAAAGACCTTAATGAAACAGAGATATGTAATCTACCTGATAAAGAATTCAAAGTAAGGGTCATAAAGATGCTCACCAAACTCAGGAGAAGAATGAATGCACAAGGTGAGAACTTGAACAAAGACAGAGGAATTATAAGAAAGTACCAAACAGAAGTCACAGAACTGAAGAACACAATAACTGAACTGAAAAATACACTGGAGGGGTTCAACAGCAACCTGGATGAAACAGAACACATTGGCAAGCTGGAAGACAAAGCAATAAAACTCAGCCTGACAGAGCAATAGAAAAAAAGAATTTTAAAAAATGAAGACCACTTAAGACACCAACATCAAGTAGAAAACCATTCACATTGTAGGAGGCCCCAAAAGAAGCAGAGAGAGAAAATGGGGCAGAAAAATTATTTGAAGAAATAATGGCTGAAAAACTCCCTAACCTAAGGAAGGAAACAGACATCCAGCTCCAGGAAGCCCAGAGAGTTGCAAATAAGAACAGAGGTCCACATCAAGACACATTATAATTAAAATGTCAAATGTTCAAATAAAGAGAGAATCTTAAGGAAGCAAGAGAAAAAGTGTTATGTACAGGGGAAACCCCAAAAAGCTATCAATAGATTTCTCAGCAGAAACTTTGTAGGCCTGAAGAAAGTGGCCTGACATAACCAAAATGTTGAAAGAAAAAAAATTCCAACCAAGAATACACTACCCAGCAAGATTATCACTCAGAATTGAAGGAGAGATTAAAAATCATGCCACATAAGCAAAAGCTAAAGAAGTACATCTCTCCTAAACTGGCACTATGAGAAATGTTAAAGGGATTTCATTACACTGAAAAGAAATGGCACTAATTAATAAAAAAAAAGTTAACTCAAAATGGATTAAAAATGAGGGACGCCTGGGTGACTCGGTTAAGCATCCCACTTTGGCTCAGGTCACGATCTCACTGTTCGTGAGTCTGAGCCCCCATCAGGCTCTGTGCTGACAGCTCAGAGCCTGGAGCCTGCATCGGATTCTGTGTCTCCCTTTCTCTCTCTGCCCCTCCCCTGTTCGTGGTCTGTCTCTCACTCTCTCTCAAAAATAAATAAATATTTAAAAAAAATTTTTTTTTAATTGGTTAAAAACTTGAATGTAAGACCTAAAACCATAAAACTCCTAGAAGACAACATAAGCAGAAAGCTCCTTGACATTGGTCTTAATGATGTTTTTCTGGATCTAACTCCAAAGGCAAGGAAAACAAAAGCAAAAATAAACACGGACTACACCAAACTAAAAGCTTTCTGCACGAGAAGGCAATCTACCAAATGGGAGAAGATATTTGCATATCATATGTCCAATAAGGGGTTAATATCCAAAATATATAAAGAACTCCTACAACTCAGTAACAACAACTTTAAAAATCCAATTTTAAAACTGGACAGAGGGCACCTAGGTGACTCAGTCAGTTAAGCATTCGACTCTTGATTTCAGCTAAAGACATGATCTCATAGTCTCATAGTCATGAGATGGAACCCCATGTCAGGCTCAGCATAGAACATGGGCCTTGCTTCGGATTCTCTCTCTCCCTGTCTCTTCCCCTCCTTCATTAGTTCTCTCTCTCTCTCTCTCTCTCTCTGTCATGCGCACACAAAATAATAAATAAACTAAAAAAACTATCATTAAAAAATTTTTTTAGGGGCGCCTGGGTGGCTTAGTCGGTTAAGCGTCCGACTTTCGCTTAGGTCATGATCTCGCGGTTCGTGGGTTCCGGCCCCACGTCGGGCTCTGTGCTGACTGCCAGCTCGGAGCCTGGAGCATATTTCAGAGTCTATATCTCCCTCTCTCTCTGACCCTCCCCTGCTCACGCTGTCTCTCTCTCTCTCCTAGAAATAAATAAAAATATTAAAAAAAAATTTTTTTTTGATGTGCAGAAGATCTGAATGGACATTTTCCAAAGAAGACATGTGGATGATGAACAGACATATGAAAATATGTTCAATATCACTCATCATCAGAGAAATCCAAATCAAAACTACAAGGAGATATCACCTCACACCTGTCAGAATGGCTAGAACCAGAAAAATAGAAGACAAGTATTGATGAGCATGTAAACTGTTGGTAGTGCACCTACTATGAAAACAGTGTGGAAGTTTCTCAAAAAACTAAAAAGAGAACTACCATATGATCCAGCAATTCTACTACTGGGTATCTGTCTGAAGAATATGAAAACTCTAATATGAAAAGATATGTGTACCCCTGTATTCATAGAAGCATTATTTATAATATTAAAATATGGGAACAACCAAAGTGTCTATCATTGGATGAATGGATAAAGAAGATATAGAAGATATGTATTAGAATTCTACCCAACCATAAAAAAGAATAAAACGTGGCCATTTGTGACAACATGGATCAACCTCAAGGATATTGATGCTAATTGAAATAAATCAGACAAAGAAAGACAAACACTGTATAATTTCAGTTTTATGTGAAGTCTAAAATACAAAACAAATAAGCCAAAACCCAGACTCAAAGATACAAAGAACAAATTGATGGTTGCCAGAAAGAAGTTTGGTGTCATGGTGAAATGGGGGAAGATAATCAAGAAGAACAGACTTCCATGGGCATCTGGGTGGCTCAGTCATTTGAGCATCCAACTCTTGATTTCAGCTCAGGTCATGATCCCAGGGTCATGGGATCGAACTCCATGTCAGTCTCCATGCAGAGCGTGGAGCCTGCTTGGGATTCTCTCTCTCTCCCCACCCTCATCTCTTAATTAATTAATTAATAAAAGAAGTATAAACTTTCAGTTATAAAATGAAAAAGTCATGGGGATTTAATGTACAGCATGGGGAATATAGTCAATAATATTGTAATAACTTTAATGACAGATGGTAGCTACACTTATTGTGACCATTTTGCAACATACACAAATGCAAAATCACTATGTTGTACACTTGAAATTAATATAATATTGTATGTCAATTATACTTCAATTTAAAAAACTGCATTACCTGGTTCTTATCTAATTTAGAAATAAGACAGACCTGGTAGTATACTAGACTATACTTTCTCTTTGTAATATTTCTGTCCACTTCATTCCAATGCTTTATGGAAAGTTTATAGGCTTCTGTTTCACCAGCACTGTGGGCTAGATACTCACTCTAACTGTAAACAACTAAAACATTTTGGTCAAAGCTTACAAAAAGTTGGAAATACTCAAAGGACAAAAACTATGCAAAAGTAGGAAAAGGGGAGAGGGAATGTACTCAAGTAAACTTTCACCCTGAAGACATTTGCAGTGCAGAACTTGATGACCTTGAGCTTCAGTTTCACAGTATGGGGGGAGGGCACAGGAATATACCACCCAACTAGAACCAAGACCACCAAGGACCTCGCACTCAGTATAAGAATGAACTAGAAATAATCACCTTCACACACAGCTCTATAAGAGATTGCAAGGAAAATGGCCTTTCTCAAACCTTGACACCAAGTAGAGCAGAAAAATTACAATCTTCCCTGAGATTTTGTAATCTCAACACAATCTTCGAGACAGTTTCTGCCTGAATTCACACTACCTAAAAAATCCAAAACCTTATCCTAAGAATTGTGTTTAATGTTATCTCAAGTAGGTAGTACCCTTTGGCAACCGGCAGAAGCAAATACGTAACTTTTCTGGAAGAGCTAACCTTCAATCTAGGCCTCAAAGGAATCCTATGAAGTTTCAAGGAGTATGTGTTCTCATTCAAAAGTCATAAAACAAACACAGTAAGGGCCTTTGAGTGAGAAAAAAGAGAATTATATCCACAAAAAACTTCAGGTATGTGGGCAGTATATAAAAATGTATTTGGGGCCACCTGGTGGCTCAGTGGATTAAGTGTCCAACTCTTGAGTTTGGCTCAGTTCATGATCTCACAGTTTGAGTTTGAGCCCCACATTAGCACAGAGCCTGCTTGGGATTGTGTCTCCCGATCTCTCTCTCTCTCTCTGCCCCTCCCCCACTTGCTCTGTCTCTCAAAATAGATTTTTTTAAAACTTTAAAAAATGTATCTGGGAGTGCCTGGGTAGCTCAGCTGGTTAAGCGTCCAACTCTTGATTCAACGCAGTTCATGATCTCACGGTTCTGACATATTAGAACCACATGGTTCGAGCTCTGCATGGGGTTCTGTGTTGACAGTGCAGAGCCTGCTTGGAATTCTCTCTCTTCTTCTCTCTCAAAAAGTAAATAAACTAAAAAAATGTTTTAATGTATCTGTAATATATTTAAAGAAATAAAGAAAGGAGGGGCACCTGGGTGGTTCACTTGGTTAAGTATCTGACTTTGGCTCAGGTCATAATCTCACAGCTCATAGGTTCAAGTCCCATGTCCAGGTCTATGCTGACAACTTGGAGCCTGAACCTGCTTTGGATTCTGTCTCCATCTCTCTTTGCCCCTCACCTTCTCTCTCTCTCAAATTAAAGGAAGGAGGGAAGGAAGGAAGGAAGGAAGGAAGGAAGGAAGGAAGGAAGGAAGGAAGGAAGGAAGGAAG
>NW_024081112.1:634731-768016 GCF_003009895.1 Hyaena hyaena
AAGAAAGAAAGAAAGAAAGAAAGAAGGAAAGAAAGAAAGAAAGAAGGAAAGAGAAAGAAAGGATTAGAAATATCAGAAAGAGCAAAACTCTACAATATGACTAGGCTAATATTTAAAAGAATCAAATATAATTTCTAGGAATGAAAAATAAAATAATTTAAACAGAAAATAAAATAATTTAAATAAAAACTAAATGGACAGATTTAATGGTAGATTAGATACATCTGAAAAGATAATTAGGAAACAGAGAAATAGATCTGCAAAATAGCTACAGTATAACACAGAATAATTTTCTGTAATGGAAAATACTGAAGAGAGATGAAGAAAAATGGAAAATAAAAAGGAAATGTCTAATATGTGGTCTATTTGGAATTCCAGAAATAAGAGAAATAAGTCAGAAGCAATATTTTTAAAAGATAATAAAATTTCAGAATTGATGAAAAGCCAGTCCGTAGATTCCAGAAGCCCAGTGGAATAAAATAAAAAGAAACTCACATCTAGACACATCACAGAGATATTGCACCACAACAGAAAATCTTAAAAACAGCCAGAGAAAAAGACAGATTAACCCCAAAGGAATGACAGACTGAGGACTTACTTCATCATAACAGGAATGACAACCAGAAGGCAGGAATATTCCCAACATGCTGAGAGAGACCATGGGAAATACGCAGATGTAGAAAGGTTGAAATGTGTTAGGCAATGTCTAATGAAAAGCAAGCTGACATGAACCTTAAGGTTAAAAAGCTTTTTAGAAACAAAGCAAGTAATAATATTGATTAAAGATTCACCTGGAAAAGCTAACAATTTAAATGTACCTAATAGCATTCCCTCACTGACAGAACTGTAGGAAGAAACAGACAAAACTCAAAAACGGATGATGAGATATTTTTGCATCCCCCCTCAGTAACTGATAGCTCAACCAGACAAATCAGTAAGGAAATAGATTTCAGCGAAGTAATTAACATTGTAACATTACTTTGTAACATTACTTTGTAATGTTTGGGATGTCCTTTGTAATTACAAAGTGATTATATTATCAAGTGAAAATATAGAATGCATATATCCTATATATGCTACAGAATATATATTCTTCTCAAATATATAAGGATATTTATGAGACCTAAACACAAACAGAGCCATAAAGAAAGCCTCAACAAATCTAAAAGGATTCGTGAAAGTAATATACTTTTCATATGCTCATGTTATGAAACTCAGAAAATGTGGAAAAGTCTAGAGAAGAGAATAAAAATCACCTACAGTTCTACTACTTAGGGAGAATTTCTATTCACTTACTAGGTTATTCCCCTCCTCTATACTGTTTTAAATAGGAGGTCATTCTGGATATAGGTTATATTTTTTAAACCTCTTTTCACTTACCACAATAAGCACTTTCTTATGTCATGAGCAATTCTTTGTAAACCTTCTACTGGCTACATAATATTTCATCAATCGGATATGCCATAAAGTTCTTACCTATTTCCTTATTGTTGAATATTGTGGGGGGTTTTTCCAGTTTTCTGAGACCATAAATATCCCTGTAATTAACTTGTGGTATTTACAAGCACCTTTAATCCAAGGACCTCAAAGCATTTCAGAATGATCTCATTTTGCTCTCTAGCCAGTGAGATGAGTGACTAGCATTTTTATTCCATTTTGCCAGCAATATATTTCCACTTCTAACTGGAGGTGTTGTATTCATAGTCTAGGCAGCCCCCACTCCCTTCTGTTTCTTTCCTGCAGACAGAACTGACTTTCCCACCAGCCCTTTCCCACACATTGCTACAGGCACCTTCTGGCTTAGCCTCCGGCAAACTCAATTTCAAAGAGCTTGAACAAGCTCCTCTGGCTGTGATCCCTGCAGAAGCAAGCAGCCTCTCCCTCCAACACAGTAGCTGGTGCGAGAAGCATTCTTGGGAAGATGCTGCTGTTCGTCAAAGCTTGATAATCCATCTGACACTCATTTCACATGTGTGTGTAACTTCTAAGCATTGAGATGTTAAATTAACATTTCCCTGTAATTTGTGTTACAGAGGAGATTTGGGTAATTATTTTTATCCTTCTACTTTTTAAATTACAAAATTATTTAACAACTTCTTTTGAAACAGCAAATGAGGTTGAGTAAAGTCAGCATGGTTCACAGAGTTCAGCAAGAGGAAAGAGCAGTAATCCAATTGTACATCTCAGAAATGAAAATGTGAGACTGTATTGCTTTGGGGAGAATACAACTGCTCTTACATCTAGTTAATTACATTATGAACAGAGTATTAAAACTTGTTCCCTTGTATGTTCGTCATTTGATCTTCTGCCATATAGTAATTCACTTTAATTGTCTTTTCACAAAAGCATTACTGCATTTCTAGGAGAGAAGTGCTTTTGCCTCGACTCTTTCCCCTTTGGTCTGTTTCTTTCTCCTCCAACCCCACCTCTACCCAAACCCCTCTATCTCACTTTCCCTCATTCTCACACAAACCCCCAGGAGTGTTGTTACAGGATGAATGTGATGGCTGCTGTGGTCTTTACTGTTTCCATTTCCTCAGCTCCCAACTCCACTTGAGCCACTAACAAACCATCCACGTTTCCAGACAGAGTGTGTGAACTTGGCTGTGAGGTGTGCCCCTTCCAAGAGTAAGCTGGCAAGCTTTAAATATTCCATTCCTCAAACACCGTCAGGGATTGCTCTTCTCTCAATTTCAGTGCCCAGTTGCAACCACCCCACTGGCCCAAACGCAGGAGCAGAGAGAAGGACTACAGCTTCATTTAAGTCTCTCAGCCCCTCTGCTTTGCATTTCTCTGGGGAGAAAAGACATCCTTAAGATAGTTTCTCTCACTTCCTCCTTCAAGGAGAAGTGGGTGGTTAAGGGGTGCCTGGGTGGCTCAGTCACTTAAGTGTCTGACTCTTACTTTCGGCTCAGGTCATGATCTCATGGTTCATAGGATCAAGTCCCGAGTCAGGCTCAACACTGACAATGCAGAGCCTGCTTAGAATTCTCTCTCTCCCACCCTCTCTCTCTCTGCCCCTCCGCTGCTCACACGTGCACGCTCTCTAAATAAACAAACAAATAAATAAATAAATATTTTTTAAAAGGTGGGTGGTTAATAACAGTGGCTGAAATATAGAGAACGTATAATGGAATAGTGCCTAAAGCAGTACTAGAGAGCATGCCAGGGCATGTAGAGACTATTACTATCCCCACTTTATGGACAAGGGGATGAGGCAGGCAGACAGAGATTATATGGCTTTCCCACAGTCATATAGCTCATTAAGTTGTGGAACTGAGATCTGAATTCAGTTCAGTTCGGTTGTGACTCCAAGGCCCAAGCATGCTTCACCAGGGGGACCAAATGCCGGTGGCAATTTCTTCATCCCTTCTTTCAACCAAGAGATATTTATTCAGCACCAAACATGTTCTGGGCCATGTTCTCATGCTAGGGAGCCACAGGTGAGTGTTAAAAAAGGTCCCTGGCCTTCAAAATTTTGAGGAGGAAGCCAACAAGAAAGGATGCAGCCCTCTGATGCCAGGGCTGCTGGGAAGAAGCCCTGAGAGTCCCCCAGAAGGCATGGCAAGCGGGCACCCTTAGCAGGTGAAGACCAAAGCTAACCTTTATGGCCGCTCTTCTAGCCGGTATTCAGCAAGAGAGATTCTGATGGTGACTTACCTCCCCTGGCGCCTCCGGCCACCCTGGAGTGTAATCTGAACGGGGATGCTGAACGGCTGCATGAGGCCAGGGGGCTGGGCAAAATGGACTCCTTTCACCTGAGTCATGGCCTCTGAGGGCACAAGAAGGGCGAAGCTTAGGCATCAACGGAAGTGGGGTCCCAGAGGGAGCCGCCAGCCTCAGCACAAGCATCCATCAGAAGCACTCGAGCCTGCGGGGCAGCCGTGTGCACGCCAGCTTTCTGGGAGAGGGGAAATCAAGGCAGGTGGGCGAGGAAAGGGGCCTCTGCATTTTCTCGGCAAGGCAGAGTATCAATCCTAGACACTCAAGAAGACCCTTAATGACCTTCTGCAGCCAGACCATCTCGCCAGGGTCGCCCAGCGCCTGCCTCCGCCTCTCACCTGTGTTCCGCCTCAGCAGCCAGGTGCATTGCCATAGAGACCTAACCACTTGTGGAAAGTTGAGGCCCAAGGGACCCTATGTAATTGGTGAGGGACATACTCGGTTCAAGGTTTATAAAAAGAGGAAATGTTTTGCCCTGACTACGTTTCCCTTTTCACAAATTGTCTATTAGAGTGCAAGAGAGTGGATTTTCCCCGTTAATTGCATGTTCCAATTAAGATAATTTTATACCATATATGATTTCCCAAATTTTCAAGGGCCATAAAATAACTCACCATTAAAACTATATCAAGGGGCGCCTGGGTGGCTCAGTCAGTTAAGTACCTGACTTGATCTCAACTCGGGTCTTCATCTCTCAGGTTCCTGAGTTCAAGCTCCCTTTCCACACCCTTGGGGTCCACGCTGGGTGTGGAGCCTACTTTAAAAAAATCAAACAAAAACTTTATCAAAGTTTTAAAAAACTGTATCAAATATCATTTTATCTTTCCTTGATAACCCAGAACACATTGGAGATCTTTCAATACCCTCAAATCATGAACATCAATTAGCATTATATTGTAGCTTACTAAAATGTGGATAATAAAAAGTCAGATAGACCACTTTTGCCTTATGTTTCTGATAAGGGTACTATCATCTTACCATTTTCCAAAACATTACTGTGTGCAAGAATGTAAGCATAATTTCATCTATAAATATCCATGTATATACAGCCACTTTAACTGTTACTTGCAGCTATTTAATATTCTTTTAAATATATATTGATATGCTTCTGATTTGTATTATTTTTCTATTAGGGTTATGCACTAAGTCCTTTATAAACTATTTGTTTCTAATGAACTGATATAATTTGGAATAAAATCTAATAACAATTAAAAATTTTTCCCTTCTGCTCCCTCCTTGCAATGTAGCCTTATAAATATATAACCTTTCTTTTTCAGATTTAGATGTGTTAACAAATTCCCCTGCAATTGGTGTGTAACTCTCTTTGAAGAGGTAAATAATTGCTACTATTTTTACACAGTTGATTCAGTCTCAGAACTATAATCATGTTTGAGCCTGTGAGATCCCAATTTGGCTCCCAGGACTTGAATCCACATTTCCTGGGGCTTTCTGGTCATCCCTTCTGCCTGATTCTTATTCCGTTATGTGAAAACTCTCATGCATGATCTTTAAAAATTCATCTTAAGAGGGTATAGAGAGAGAAATTGAGTTATTTACAGTTACTTTTAGTCTCCATTCAAGAGTTCTGATAGACCCAGACATTTATTTGAGGTCCTAGACAAGTCAGGGCCTGGATATGTCTGAGGTATAGCTGTCACAATTGGCCATCTGACACTGACCTCAGACCTAGCCTGTGCTTTGTTTTCTCTTTCTTTTTAAATAAGGCAAGACGACAAGTAAGAAGGAGTAACATAACCAGTTGTCCTTTGATTTCCCTCCTACTGCCACTTCACTTCGTGACTCATCTCTGTCCACCAATACCAGACCACCCCCCTCTGGCCCCTACAGCAAGGCCCCTACAACACATACTTCACTCAAGACTCAGAGTCCCAAAAATCTCGAGTAGTCAGTATGCTTTGCAATGCCAGTGTGTCTATTCAGGAACATGGCAAATCAGGCAGAAGGAGTGTGTTGTAAGAGACACCAGGTTTATGCGCCCTCACTATACATCAGGACCTCTGGTCACTTCTCCTCGTCCCCTAGACCATCCCTGAGCTCCTAGTTTATGCCTTCCTCTCAAAGTTGCATAACTCTGAGGTTATGCAGAGTAACCTGCTCCCCCAAATATCAGCTATAAGTCAGTTGTCAAAACTGCCACTTGGGTCTCCATCCTCTCTGGACCAGAACCTTTGGGTATTGGGTTCAAATCCCAGCTTTGGAACGCCAAATAACCCTTTAAACTTTCACTGCCTTGGTTTTCCTCAGTGAAAAGAGAGTAAATAAAACACAGTGTGAGTTGTATGAATATGGTGAGGCTTAATTAGTGCCCATAAACTGTCGTGACACGTGTAGATGAAAGGGGGTGTTCTTGTAAAATGCTGGGATCATGGACTTCTCGCTCCAGAGTCCGTAGTCATTTTCTTTGCATTTAACAAATGCTTTACTCAAGGGGAAAAAAAGAACTACTTTTCCCTTTCATCATGCTAGAGAACCTACTTCCTCATTCTTTTTCACATCTCTCAATTACACACTACCTATTACAACTAAGAATTCTTCTGTAGCTGAAATTCTTTATGTTTGTGAACACTATGGCTCTCTTTTCAAATTTAGACATGAACAAGTCATTGACAGCAATCTAAAAGGTATACAACAACAGCCTACATTCTTGTGGTTCTGTGTTTGTAAGTAGGAGAAAAACTAAATCCCCAACTGAACCATCATCCCATTATGAGTAGTTTCTGCTGATGCAAGCAACAATTTAAAGTATCAAAAGCAAAGTCATATCTGATCTTACATTCTCTTCACAGGAAAAAACAACAACAAAAACAACAAGGGAGTATGATCTGTGCCACGCACTTAGGGAGTCTTAATGGGATCTCCCATTGCCTTTATCTTAATGACTGCCTCCAGCCATCTTTGCTAGTCAGATATAGCCTAAGCTCATGTCAGGGAAACCAGCCATCACCCCCCTGCAGATGTTCTTCCTGCTCTAATGAGAAATAATACTAATAACTAACCTTTATTGAGCACTTGCTATAAGTCTGGCACAGTTAGTTCTAAGGCTTTACATGTATTAATTCATTTCTTGGGCTTTTACAAGATCAGAGAGCCACACTGTGTTATGCGATTTCACAAGAGCCACAGAACTGAGCTTTTCCCGGCATAGGGACAACTCATTGGATAATTGAAGCAGAAAGTAATAGAAGCAATAGCTGAAACTGTTACACAATTTGATAGCCCTGGATTTATGGAACTATTTCAAATCCACTGTAACCACGTCTTCAGGTGGCACTGGGTTTGGGCATGCTTTATAATATTGTAAATCAAGGTATTGATCACTACATGAGTGGCACTTGATTTCAAGTGTGACCTGCTATGAAATACAGGTCCTAAGCCCCATGTCTACAGATTCTGATAAAATAATTTGGTTGTAAGACCCAGGAAACTGCATTTTAAAAACTCCTCATGTGATTTTAATATAATCCTACACGTCCAATGTACAAGGCTTGCATTCATACTTTGGAAAACTCCAGGTCACATTATGGGTTAAATAGGTCTTAGAAACCTGACCTTGGAAAACTAAACACTGCTTCTAGTCCCAGATCACATGACCTTCCTGGATCTCAGCCTATCCCTCAGTACAGTGTGGGATTTAGAGCAGACGATTTAATGTACTTTCCACATTTAAGATCTTCTGAAATATATGACACCGTAAGTTTGCTTGCAAGCAGATGTTATCTCCTCTCCTGGAGTCACAACAGTATAAGAACCCTTCACCTCAGCTACTGAGTGGCAGTGCTTGCCTAGAAAGAAGAGAACCCAACCACCCACCCACCCCACATCCCCTGGAAGTAGTGATCACTGGCTTCTGAGTAACCCTGTACTAGGCATTGTGCTCAGTGCTTCGGGAACATTATTTCCTTGGTCACATAACCCAAAGAGGTAGATACTTCACTAATTTGGAAAGATGAGGCCACAGAGGCCTAGAGAGGCTGAATAACTTGTCCTAAATCAGAAAACCAAAGCAATCAAGGGCAGGTCCAGGACTCTAAAAGAGATCAGATTCAAAGCCCATGCTTTTATTGACAATAATATTCTGCCTCCTCACTCAGTAGCTAGAGATATGTGTCTTATTCTCTTTTTTTGAGAGAGAGAGGGAGCAGGGGAGGGGCAGAGGAAGAGGGAGAGAGAGAATCCTAAGCAGGCTCCACACCCAGCATGGAGCTGCTAAACAGGGCTTGATCTGATGACTGTGAGATCATGACCTGAGCTGAAATCAAGAGTTGGACACTTACCCAATTGAGCCACCCAGGTGCCCCAGGATATGTGTCTTATTCTTAAGGTTCTCACAAGAATGTTGGTGGCCAGGTCTTCACCAGAGACCAGATGTTCATAGGTTTTGGTGGTTTTGTGTGTGTCCTAATTATTTTTAGATAAATTCTTATTCCTGACTTGACCACTTTCTTGCCAAGTGATGTCTCTTCATTAATTCCAATATATATTTACAAATTATAGAATAACTTTATTCACAAGAACTCAATCAGAATTATCAACTAACTAGAAGTTGTCTGGGTTGTTTTGTTTTATTGTTTTTCACTATTTCTTTTTCTGAGGAGAAACAGACAAATGATAGGAAAATGGATCAGTATCAGAAATGTAATTATTTTTTAAATAAAATTTCAGGAAAGTTCCTGGGTTAGCAATGATTCAGGTAACTCTCTGTTTCAGGTAAGACACATTTGTAGCTAGTGGGTTCCTGATCTCAAGGCAAACATCTTTATGTCAGCTCCTTCTGAATTCAAATGTTAGGTCTATGAGGGTCCAAATTTGTGTCTGTTTTATTCGTTATTATATCTCCAGCTCCTAGAACAGTACCTAGCATTTATGCTCCACAAATAGTTCTAGAATGATTGAATAAGATGGACACTACCCCAAAAATTACTCTGTATATAATATTAAGGGCAACTACTTCTAACCAACTGGGGTAGGCTTGAAGGATGAAAACATTTGGTTATCCCTGTCTAGAGCTTCCATTTATATCTACAGCCTCTCCACAGTGTGGATTAAAGTTCTAAATGTTGGTTGTGGGAATCTTCAAGGTTCAAAATCATTTTATTCAACAAGCATTTAGTGAGCTTCTCCCAGTACATTCACATTCCACCACAGTGGTTCTCAAAGGGGATGGTGCCACCCCCTGGTGGGCATTTTGGAAATCTGTAGAGTATTTCTCAGTTGTCCTTAGTAGACAGCCAGTTGTGGCAGATGTCCTGCAAGTTATGGGAAAGTGCCACACAACAAAGAATCGCCCTGAGTGCCATGGAACTTTCCATGTGCCAGTGGGCACTCATGTCGATGAAAAGCCTGTTTATGATGATCTGAGCTAAAACCCAACATCATTTTATATATAAACACAAAATATCTGTGTTTGTTTTGCATTTTTTCAACATCCACTGAATTTTCCAAAAATGCATCCATGGTGTAAATTAAGAGAAATGTGTACCTGCTTTGTTCGGAAATTCATCAGAAGTTCTTCACATTTGAGAAAATCACACCACCATCAACAAAGCTGGGTGAGTTGGCATTTAAGTTACTAATACAATAAAATACCAATACGATTGGCTTATGTTTTCAGCTGCCACATGCATGGTGATTATCCATATAGGTGTCACTATCTCTATATCTCATAGTACTACTGATGAAGCCATGCCAAAGTATTTGCATGGGGAATTACATATTTAATGGTAACTTAATTTTAATTTTCCTATAAAATAAAGTTTGGGCATTATGTTATTTTTTAAATGTATATAGGTAGGTTATATCATCAGAATAGTCAAGTGTTTGCTATGAAGTAGGTGTTGAGTCTGAAGGGACTGAATGCTACTACTGCTGTCATCCTTGTTAAGCAAGTGGACAATCATTTTGCAGGAATTTTTTTTAAGCTTGACTCAACATATTCTTTTCCATGCTTTTCCATACAGTGTGCCAGCATCTTTCTTGGGTCACAGGGAACATATCGATTCAAGTGGATTCATATTCCATCTTAATTGGCTCATTTAGGGAAATAAGTCCGTTTCAATGTGCTATACAAAGAGGAACCCACACAATTTCTACACTGAAAACATCCAGCCTTCTCTGAGTTGCTAAGGTCACATACCATGCATAAGAAGAGCTAAGCTATGCTTTTCTTCCCCACTCCCTCCTCATCCTTATCACCCCGCACTGTCCTCAGTGTGTTGACCTCCCTGGTCTTCTAGAACCTCTACACAGTAGACTCAAAATAAAAAGCTTGAATGAATAAATGGCCTCTTGAAGGTATTTGTGCCAGAAGTAATACATTGAAAAAGAAGCAGGAAAAACAATAACATACCAGGGAATAAACCTAACTAAAGAGATAAAAGATTTGTACTTTGAAAACTACAGAGCACTTACAAAAGAAATTGAAGGAGATACAAAGAAATGGAAAAAAAAACATTTCATGTTCATAGATTGGAAGAACAAATATTGTTCTGGTTCTGTACTGCCCAGGGGCACCTGGATGGCTCAGATGATTAAGTGTCCGACTTTGGCTCAGGTTATGATCTCATGGCTTGTGAGTTCGAGCCCTGGATCGGGCTCTGTGCTGATAGCTCAGAATCTGGATCCTGCTTCGGGTTTTGTGTCTCTATCTCTCTCTGCCCCTCCCTTCCTCTCTCTCTCTCTCTCTCTCTTTCTCTCAAAAATAAACATTTTTTAAAATGCCTATACTACCCCAAGCAATCTACACATTTAATAAAATCCCTATCAAAATACCACTAGCATTCTTCTCAAAGCTAGATCAACAACCCTAAAATTTGTACGGAACCACAAAAGACCCTGAATAGCTAAAGCAATCCTGAAAAAGAAAAAGAAAACTGGAGGCATCACGATTCCAGATTTCAAGCTATATTACAAAGCTATAGTCATCAAGACAGTATGGTACTGACATAAAAACAGACACATAGACCAATGAAACAGAATAGAAAATCCAGAAATGAATCTGTAACTATATGGTCAACTCATCTTCAGTAAAGCGGGAAAGAATATCCAATGGAAAAAAGACAGTCTCTTCAATAAATGGTGTTGGGAAAATTGGACAGCAACATGCAGAAGAATGAAATTGGATCACTTTCTTGCACCATACAGAAAAATAAATTCAAAATTCTTAAATGTGAGACAGGAAACCATACAAAATCTAGAGGAGAACACAGGCAGCAACCTCTTTGACTTCAGCCAGAGCAACTTCATAGTGAACACTTCACTGAAGGCAAAGAAAATGAAAGCAAACATGAACTATTGGGACTTCATCCAGATAAAAAGCTTCTGCAAAGTGAAGGAAACAATCAACAAAACTAAAAGGCAACCTCCAGAATGGGAGAAGATATTTGCAAATGCCACATCTGATAAAGGGGTAGTATCCAAAATCTATAAGGAACTTATCAAACTCAGGGCACCTGAGTGGCTCAGTCCGTTAAACATCCAACTTTGACTCAGGCCACAATCTCACGGCTGGTGAGTTCAAGCCCTGCATCAGGCTCTGTGCTGACAGCTAAGAGCCTGAGCCTGCTTTGGATTCTGTCTCCCTCTCTCTCTCTCTGCCCCTCCCCCACTCACGCTCGCGCTCTCTCTCTCTCTCTCTCTTTCTCTTTCTCTCCAAAATAAATTTAAAAATATTATTTACTAAAATAAATTATTTATTAAAATAATTAAAATAAATAATTTATTTAAATAAATTTAAAAAAAACAACAACACAGTTAAGAAATGGACAGAAGGGGTGCCTGGGTGTCTCAGTCAGTTGAGTGTCTGACTTTGGCCATGATCTCGTGGTTTGTGGGTTCAAGCCCCACATCAGGCTCTGTGTTGACAGCTCAGAGCCTGAAGCTTGCTTCAGATTCTGTGTCTCCCTTTCTTTCTGCCCCTCTCCCGCTTGTGCTCTGTCTCTCTCTCTATTGAAAACAAATAAACACACACAAAAAAAGAAAGAAATGGGCAGAAGACATGAATAGACAATTTTCCAAAGAAGACATCAAGATGGCTAACAGACCGTTGAGAAGATGCTCAATATTACTCATCATCAGGGAAACACAAATCAAAACCATGATGAGATACCACCTCACACCTGTCAGAACAGCTAAAACTAACAACACAAGAAACAACAGGTATTGCAAGGATGTGGAGAAAGGGGAATCCTCTTGCACTGTGGGTGGGAATGCAAACTGGTGCAGCCACTTTGGAAAACAGTATGGAGGTTCCTCAAACAACTAACAATACAACTGCCCTACAATCTAGCAATTGCACTATTAGGTATTTACCCAAAGAATACAAAAAAAACTGATTCGAAGGGGTACATGCACCCCAATGTTTATAGCAGCAAATCAACAATAGCCAAACTACGGAGAGAGCCCAAGTTTCCATTGACTAATGAATGGATAAAAAAACTGTGGTGTATGTATATATATAAATACACCACAGTATATAATGGAATATTACTCAGCCATCAAAAAGAATGAAATCTTGTCATTTGCAACAATGTGGATGGAGCTAGAGTGTATTATGCTAAATAAAGTAAGTCAATCAGTGAAAGACAAATATCACAAGAGTTCACTCATATGTAGAAACAGATGAACATATGGGAAGGCGGTGCGGGGGGGGGGGGGGGGCGGCGGAGAAAAAAGAGAAAAAAACCACAAGAGGCTCTTCATGATAGAGAACAAACTGAGTGTTGATGGAGTGAGGAGGGCAGGGGATGGGCTCGATGGGTGATGAGCATTAAGGACACTTGTGATGAGCACTGGCTGTTGTATGTAAGTGATGAATGACTGAATTCTGCTCCTGAAACCAATATTGTACTGTATGTTAACCAACTAGAATTTAATTACAAGAAAGGAAAAAGAAGAAGCAGGGAAGTGACACAGAAGGGAGGCTGCCTATATTTTTATCAGATATGCAGACTGGCACCAATTTATTTTAACCAAAACACATGGCTTTTGTGTATCCAATATTGTGCGTATTTGAAACATTTTATGAAATTCCCACTTTGCCTCTTTCTTTACAGAGAAGAGGAGTAAAATTATTTAACTCATCTCCTCAGCTTCCCTCCTCTTCCCCTGAAATCTCTGTTGCCACCTCACCTCTTTACCCACCCGCCCTCTTCTTCTTTTCCCCCCCAGAGGAAAAGGGCTCTCCTCCTTCCCAACAAACCCTCTCAGCCACACTTTTGCTCCCCTCCTTTTCTATCCTCTGCAGGATCTTGATCTGCCTCCACTTGTATAACTTCAATCTCCCACTCTCCCGACAAAAATGTCCAGGCCTACCCTATCTTCTCTTCTCTCTTGCACCGGGCACTAAGTGGTGTGTGTGTGTGTGTGTGTGTGTGTGTGTGTGTGTGTGTGTGTAAAACCTTCATTCATTATTTCCTAATATTTCCTAATATTATTCCCATGTTACAGTGGGGAATGAAGAGGGGAGAGGACTGAGAAACGCCCCCCAAATCCCATGGCTCATCAGCCAGGTTTGATGCCTGACCCTAGGCGTCAGGGTTCCAACAGCCCACTCTGTTGCTGTCCACCAGAAAACTTAAGTCTTTGGCCTCTGTTCCCCCTTTTTCTATCTCTTTAATCCCTCACGGTCTGACTTCCCTTCCCCATTCCTAGAAAGTTGATTTTTTTAACCATTTAAAGTTAATGATCAAATCTGGGGTGCCTGGGTGGCTCAGTTGGTTAAACATCCAGCTTCAGCTCAGGTCATGATCTCAGCTTCATGGGTTCAAGCCCCACATCAGGCTCTGTGCTGGCAGTGAGCTCAGAGCCTGGAGCCTGCTTCAGATTCTGTGTGTGTGTCTCTCTCTGACCCTCCCCTGTTCACACTGTCTCTATCTCTCTCTCAAAAATAAATAAAACATTAAATAAATAAATAAGCTAATGATCAAATCTATCTAGCACATCTTACTTGTAATAGGAAATGTTAATCACTTGTTTCACATCATTTTGTTTTTATTTTTTTAATGTTTATTTATTATTTATTTAGACAGAGAGTGTTTCAGCAGGGGAGAGGGGCAAAGAGGGAAAGAGGGACTCTCAAATAGGCTCTTTGCTGACAGCACAGATGCGGGGCTCAATCTCATGAACTGTGAGATCATGACTTGAGCTGAAATCAAGAGCCAGACACTCAACTGACTGAGCCACCCAGGTGCCCCACATTATTTTGGTTTTAATTCACTAATTAATCCCACCAGTGATTCTTTATCCTGGCTACACCTAGATCACCCATTAATTTGCACATTTATTCTGTATTAGGTAATACCCAACTGTGGCTAACCACTCTACAGTGAGGAGTCTTCCTCCTGTCCAGCCACCCAGGACCCCTTTCCAGAGGCAACCAACGTTACTAGCTTCCTGTGTACCCAGAGGTTTCACAAAATACAGACTGCTTGTGCTCGCTTTGGCAGCACATATACAAAACACAGACTGCTCTAGGAAACTCAGATTAAATAGGTCAGTATTTCAAAAAGTGAGGGGAATTGTATTTTATTGACAAGTTTGAGGATCTCTAAACTTTCTCTAAAATCTCTGGCTGCTTGTAAGCCATCAAAATCACAAAGTAAAAGTTTTCTACCATTTGGAAAATTAAACCTGACCATATCTCTCCTCATTTGAGAACCCCTCAATGGCTCCCTGTGCCAAAATTGCCATAGAATTAAATGGGTGTTCTGTGAAAAAAAAACAAAAAACCGATACCATGGTCAAATCCACTTGGGAAATGCCTTATTACTATGTCCAGCATTAGGAAATGCCAAAAGCATATTCATATATTGTTCCAATTAGCTTTGTTTAAACATAATAATGCTTGTGAAGCCCTTAGCCCAATGTTTGCTTCATGGCAGGGCTAAAAGAATGTCAATTCTTGCTCTTATCAACCAGTCTATCCTATATCTTCTAAAACAGTCTCCTTTCTGGGACTTTTCTCATTTGTAAATACTAACAAATCATTTGTAGCTATTTGTTTAATTCCTACTTTCCTCACTGGACTGGCAATCCCCATGGGCATGGGGCAGTATATGTTCTCCCCGGTATCCCCCCTGCCTGTCACAGGATAACGCACAGTGCTCAGGAGAAACGGGTACCAACTGGACAGAATTAGCACTGCCTTTTAAGTCAGTGTTCCCCAAATTTGGTTAATCATAAAACCCTTTTACAATGCAAAAGCAGTTATCATCATACAAAACAAGTATTCTTTACAATATATTTTGGAGGGGCACCTGGGTGGCTCAGTCGGTTGACCATCTGACTTCAGCTCAGGTCATGATCTCACAGTTCATGAGTTCAAGCCCATGTGGCCTGCCTACAATCAGGGCAAAAGACTGTCCCCCACTCTCTCTCCTCCTGCCCCGCTTGCACTGTCTCAAAAATAAATGAACATTTAAGAAATAAATAAAAATAAATAAAATAAATTTTGGAAAACAGTCTGAAGGTTAAATTCAAGAGCCTTACGCGGGCCAGAGACTGCTCTGCTTTGGTCTCATGCCACTCCCTGACAATGCTTTCCTGTCTTTTGTTCTTGCTGTCCCCTCCCTGCACGATCCTTTATCTGACCAGTTCGTATTCACCCCCCCCCAAAACTTCACCGTAATATGGCCCTCACAAATCAGACTGAAATCATCTGCCCTCTTGTCCTGTGTTGTCCTTTTGACTGTCAGTTCCCCAAAGACAAGGCGTTGATCTTACTCATCCTTGTCCTCAGCCCCAAGCAGAAGGCCTGTCCTGTAATTCGCAACTTGCAAGTAGTTAGTGAATAAAAAAGAAAATAAACTGGTTTTCTTTCCCAATTAAACTTTCATCTCAAGGATGGCATTACATAAGATTACCAACTGAATTATGGCTTTGGGTTTCAAATCTGTGATAACACATTGGGCCAAACGATGCAGTGAATCAAACGTGAATAGAACGAGCCTGAGCTCACCCTTAGGTTGTACGTCATTAAATCTGCATGTGGGTGCAATGAGGAAGGCATCCTCCCCAGCACAGACACTATTATGATTAATGAAGCTGATCTCACAAAAGCCAGTGACTGTAACTCAGGTTAGATGAAAATAGAGTCATTCAAGAGCTTAGAATATCAGAACCATGACTCTGGAGATATCCCAAGTGGGTCAGGACACAACTCCGGATTTCTATCCCAGGCTTGTGAATAGGAGCGTGTGAATAGGTATGAATAAGAGGTTGGCTCAGATAAATGTAACTTGACATGATAATGATGATGTGAGTTCTTTTGCAATGGAATGGCCCAAGTTTCAAAGACTTTTTCTCCAGTGACATGATTCTTGGATAAATGGCTGTTAAATCAGTTAATTTAATTATTGCATCACTAACCTGGACTTATCTCTTGCATACCAGATTCACACACCCAGTTTCCTAATGCATTCGCCAACTTGTATATTCCCACACAAATAATTGTGGGATTGAATTGCAACTCTGTGTTAGACACCAGGGATCCAGCGACAAACCCTGTAGATTTCCTGCTGGCAAAAAGCTCACAGTCTAACTGGGGAGAAATATAGGCAAGCAAACAAGTACACAATGCTATGTGATGGTGTGTAATTAAATATTAGAAAGAGCTGCTCGCAGAGCAAGGCAGAGGAATGACTAGTACCACTTTGGAAGTCGGGGCAAGGGAAGGTTTTTGAGAGGACAATTCTGAACTGAATCTAGGAGTCTGCTTGACAGACCAGGTGGGCAGTTTTGGCAGAGGGAGTTGGATGGCTCCAAGTGGACAGCCCTCCAGTTCAGCCAGCACAAGATCCATCTCATCTCCTTCCCTGGCATAGACCAGACACGATGTGGTCTCAGCAATCAAGAGTCATTCAATAACATTCCATAAATAGGTTATTGAGCATCTGCTGTCTGGCAGGCACTGTTCTGGGCCTTCCAACATACCAGTGAGCAGAGGAGGGAAGGTGCCTGCCTTCCAGGAGCTTTCATTCTAGCAAGGAAACAGATAAGAAACAAAGACCCAAATGGAAGAATTACAAATACATTAATGTGATGAGGAAAGAGAAATGGAAGATGATGTGGAAAGAGACTGGGAAGAGGGCAGGTTACATTGGATGGGAACATGGCATTTAAGCTGGGACCTGAAAGGCAAGGAAAAGCTGAGCAGCCCAGGAAGCAGAGCACTGCAGGCAGGGGGACAGCCAGCGCCAAGGCTCAGAGGTGGGAGCAAGTTTGGTCAGCAACAGGAACAAGAATAAACCTGATGACTATGGAAGGGACACCCAAGTAGGGGAAACAAGATCTTAGAGCCCTGGAAGAGGCAAGCCTACTGACCCCTGGCCATGCAAACAGTCAAGCAGAGTGACACTCTGAAACATCCCAGCTGTGGCCAATATTCAGGACTCAAGGTGATAGCTCATCATGGAGGGATATTTGTCCATGTGAGGTATTGGCCCTAATCAACATGCCAGAAAGTCAAACAGAAAAGGATTGCAAAAGTTGAGTAGGATACCACGTCCCAGCCATTAGACAAGTTCTCAAGGCAGCACTAAGGTACTAAAACTAAGGAGGAGAAACTGAGGCAGCTTACTGGGTTCTGAAACTGGCCACTCAAGCACCAGAACTCACATTCCAGGGTCATCAAGCTCCTGGGGTCCAAGTTGGTAGCAAAGAAACCTGAGTCCCAGAAGCACTCTGAGAGAAGACGTAACAGCGAGGCGACTAGACCATCATAAAAGCTAGATCCAGCTAGGACTTTGGATCCCAGGGCTAGAGGAAGGAGCCCACCAGTAGGGACAGGCATAGGAATAGAGGGATGGTTATTGCCCGGGGCGCATCAGTAGTGGCTCAAGAACTGACTTGAGATGAGGGATGTCTGAGAGGCTGGGGATCGTCTCTGCCTATGAGCAATATCTTCATTAATGGCAGCAGCATCCACCCCATCAGTCATCCAAGCTGGAAGGCTGAGTCATCTCCTCTCCTTCATCACCACCTCCACCTCCAGCTCCACCCACCATCAGTGAGTCATTACAGTCTGCTGCTAACTCTTCTGAACAATCTCTTGAGTCTATGCCCTGCTCTCATTCATACCAGACCTGCTTTGTTGAGTGTTCTTTCTCTCTCATGGGGCAGAGTGGAAAAGGCAGGAACTATAGAGTCTGACAGCCTGGGTTTAAGCACTGGCTCCTCTGGGTACAGTTATAGGTGGGGTTAGTTGTTTAACCTCTCTGTGCCTTCATTTACTCACCTGCAGAATGAGAACAGTTACAAACTTCATGGGGTTGCTATAAGGATTGGTGGATGAACTTTGTAAAATAAAAAAACTCTACTTCTATAGGTATTTGTAGTCAGGATAAGCTTATAGTTCCTTAGATCTCAATATAGTGTTGCATAAAAAAGAAAACAAATCCAACCTCAAAATTTTAAACAATAAATGTGAGCTTCAGGGACACCTGGCTGGCTCAGTCAGTAGAGCTTGCAACTCTTTTTTTTTTAATGTTTTATTTATTTCTGAGAGAGAGAGAGAGAGACATTGTGAGCCAGGGAGGGTCAGAGAGAGAGGGAGACACAGAATCTGAAGCAGGCTCCAGACTCTGAGCTAACTGTCAGCACAGAGCCCGACGTGGGGCTCGAACTCACAAACCGTGAGATCATGACCTACGCTGAAGTCGGACACTTAACTGACTGAGCCACCCAGGTGCCCCATGCAACTCTTGATCTCAGAGTTGTGGCTTCAAGTTCCATGTTGGGCATAGAGTTTGCTTCTAAAAAATGAAAGCTTTCATTGAAGTCTCCTAATATTTGTTGTCATAGCTAGCCAACTTCTATTCTCCCTTCTGCCGATGCCCCAATTTTCTTTTGATACTGCTCCTCCTTCACTCTCAGATCTTGTCCTATTTCTCTGTCTCCAGAGGTGTCACAGGCAACTCAGGCCTGGCCAATCAGACTGTTACACTCTTTAGTCAAGTGTGTGACTTGGGGTGGGAACATGACTTAATTATAGCCAATTAGACATAAAGGAATTCTTCTGGAGTTAGTACCTGCCATTTCCACCAAAGGGATGAGTAGTTGGCCCAGACTGTCTAGTTCACGTGGACCATCCCTCCAGTCACAGGGAATCAGTCAAAGATGAATACAAGGCCCAACCTGAGCAAGTGAGAATTTTCTCTGAGGATAATGTCAGGACAATGTCAGGACAATGGAAGAGAAACCTTCTATATTCACTCAGGGTTGCTAAGCTGGAGAATATGGGTCTTGGGCTATTGTCACCCATCTAAGCTGTCTGTGAAACAGACAAGGAAAAGCAAAAAGATACAGGAAAGTTGCCTGGATGATAATGTTTGAACCCCCAGATCCAGCTATGCCTGAAGCTATCCAGTCCTAGCTACACTTCCCCGATAAATGAGTCAATAAATTTACTTTTGAAAATAAATAAATAAATAAATAAATAAATAAATAAAAAAAAAATAAATTTACTTTTGGCTGAAGCTAGAGTTGAGTTTATGTCAATAACTAAGCCATTTAGAAGTAAGTATTCCTATTTTCTTCTTTCCTTTACAGAAACCTGACCCATTCAGAAGCTTGTAAAGATGATGGAGAGAGCATGTCAAACTACCCACTTTATGATTATTTTTTATGTAGGCTCTACACCCAACATGGAGTCCAATGCAGGACTTGAATTCATGACCCTGAGACCAAGACCTGAGCTGAGATCAAGAGTTGAGCACTTACAGGCAGAGAAGGACAAATATCATATGTCTGCACGTATAGGAGGATTAGGAGGAACTTGACAGAGGACCAAGGGGGAGAAGAAGGGGGGAAACGGTGGGGGAAAGGGAGAGAGGCAAACCATGAGAGACTCTTGAATGCTGACAAAAACTGAGGACTGACGGATGTGGGGGGGAGGGGGGGAGGGGCATGGAGGAGGGCACTTTGGGGATGAGCACTGAGTGTTATGTGGAAACTAATTTGACAATAAACTATTTGTAAAAAAAAAAAAAAAGAGTTGAGCACTTAATTGACTGAGCCACCCAGATGCCCTCCCAGCTTACCCATTTTAAATGCCTAATAATCTACAAAAAAGCAAATCAGCTAGGAAAACAAATTTGTTCTTTGTGCCAATTATTAGTCATAAGTTGAAGCCCAGAACTACCTACCAATATTGACAAAGTTAAATTATCAGACACACATTATTTTGGAAGCAAGGACGCAGGCCTCCATTTAAGGACATATTACACTATGATTATTATTTCCAGAGCACACAACTAGGTGCCTGGCTTTGCTGCCACAGGGGCAAAAACAATCAGCAACTTCATAGATCACCCCATCTGATTCACCCAAGCTGAGAAATCTAGGTCCTATTACTCTGCCAAATTAAAAACAAAGGTGGGGTGTGTGGGGGCTGCAAAGGAAAAACCCACAAGTCATAACCCTGGAGTGGATCCCAATCACCATATGCAAAGATCTATTTTCCCTCTTCAAAACTGTGTTTTATAGCAAGGCCTGTCAATCCTTACTAAGCCTTTATTAATAAACCAAATGAATTTCCATTTGCTTCTCAGGAAGAGACCTATATATAGCTTAATTTCACAAACCAGGTACATGCCTGGCCATGCCTCCATTTTGGGTGAGGTAATTGAAGTGTGCTGGGTGAGAGGTCAGGTGTAAGACAACACAGGCTGCCTGAGAAAATCTGAGGGAAAACTATATTCTTGTGTCCTAACACTTGGTACTGGGTCTCTTTCCATTTCTTTCATGAAACATTTTCTGTCCTCTGAGAAGCTAAAGATTTATCAGGCTTCTTGCCTTGCATGGATTCTGTGATTACAGGAAACATTTTTTGATGTTTATTTGTTTTTGAGAGAGAGAGACAACATGAGAGAGGAAGAAACAGAATCTGAAGCAGGCTCCAGGCTCCGAGCTGTCAGCACAGAGCCCCACAAGACGCTCGAACTCATGAGCTGTGAGATCATGACCTGAGCCGAATTCAGAGGCTCAACTCACTAAGCCACCCAGGCACCCCTTCAAAAAAACGTTCCGAAAATGCAGTTATGAAAGTTCTGCTTTTGCATCTTCACCTATGGGATCTCCTCTCTGCAGGCATCCCGGGGCACCTAGGCAGAGAGAAGGAAGGATAGGGTTTCTACCACAGAAATGTCAAAAGTAAAGACTCAGTACTTAGTCTCTGACATCCATTTATATGATTTGGGATCAACAAGCACACTATGGATTTTGGAAGCCAGGCTTTGTCAGGACAAAAGGATTTGCTAAATGTCTTTATGTTCCTTTTCAACAAAAAGGAAGCAGGTCTGGTGAATTCAGAAGCTTAATTTCTTCAAAACCATAGGAAGATGTGGCTTTTTACAAAGCTGGTGGTATGAGGTGAAAATCTCCGAAGGCCTCCTCAAGCCTGCACCAAGGGGGGTGCTGGGTAACTTCTTACCCACCTGAACTGGAAACACTCAGGGGCGAGGGCACAACTTGAGGGCACCCTAGTGCCATTAGCATTCAGGGCTAACTTTCTCCTCATTGAAATATGAATTCAGGAAATCAGAAGAATCCAAAACAGATCATCCACCCACAATCTCACTCCCCAGCTCCAAACTCCAAATTTGGAAAACCGACGGAATTCATTCCCACTTTGTTTACATCCTGTGTGTCTGTTTCGAGCTGATTTTGCTGCAGCTGTGACCCAAACTCCATGCTATTATATTCTGAAACTATAAACTTGGTTCCTTTTCCAGGGCCACATCTGTGACATTGAAAATGAGGCCAGAAGGTCACTGAGTTGTTCCTCAGCATGAAAAGTGGGTCAAGCATGGACAAAACTATACCCCCCCCCAGTTCCACTCACCCCAGCAGGCAAGACCCCAATGTCATTAAGCAGCCTGAATACCACCCACCCATCCACCCCCACTCCCTCCATATGGGAGCTCACCTCTCTAAGAGTTTTGCTGGATGCACAACAACATCAATAACATCAATCCTTTGGGGTGGGCCGCAGGGGGGCTCATGATAACTGGATTAGGAAAATGGTCAAGTCAACTTAAAATAAATGGTAGGACTGGTGTCATTCATTCAAAAAATATTTGTTGAGCAAGTATGCACCATGTACCAGATGCCTAGGATAAAAGATGTACAATGTGGGGCACCTGGGTGGCTCAGTAGGTTAAGCATCGGAATTTTGCTTTTGGCTCAGGTCATGATCTCATGATTTCGTGGGGTCGAGCCCCGCATTGGGTTCTGCACTGAAGGCACAGAGCCTGCTAGAGGTTCTCTGTCTCCTTTCTCTCTGACCCTCTCCCACTCATGCTGTCTCTCTCTCAAAATAAATAAAAATTTTAAAAACTTAAAAACTAAAAAAAAAAAAAAAAGATGCAGAAGGCAAATCTACTAACCCACCTCAACCCATGCCCAGCTGAGCTGCTTCAGGATTGCTGGAGCTGTGTACTGGACGCCTCCAGGAGGCGCCATTCACACCAGCTACCATGGGAAAGGGGCCCCTGGTGGTTTACAACACTACCAGAAGCATTCATATTCTGCTTAGGACAAAGCCATAAACGAATAATTGTGTGTGACAAGTATAGAAATAAAAGTATGTGCGAAGGGTCATGGGAACCTAGTCAAGTAATGAAATGGCTCCATCCATCCTGCTTGACATCCACAGCTTTCCCTGAGTGAAGGAGCAGCAAGCCCAGGGTTTGGATGCCTCTGCACATTCCTGCATGGTACATTCCTGTGCATCCCAGAAAGCAAGTCATACCAGATCAAAGGGAGATTTCTTAGCTTCCGGATCCACTCCCAAAGCACAGCTCCTGGGTGGTAGTGAGGTGTGGGACTGACCTTAGATGCTCCATAGCCCACGGAGCAGATGACTCAAGAATCCAAAATGCTGATTACTCCTTTAGTCTTTTCTTTCCAGGACTCTGCCACTGATTGGCTGGTGTTAAAAAGTAAAATCAACAGGTGATTAAACTTCTTTTTTCTTTTTGAGAGAGAGAAGCAGGGCTCACCTAAAGCAGGGTTCATGTTTGTTTGTTTGTTTGTTTTACCCAATACAGGGCTCAAGTTCACCCAATGCAGAACTCAAACTCACAAACCATGAATGAGATCATGACCTGAGCCAAAGTCAGAGACTTAACACCTGAGCCACCAGGCACCCAAACATTTTTAAACTTAATCCCTTGGGTGTTTTTTCCCCATTTTCTAGAGGGAAAATCTTAGTGCCAAGTTCATCAGATCCTTTTGAGCATCTCTACTGCTGAGGGACAGCAGGGAGCAGCTGAGGAGATCAAGTGACGTCAGTGCCTCAGTTGACTCAGGAGACACATAGAAGAATCCCACTTCAACTACCCACAGGAGCAACATAACTGAAACAATCACCCTCTGAGACAAGATAATGTTTAGAGTCACAAGTTAGAATATTGTCTTTCCTGATTTATATTATAATTCTTTGCTTTATGCATCAAAGTGAATGGATTACACAGATAACAAAGAAATAAAGTAACCCTAACAGAAATGAGGCAAGAGATGAAAAGCTGCTCCAAAAGAGACTAGTTTTATGTGTCTGTTCAATAATAATTGAATAATAGTCTTAAATAATAAATATTACAAGATCAATAAATAATAACAACCTTTTCTTGAGCCCTCACCATGAGTGGAAGCCCTCACCACCACATGAGGAAATTTAGACCCAGAGAGGGTATGTCACTTTCCAAGAATACACAGTAGTATCATGACTAACATCCAAATCCAGGTTTTCCTCCTCCTCCCTCCACCCCAGGGCTTACTTTTCTCATCACTACAAATAATCAATGATAAAATTAATGAATAAATAGATTCAATAAAACTAGAGTATGCCATATATTTAGTATCCTTGATATTTAAGATTGTCTCATTTCCTAAAGAAAGTGTTGTGTAGACTCCTTACCTGTTTTTATTTTTCATCATCCTGCCTGGGGAACGCGGTTGGTAATAGGCTCATGCAGAGGCCATGAGGAACAAAGTAAGATGCTGCTGCTACTGGATTTTGCCTCATCTGCTTCCTCAGGAACCTTCAAGCTCCACAGTGATACCCAGGAAAGGATGGGGCATGTCTTCTTTCCCAAACAGCCTGAATTATGCTTTTCAACCTTCAAAAGCCTGGACTACAACTAACTAGAAAGACCATCAGGGCGAAAGGAAGATAGTAAAGGGAGAGAGACATGAGAATGTGCAGCTAGAAAGTGAGCACCTGGATCACATCAAAGATCCAACCTAAGGATAGCGGACTCCTGTTACCAAAGCTACACATTTCCCACGACCACCTAACCTCTTCTCACCTTGGCTCTTCATAAGGGCTGGAACTTCTGCTAAAACCTTCATGTCCTAGCTTCCTCTTTTGGTCTTCATGGGTATTAAAAAATTACAATCAAAGAGATGAGACAATTGGGAAATATTTATTTCCATGGCCACAGACACTTTGGCACCTTACATATACTATTTCACATAACCCTTATAACTCTATGAGGTAAATGTGTTTATTCCTCAAATGAGGAAACTGAAGCCCAATGAGGTTAAATAGCTTCCCAAAATCACACAGCTGTCATATGGAGCTTATAATTCACAATCGCTTATTAAATTCTTTGAAATTCATGCTCCAAGCCACTCAGAGCTGAACTTTTACAATAGCTATCTAGAACAACCGGCTGTATATTTGGGAGATGTGATTGAAATTATCTAACCCATCACTATCCAATTGGATATAATGTGAGCCATATATGTAGTTCAGATTTTTCTAGTAGCCACATTTTTTAAATTTTTTTTTATTTGAAGAGACAAAGAGAGCACATGCGAGAGAGTGGAGGAAGGGCAGAGAGAGGAAGAGAACCGCAAGCAGGCTCTGCACTCCTAAAGCAGAGCTCAATCCCATGACCCTGGGATCATGACCTGTGCCAAAATCAAGAGTCAGATGCTTAACTGACTGAGCCACACAGGCACCCCAAATAGTAACCACATTTTAAAAAGTACAAAAGAGACAGGTGAAATTAATCTTAATAACCTATTTTATTTAACCTCATATATCCTAAATATTATCATTTCAATATGTAACCAATACAAACTGAAAAACTATTAATGAGAGATTTTACCATCTTTTGCATACTTTGAAATACAGTGTATATTTTACATTTGTAACATATCTCAATAAGGACGCTAACTTTTAAGCAGTTAAAATGAAATGTAGCCCTACCAATGTTATAAAGTTGCATTTAAAAAAATTGTTACACTGCTTCCATTTTTTAACTTAAATTCAAATTCAATAAATTAGAAATTCAATTGTTCTCAGTCCCATCAACCACATTTCAAGTGTTCAATAGCCACACATGGCTGGTGGCTACTCTGTTGGATGGTGTAGATGTAGCCCAAACCCTCCAGACTTACAAAGAAACTGAAGCCCAAAGAGGTTGTGTCATGCTCAGGGCTAATGCCAGTTGGTAGCTGAGCCAGAAGTAACCCAAGCTTCCCAACACAGACCATTCTACCACACCAGGAATAGTTAGGCACTATTGAACTTATGGGGGGCTGTGGTTGACTTGCTGGCATTTTGGGCATCATCCCTCAAACTAACCACATTCCTATCCCAGCCCTCTCCTGCCTCAGTAAGTTCATCAAGGTGATTCACTCTGCAAACCTTAGCCATGGGTGCCCCAAAGCCCAGTCCCTTGAAGCTCCATTGGGAAAGAAAGCTAGAAGTATGAATAAAGATTTTTAAAATAATATATGACTAAATGACTTCAGAGTTAGTCCTTTTAACATGATTTTCTGGGACAACTTAGTATTACAGGTCAAGAATTTTTAAGCAGACTTCTATCCTTCGAAAGGAAAAATATAGTGAATTTCTCTTGGTAACATTACTTTATGGGTAGGAGAATGTGATGCTAAGAAGTTGGGCAATCTACCTAAGATTATATAAGGATTCAGGAGCAGGCTTCAGCTTGGGACATTTTCTATTTCTGCCCTGGATCTATTTGTCTAAGTCATAGCATTTCTCTCAAGTTATTTGTATTTTTCCAACAAGGAATGAGGTCTGGATTTAAAGCAGAAGAGATTAATGTGGAATAGCCCAATAATTGAGACTTCTATCATCCAAACAAAAATCAAGGTAAAACTAGTATATTTAATTCAAGATGCCATGCATAGTAGTAACAAGCTGTTGCAAAAATAATACCAAGAGCAACAGACATAGCACTGTCTGCAGAAACTAATTTTTCACATTGATTTGAGAAGAGTCCTTAGCAATATCATGCTCATCAGGAGCAATGTGGAGGTCTAGTGAGCCCTGAAATTGATTCACATCTTACCACGTGTCTTAGGTCTTAGGTAGAATGGTATTGTTCTTAGCTGAATGTAGCCATGGAATCCTAAGCCTTGAAATATGTATGTAATGACCCAGAGAGAATCCTCATTCCCCAGGAAGTAGATACGCGGAGTGAGAGCCAGCGTTGGCCTGCTGAATAAGGAGCTCATACAATGAACCTCAAGAAAACAATGGAATGAATAGTAGGGGGAAATGCGGTGCCTTACAAAAATGCCTGGGGAAAAAAATAAGACCAAAAAATAAATGCAAAAAAAAAAAATGCAATTTTTCTCTTCCAGAGTTTGGTTTTAAGATCAAGTTGTCCCTTTGCTGATGTGTGACAGATAAAAATCTGCCTGTTAGAAGCATCCGCAGTGTCTTGCCACAGGTAAGGCTTTCAAGTATCCAAAGACTGCGATCTTGTCTCCTCCCCCACACCTCTCCCTCTCCAGGTTAATCATCCTCAGTTCCTCAATTCTTCTTTATAGGATTGCTTCATGCATTCAGCTGACATGATTGAGTTCTTTATATGGCTGGTTAGGTTCACTAAGAACACAAAGATGGGGGCACCTGGGTGGCTCAGTCAGTTAAACGTCTGCCTTCCGCTCAGGTCATGACCTCACAGTTTGTGAGTTCAAGCCCTGTGCCGGACTCTGTGCCGACAGCTCGGAGCCTGGAGCCTGCTTCAGATTCTCTCTCTCTCTCTCTCTCTCTCTCTCTCTCTCTCTCTCTCTCTCTCTCAAAAATAAATAAACATTAAACATTTTTTAAAAATAGAACACAAAGATGATTATGATGCCACCCCACCCATACCCGTCCTGCCTCAGGGTTTATTCCCAACAGGCAAAAAATGCTGCAAAGAAAGTGTTGATTTGCAATAAATTAAATTATAATTCTAGGTAAACTATGTTGAAACAATGTTCACATTTTCCACACTTTTTTGAGAACCTTTCGTGTACGGAGCTATATTAGGCATTTCTAAGACACAGGATCCTTAGAAATGGAAGGAAAGCAGTTTTTGCCCTCAAAAACTAAAACTTTATCTTTAAGATTATTTCTCATGCTTTATGACTATAAAACTATTCTCATGGTCATTAGTTATTTATACACACTCTCCTCAAAAAGGCAGAAATTTTCCATCTCTTTCCCTGGAAAGTTATGAACATGGTCAAATCAAAGCAGTGAGGGTGTGTGCCTGCATATGTTCACATACTAATAAGCATCATCTTTGTTCCCTTCTGTTGCTAGGCTATTAGCTTTAATACCCCCCTAGTTCCAGAAAGTCATTTATCCACTCATTTATTCAATGAATAGTTGAGTGCCTGCCATGTGCCAGCCACTGCTCTAGGCTCTAGAAAAACAGTAGTGAACACAAGAAACCCAAACCCTTCCAAACCTTTGTGGAGCTTATCAAAAGCTGCAATTCTATCTTCCTTTGAGAAACAAGGATTTACAAAATTTCAACCAGCTCAAGCATTATTGAAAAACAAACAAAATACTCTTAACAAGGAAAACTTTTTTCTGGATAGAAAAAAAAAAGTTCAAATGTAGAAACTATCAGTCATTATGTTGCAAAGTCAACCTGTCAACTCTGTTAAAACAACATTTGAAGACATGCAGAAATGCTCCAGCAGCTTATTATTAGTAACTGCAATTAACTCTGTCCTATTTTCCTCTCGATCCTCCACTTTATTTAAGGAGAGGGAAGACACATTCCTCCAGGAAATTGTTTCAGAGAATCCCCTTCTCATTTGGCTCATTTCCAAGTAAACATTAGTTTCCAGATGAACTAATTAGTCTGATGGGAATTTAAATGTCTTCAAAACACTGATTAAAGGGGACTCGCCAGTTTGGGGATTGATCAGACCAAGCTCTCCCTTTGGTGTCTAGGTAATAGTTAACTGGAGCCCTTCCCCAAATAATGGACATCCTTAGATGTCCGCCATTAAATGATTTCCTGATTGCAACGTGTAGGAAAGTTTTCCTCCTGTGCCCTTCCTTGATGGCACTTACTCAAATCTTACAAGAGTCACTTGCTCAGGCTCAAGGGCAGAAAATTCATGAACCACCTGAGGGTAACATCTGATTAGGAGAACTGACTGGTTACAACCTCTTCCCCAATAACTTAAACTGCTTTTGGCAGTTTTCAAAAAGGTTGGCAATGACCACAAAACTCCACTCTCTGTTAACATCCATCTATATTACTCATGAAAGGAAGGATAGGCCAAATCTACTGAGAAAAAGGGTATGCAATCTAACAAATAAAATGAGTAAGACTAGGGGCGCCTGGGTGGCTTAGTCGGTTAAGCGTCCGACTTTCGCTTAGGTCATGATCTCGCGGTTCGTGGGTTCGAGCCCCGCGTCGGGCTCTGTGCTGACTGCCAGCTCAGAGCCTGGAGCCTGTTTCAGTCTGTGACTCCCTCTCTCTCTGACCCTCCCCTGCTCACGCTGTCTCTCTCTCTCTCTCCTAGAAATAAATAAAACATTTAAAAAAAATGAGTAAGACTTAAACAGATGCTTCACAAAACAGGAAATCAAAATTGCCAATGAAAAGGCACTAAATTTCATTAGTCATCATGGAAATGCAAATACCAACCACAATGATATATACTCTCCTGGCAGTGGAATTGCTAGAAAGAAAGGAAGGAAGGAAGGAAGAAAAGAAAAGGAAAGGAAAAGACCAAATGTTGCAGAGGCACTTGAACTCTAGTCATACATCGCTGGTGAGGTTGTAAATTGGTCACTTTGGAAAACAACTTGGTACTATCCAATAAAGTTGAAGATCTGCATACCCTGTGATGTGGCAATTATGTTCCTGGGTATATATCCTGGAGAAAGTATGTACATATAAAACAGAATACATAGGGGCACCTGGGTGGCTCAGTTGGTTAAGCATCCGACTAAGGCTCAGGTCATGATCTCACAGCTCGTAGGTCCAAGCCCCATGTTGGGCTCTGTGCTGACAGCTCAGAACCTGGAGCCTGCTTCTGATTCTGTGTCTCCCTCTCTTTCTGCCCCTCCACTGCTTGTGCTGTCTCTCAAAAATAAATAAACATTTTTTAAAAATAAAAAAATAATAATACTGAATCCATATACAAAAATGTACCTAAGAAGTAGTTTATTTTCAGTAGAATGGATAGAAGTATATATTCTGTATACTCATGCAGGAATATCACTCAGCAACAAAATTATGAATTTCAACTACATGTAACAATAAGGGTGACTTACAACATAATGTTGAGGAAAGAGCACAAAGCAAGATACAAAAGAATATATACAGTATGATTTATGTACAGTTTTAAAACTGCATAATATTGCTTAAGGATATTGCACCCATCTACAGTATAACTGTAAAAAAAGAAAATGATTAATGTAAAAGAAGGATAACAGTTATCTCTGGGGAGAGAAGAGGGGTTGAGATCAGAAATTAATACATGGAGGGGCCCTGGGTGGCTTAGTCAGCTAAGCATCCCACTTCAGCTCAGGGCATGATCTCACAGTTCATGAGTTCAAGCCTCATGTTGGCTCTGTGCTGACAGCTCAGAACCTGGAGCCTGCCTCAGATTCTGTATCTCCCTCTCTCTCTGGCCTCTCTCCTGTCTCAAAATTTTTTTTAATAAGTAAAATAAAAACAAGAAATCGATACATGGATTGATATGAAGTGCTCACAATGTTCAATTTCTTAACCTGAGTGACAATTACAAGGGTGTCTGCTTTATAAATACTTGTTAAGCTGCGCAAATACATTGCAGCATGTTTTTAAATAAATGTGCAATATTTTATAATAGAAGTGTTTTAAAAGCTGAGATGGGGTGGCAAGCTAAATCGCACCCATCAATCATCTGCCTCACCTTTCACCAGGATGGTTTATTAATTTTTATGTTTCTTACTTGGAATACTATTTTTCACCTGTGGTAAATAAAGAAATAAGAATTTTTTCCTTTTTTAACATGTATTTATTTTGGAGAGAAGAGACAGAGTGTGAGCAGGAGAGGGGCAGAGAGAGAGGGAGGCACAGAATCAGAAGCAGGCTCCAGATTCTCAGCTGTCAGCACAGAGCTTGATGCAGGGCTCAAACTCAGGAGCTTTGAGATCATGACCTGAACTGAAGTCAGAAGCTTAACCAACTGAGCCACCCAGGTGCCCCAAGATATAAAAACTTTAGAGATTATTTTTATCTAATAGATTCTCTATACATAATAAAAAAGCAGAAGAAAAAAGAATTTAATGGAATAAAAAATAAGGCTTAATTCTAGGACTGTGAAGCCTGAACATTCTAGTGCTAATTTCACTGTGAAGTCTGTGATGTAAACCCCTGAGTTCTGTAAATCTCCATCACTCTGCAGTAAGGGAAAATAGTGGGGGGGGGGGGGAAATACTTGCAAGTGAAGCATTCAGAGCATATAAAACTTCCTTCAGGGGAGAAAAAAAACGTCAATCAAATCTATGAAAACAAACAAGCAGTAGAGCATACGATTCTTGATCTCAGGGTCTGAGTTCAAGCCCCACATTGGGTATAGAGTTTACTTTAAAAAAAAAAACAACAACAACAAAGCAGAATGACTTCAAGCAAGTGACTTCAGAAAAAAAAAACATGCAGGAAAAAAAAGATGCAAGACAAAATCTCACCACCGTAAGTTTTATTTCTTATTTATGTCAGGACTCCAATAAAGGTCACTCCACTCACTCACTCACTCACTCATTCATTCAAAAACTTTATTGAGTCTCAAGTCTGTTAGGCATTGTGGGGATAACACCTGGTTGCTGTCCTGAAAGGGCTTATAATTGAGTAAAAAAGAACATGTATTTGCACTTCTCTTGTTAGCACCCACTTATTGAAACTTATCCAAGTGCCAAACACTGTATGCTAAATCATTAATCATTATTATCTCATTTAATCCTCATAAACAATCCTTTCAGGAGGCTGGCAGATGTAGAAAGAGACTCAGAGAGATTAAGCAATTTGCCCAAGGGAAAACACCCAGTAGGCTAGAGCCTAGACTTGTCTGACCCCACAGCCCCTGCCTTTCTATACGTGTTTAGAGAACACAAGAGATGATCAGCTAAATCCATACATACAAACCAGATATTTGCTTCCTTAGTGCTGGAATTTCTTATTACACCAACTATTACCTAAGCAATTTTCTTTTTTTTAAATGTTTATTTATTTTTGAGAGAGAGAGAGAGACAAAGCATGAGTGAGCGAGGGGCAGAGAGAGAAGGAGACACAAAATCTGAAACAGGATCCAGGCTGTGAGCTGTCAGCACAGAGCTAGATGCGGGGCTTGAACTCATGAACTGAATTGCAAGATCATGATCTGAACCAAAGTTGAACACTTAACCCACTAAGCCAACCAAGTGCCAATGAGAAAAATTTTCAATGAGCAATTTTCAATGAGAAAAAAAAATCATAATGCTTTGGAGTGTAAGGCAAACTTCACTTAGGTTACCTTAACCAGAAACTTCTATAATTTTCCAAAATCTTAATTTAGGGACATTTAGAGTGGAAAGATAAATTTAACCAAAACAATTCTTGAATTCTCAAGTTTCTGGAAAAATCTGGGACCTTAAAATTGCACACTTGACACTCTTCAAGTTTTCTCTCTGATTCCGCAGTAGGGTTTTGTGTTCTGCTTCCCTTCTTGAATTTCTAATTTCACAACTAACACATGTGATTAAAGAGAAATAATTAAGTCCCTCTTGTACTTTATTACCACCACCTGGAAAGTATCCTCTGCATCCTGAGTAAAGGAAGAGGGGGACACTAGGCAAAGCACTTGAGGGGCAGCCCTCTTGTGTCTGGGAGCTGCCCATGGCCTCCTGCAACCAGGTACACGGAGGCCTTGACATGAGGCCAGCAGCAGATGGCGTGGGAGGACTCCCAGCTGAAGATCGTCTCTGTGTGCCTGCCAGCCCACTCCCTCCAGAGAAAGGGGAGCTTTTGTAAGCTGATATCTGGAATCTTGACTCACCCCCAGGTGAGGAAATGCCTCTTACTCCAGGTATGTTCTGGTTGGAGCGACCTGACCTTGATGGTCAGTGTCTAGATGCACACTAGCCAGCATATGAACATTTTCACAAACAACTTAAGCAAAATGAAAAATACAAGTGTCCTTTGAACTCTCACCCTCCTCTCCCAGAAGTAGTTTTGACTACATTTCTCACATGTTTTGCAATAATTAAGAAAGGAGCATAAAAGAGACACCCTGTGGAAGAAGAAGGTGGAGGAGGAGAGGCAAGGTTCCCCCCACCCCCCATCTTGTATCATAACTAAGCATGTAGCAGACTGAGCAAACATAGCATGGGGATTGAGACAGGCAGAGATGGAGGAGAAGGCATCTCACTTGGACTTTTGAAGATATGGCACAGCAGGCAAAGGGGGAAAGGTGGCACATTACAATAAGAAAGCAGGGCGCTGGGGCGCCTGGGTGGCTTAGTCGGTTAAGCGTCCGACTTTCGCTTAGGTCATGATCTCACGGTTCGTGGGTTCGAGCCCCGCGTCGGGCTCTGTGCTGACTGCCAGCTCAGAGCCTGGAGCCTGTTTCAGTCTGTGACTCCCTCTCTCTCTGACCCTCCCCTGCTCACGCTGTCTCTCTCTATCTCCTAGAAATAAATTAAAAAAAAAAAAAAAAAAAAAACATAGAAAGCAGGGCGCAAGATCTGTTAGAGAAATTTGGAGAAGTCTAGTTTGGCTGTCACCTAGCACAGGCAGAGGATAAAAGGAGATAAAACTAAAGTTTGAACAGAGTAGAAGCCCTAACCATAGATAATAGTGAAAATCAGGCTAAGGCATTGAAAAAACTGGGAGGGTAATTTCTTTAGGTGTATAGTCCAGTGGTTTTTAGTATCTTCATAGAGTTGGGTATCTATCATTACAATCCATTTGACAACATTTCATTACCCTAAAAAGAAACCCCCTACCTCTAACCCAGGACCACCTCTTCTCCCCCCAACCCTAGATAACCACTAATATACTGTCTGTCGCTATACAGATGTGCCTATTTGGGGAAGTTCATATCAATGGAATCATAAAATACAGTCATTTGGAACTGGCTTCTTTCACTTAGCATGTTTTCTAAGTTCATCCATGTTGCGGCATATATCAGTACTTCATTTCTTTTTATTGATGAATAACATTCCATTGTGTGGATATATCATATTTTATTTATCCATTCATTGGTTGATGGACATTTGGATTGTTTCCACATTTTGGCTATTATAAATAATGCCGCTCTGACCATCTGGGTACAAGTGTTTGTCTGGGTTCAATTCTCTTGGGTATAAATACCTAGGAGTGGAATTACTGGGTCATATGGTTCCAGGTTGAACTCTTCGAGGAACTGCCCGACTATTTTCCAAAGCTATTGCACTATTTTTATATTCCCACCAACAATGAACAAGGGTTCCAGTTTTTCCATATTATCACCAACATTTGTCATTATCTGACTTTTTTTTATTATGGCCATTCTACTGGGTGTAAAGTGATATTTCATTGTGATTTTGATTTCCATTTAACCGATGACTAATGATGTTGAGCATATTTTCATGTGCTTATTGGCCATAATCTATCTTTCAGAAAATGCCTCTTACTTTGCCTATCTTAAACTGGGTTATGTATATTTTTATTAGGTTGTAATAGCTCTTTATATGTCCAGATACAAGTCTCTTATCAGATATATATCTGCAAAATTTTTTCCATCCTGTGGGAAATGGGGGGGCTGTCCTTTGAGGTACAGGAGTTTTAAATTTTAATAATGTCCAATTTATCTATTTTTTTCTTTTATTCCTTGTGCCTTTGGTGTCATATCTAAGAAATCATTGTCTACCAAGGTCATAAAATTTATACTTGGGTTTTCTAAGTATACTAAGAATTTTATAGTTTTAGCTCCCCCAGTTAAATCTTTTATCTGTTTTGAGTTAATTTTTGTGCATGGTGAGGAGACGCAGAGGGTCATTTTTTACCTTTAATCTTTTAAAAACATCAAGTTAGGTTTTAGAAAGATTTACCTGTCAGAAATATATAGGATAGATTGCTAAGAGACTAAAGGTGGGGAGGCTACTGTACAAGTCCAAACATATGGTTATAGAAGCAGCAGTTGAGTAAATCAGACTCCTGGAGGTAGGAGCGTAGGCTTCAATGTTTTTAAAAACTCACAGGTGATTCTTATGTGCAGTAAGCCCTTGGAAGAAGAGGTGGGAATAGATATTGTAGAATAATATATGAAAGGTAAATGCAAAACAGTTCTTCTAAGGGGCCATGTCTAAGGATTAGTTCTGAGGTTACTCTAGTGTAGAATGACCATTCCCAGGGAAAAGACGAGGTGCAGCAGTACCTCTTCTCACAGCAGGGCTGGAAATGGGGGTAACTGGGTGGCTCTATCAGTTAAACATCCAACTCTTGATTTTGGCTCAAGTCATGATTTCACAGTTCATAAGTTGAAACCCTGCATTGGGCCAATCCCTGATCCAGATTCTCTCTCTCTCCCTTTCTCTCTGTCCCTCCCCTGCTTGTGCAGAAGGAAGGAAGGAAGGAAGGAAGGAAGGAAGGAAGGAAGGAAGGAAGGAAGGAAGGAAGGAAGGAAATAAAGACAGGCTGGAAATGCCCAGTGAGTGAATATAGGTTGCTAAAATTTTAGAAAAAGTACCTCAGAATTTAATAAATTTGAGTCCTGGTTTTAAATTGCCTATAAAGAACATTTTTCTCTTTTGTAATAGGTAAAATACTCCTTTTTTGGAGATCATTCTTATTTTGTGAACTTACAATCGATAATTATCTCTACACATACCCATCAGTTGCATCACTACACCAAATGATTCTTAACTTGGGGACCTGGTCATGGAAATTCACCTGATGAGACAACTAAGTTTAATTTGGAAGTTCAATTGCAAAGGAAAGAACTGTCTTTTGGGAAATGCTTTCTCCATTCAGAAGCAGGAGACTAATTATAAGAAAAACACCTTAGCAGATTGAACTGAAGTATTAACATGTTGGGTTAATTAGCATTTCCACCCTGAGGAAGCTCAGAGACAGTTCAGCTGATCTTTGTGAACTAGGTTAAGCAACGCTGCATAGACTTTAATCCTAGGAAGTCTAATTGTAAGTTTGCTCAGAATACACTACAAACTAATTGAGAGATCTTCAACCCTACCTGCTCATTAGAACTTCTCACTGAGTAATATTTCTTTCTTTTTAAAGCTCATTCCCCAGAGTTCCTTGTTGAGACATACTTGCAGTAGGTTCAGAGTATCTGCATGTTTAGAAATCTCCACAGGTGATTCCTATGCCAAGGATTTAGAATCAGAGAACCAAGCTAGAATGAAGAAATCTGGTTCTCACCCAGGTCTGCCATAACCAGCAAATTTAAGCTTGAGCAATTCACTGAAATCTGAACCTAGGTTCCTCATTAAGAAAAGAAAAACAGGGGCGCCTGTGTGGCTCATTTGGTTAAGCGTCCAACTTTGGCTCAGGTCATGATCTCATGGTTCATGGGCTCCAGCCCAGTGTCGGGCTCTGTGCTGACAGCTAGCTCAGAGCCTGGAGCCTGTTTCAGATTCTGTATCTCCCTCTCTCTCTGACCCTCCTCTGCTCATGCTGTCTCTCTCTCTCTCTCTCTCTCTCTCTCTCTCTTTCTCTCTCTCTTAGAAATAAATAAAACATTAAAAATTTTTTAAAGAAAAGAAAGATAATAATGACCATAACCTCCCAATGACTCATGTAAGAAAAAAGTGACATTCCAGTATTCATAAAAGTGTTCCAAAATATATAAACACTGAGTCATTGTTACTATCAAATCCAATGGCCACCTTATTTTACTCAACAGTTCACCAGTATTAGATTCATTTGGCCTCTCCCTTCTTGAAACACTGTCTTCTAGTGGATTCTGTGACATGATACTCCTCTCATTCTCTCTTACCTCAGGGACCACTCCTCTTCCATGTTCTTTTCGGCTTCCCTGCTCTGTTGGAGCTATAAATGTTAAGCCATCCAGGGCTCAATCATTTCCCCTCATGTTCTTTCTATATACTCTCTCCTTTGGTGATCCCAACCACTTTCATGAAATAAGCATCTCTGTAATGACTCCCAAAATTTATGTCTTCAGCCCCAACCCTTCAATCTTCTCTCTCCCTCCCTCTCTCTCTCTCTCTCTCTCTGTGTGTGTGTGTGAGAGAGAGAGTGTGTGTGCGTGCAGGCATGTGTGTATGATTTATTATAAGGAATTAACTTATTTGATTATGAGGCCTGTCTAAGCAAATCCAAAATCTGCAAGACAGGCAGTCAGGAAGGGAAGATCTGGCAGGCTCAAACTGTGAACTTCACAAGCAAAGGCTGAAGCCATCATTTTCTCTCTTCCTCTCTCTATTTCTCTGTTTCTCTTTCTCTCTGTCTCTGTCTCTATCTCTCTCAGGCCATCTGACAACGGGCCAATAATCAAATCATTCAATGGACATTCTATGCTAGTGTTTGGTATCCCTGGCATGTGGTATTGTCAAGCATGAGGACAGCCTTCTCCAAAATTCTACTCAAAGAGATTTCTGAGTCTATCGCCCTCACTTCCTTCTGGTCCACACACTTTAGTAAGGTAGTTTGGTCAATGAATGTGGCTATCCCCAGATAGAGATAATTTCCTTTTTCTTTGTTCACATTTCATTGAATTGCATGGCTGCAGAGAATCAAAATTCAGATATAGACCAAAATATCCTACTACAGTTAATTTGTCTCTCTGAATCATTTGCATAGTAATTAGGTTCACTTGGCTCCTAATTACATAAGATATTATTTTAAAAACAAATCCTTTTTTCTCTATCAGTTATGAGTTGTGGGATTTTTTTTCCTATAAGATTCTTTGAAGTCTTATCCTAAAATATTTTCTTGAGTTAAAAGGAGAAAATACCCCTTTCTTGGAAATTTTCTCTCTTGAACCACAATTAATTTATAATACAGGATGCATAACAGACATCTCTTAGGAATGATATTTTTTCTTTTAAGAAATAATTTACATATATTAGCCTCAGGTGTATGACATAATGATTTCACATCTGTATATATTGCAAAATGATTATCTTAATAATTAGTTAACATTCATCACCATTGACTCAATTTTTTCTTGTGATAACTTTTAAGATCTACTCTCTTAGCAGTTTCAAACATAAAATACAGTATTATATTACATATAATCTTTATTATATTAATATACATATAATATGTAGTATACATATAATCTATACTAAATTATATTAATATAATACTATACTATATATTATTATATACATACTAAATACTATAACCATATATAGTTGCCATGCTGTACATTATATCCCTAGGACTTACTTATTTTATAAAAGGAGGTTTATGGGCACCTGGGTGGCTCAGTCCATTAAGCGTCTGACTTCAGCCCAGGTCATGATCTCACAGTCCGTGAGTTCCAGCCCAGCATTGGGCTCTATGCCGACAGCTCAGAGCCTGGAGCCTGCTTCAGATTCTTTGTCTCCCTCTCTCTCTCTCTGCCCCTCCCCCACTCATGGCTTATCTCTCTTTCTCTCTCTCTCTCTCTCTCAAAAATAAACAAACATTAAAAAAATTATTTTAAAGGACATTTATACCTTTTTATTGACCTTACCCATTTCACCCACCCCTCAGCTTCCTCACATGTAAGGGAGAGAAAAATATATACCCCACAGGGTTAAGAGGTTTAAGTAAGTATAATGCCTAGCATCTTGTAGGTTCATAATAATGATACTGTCACTAATAAGTGATTTCTGCAGAATTTACAGATTTCTAAAACTTAATGTTATGTTTTTTTATTTTAGGTTCTAAATTAGGTTTTAGAAATTTTGATGCACATGAGAATTCTCAGGGAAACTTTTTAAAAATTGATGTCTGGCTTTACCCTTGAAATCCTAATTTACTTAGTCTGGAGCCTGGGCTTTTTAAAAAATGCACATACACACACACATACACTCTTTTTGTACAGGATTGTTCATAGTAGATTCCTTTGTAATAGTCCCAAAATGGAAACAAGCAAAATGTCCTGAAACAAACAAAATATGGAATACCACTCTTCAAGAAAAAAGAAAAATCTATCGATACAGTCAACAAATTAGATGGATCTCAAGGGCATTACGTTGAGTGGGGAGGAAAGCCAATCTCAAAAGGTTATAGGTTCATGATTCCATTGATATGACATTCTTGAAATGACAAAATTATGGAGATGGAGAACAGATTAATGGAGGCCAGGGGTTAGAGATGGGGGGAGGCAGGGTGGGTGTGACAATAAAGGGTAACAGGGATCTGGGTGGTAATGGAGTAGTTCTGAACCTTGACTGTGGTGTTGGTTCTATGAATCATATATGTTAAAATTGCATAGATCTACATAGACATGAACATATACAAACGAGTGCACATAAAACTGGTAAGATCTGAATAAGATCAGTGGGTTGTGCCAACATCAGTTTCCTGCTTTTGACATTGTGCAAGAGTTATCTATCTAATATGGTACATTGTGGAAAATAGGGGTTTCTCTGTGCTGTTTTTGCAATCCTCTGTGAATCTATAATTATTTCAATTTAAAAAGGAAAAGGAAAAACTATTGCTTCATGGAACAGTTTGGATAGGTCTCAAGGGCATTTATGCAGAGTGAGGAAAGCCAATCTCAAAAGGCCACATACTGTATGACTCCATTTATATAACGTTTCTCAACCTGACAAAGGGGCGCTTGGGTGGCTCAGTCAGTTAAGCGTCTTGACTTCGGCTCAGGTCATGATGTCACAGTTCGTGGGTTCAAGCTCCGCATCAGGCTCTGTGCTGACAGCTCAGAGCCTGGGGCCTGCTTCAGATTCTGTGTCTCCCTCTCTCTCTGCCCCTCCCCTGCTCGTTCTTTGTCACTCTGTCTCTCAAAAATAAATAAACATTGAAAAATTTTTAAAAAAATAGACAGAACACAGATTAGTTGTCAAGGGTTAAATGGTAAGTGGAGAAAAAGGAGTACTTGTGATTCTAAAAGGATAGCATAAGCCAGATCTTTGTGGTTATGGAATAGTTCTATATTTTTATTGCAGAGATGGTTACAGGAATCTCCCCAGGTGACAAAATCTCATGAGACAATACAAAAACATTGTGCCAATATGCATTTCCTGGTTTTGATACTGTACTACAGTTACATAAAATGTAACCATTAGGGGAAACTGAGTGAAGGGTACCCAGATCCTCTCTGTATTGTCTTTGCAGCTTCCAGTGAATCTACAACTGTTTAGAAATAAAAAGTTTAAAACAAAATAAGACCCCTAGGTTATCTATATGAATACAAACTTTGGAGAAACACAGATTCTGTTAACTCAGTCACAAATATTAAATAAGCAGGAATACAATTATGATTTGCTCAGATCATTAGTTAACAACCTAGTTACCTGGGGAGCTAAAAAAAAAAAAAAAAAAAATAGGCCAGGCTAACTAAGTCAGATTCTGGCACAAAGAATCTCAGATTCTGAGGCTTGACTTCTGCATTTCTAACAAGATATCAGTGATAATAAAGAACATTTCTGCCAAGAAAGGAGCACCTGGGTGTCTCAGTAGGTTAAGCCTCTAACTTCCGCTCAGGTCATGATCTTGCAATTCATGAGTTTCAGCCCTGCATCTGTGCTGACCACTCAGAGCCTGGAGCCTGCTTCAGATTCTGTGTCTCCCTCTCTCTCTGCCCCTCCCCTGCTCACACTCTGTCTCTCTCTCAAAAATAAGTAAACATATTTTAAAAATTAAGAAAAGAGCACTGCTAGACTCACAAGATGTGGTACCACATAAGTAGCTGCTTTTGTTATTAAGTCCAAGAAAACTAGGCACCAATCTCTTTGTTTTCTTTTTTTAATGTTAATTTATTTTTGAGAGAGAGAGAAACAGAGTATGAGTGGGGGAGGGGCAGAGGGAGACAGAGACACAGAATTGGAAGCAGGCTCTAGGCTCTGAACTGTCAGCACAGAGCCAGATGCGGGGCTTGAACCCATGAATCATGAGATCATGACCTGAGCCAAAGTCAGACGTTTACCCAACTGAGCCACCCAGACACCCCTATTCGTTTTCTTTTTTAACTCATCACCAAAATGGTAATAGCAACAGCTATTACTGCAAAGCATTATGACACTTTAAGGTATTCTGAAAAATGAAATATATTTGCAAATACAAGAAATGAAACCTTTATTTACAAATATTTCCGTAGTCACCAACTATACCTACATTGGGAGGAAGGATCTTGAAAACACTAAAATAGCCTTCACAGATCCAGAAGAGCACTGTGGAGAGAAAAGCATAAGTCATTCTTTAACAGGAGTTGGGAGAATTCCTCTGCTCTCAATCAGCAAATCTATGAGAATAATGAGTCCAGAACGGCAGGAGGTGGCCCTAGCTAGGATGTGTCTGCTACTTGCCACATACCTGCTTGGTCCCTCCGTTCCCCATCACTGATCCACAGTGAGGGAAAATGAATGTGCTGCACAGAGAGAATCAGACCAGAGACATAAACAGAGACAGAGACAGAGACATTGTTTCACGGTTCAGGTTTTCACCTAGCTACCTTCCTTTCTCAGTTATTATGATTTTTTTTACATAATAAGTCCTCAGTTGTTTTCAATACTTATTTTTGTTTGAATTTTTATGATTACAGGACTTGATTTTAATTCTGATTATTATCCAAGTAAGAGATGTATATGTTCCTAAAAGGCCAAATAGTACTTCAGATTAAAAAATATATAGCTATCCCTGCTCTACCATTCCTCACTTCCTAATTCCATTCCTCATGCCTTTTCACTACTTAATCTATTTTTACCTCCCCATTTCTATATAATGTGTTTATACTACCACTTTTGATTCAGTTTCAGAGGTTATTTATTAACTTTATATAATGGATGAGGACTTAGCACTCAAAAAATCATTTCACTATGCATAACTTCTACCTCTTATCCTCTCAAAAGAATTACATCATTTTTCAAAAATTTCACTCTCCAGTGTCTACATTAAATAACATTTTCAGACATTGAACAGCATACTGTGATAATATATGGAGAAAAAAGTACCATGATTATGTATGCATTCTTTGGGTTTAATTTAGAATAACAACTACTGGTATTTGTTTGGAAATTTCTTATTTACCTACTACAAAATCTCAGAACTATGAAAATTGCTTCAATGTGTTCAAACATAAGAAAGAAATTGCCAGTCCAATTTTGTTTTCTGTTTTACTTCTCTTGCTGCATTTATTTGTTTTTCTGATTTTACTTTTTTTTCTAATTTTAATTTCGGTATAATTAACATACAGTATTATATTAGTTTCAGATGTACACACTTATTTTTAAAATAATGTTTTACTCAGATGAACATATGGGAAGGGGAGGGGAGAATAGAGAGAAACAAACCTCAAGAGACTCTTAATGATAGAGAACAAACTAAAGATTGATGGAAGGATGTGGGTGGGGGGTGGACTAGATGGGTGATGGGTATTAATTAAGGAGGGTACTTGTTTTGATGAGCCCTGGGTGTTGTATGTAAGTGATGAATCACTGAATTCTACTCCTGAAACCAATATTGCACTGTATGTTAACTAACTAAAATTTAAATATGATAAAAAAATAAAGAAAAAGAAATAAATAAGTAAAGCATTATTTTATTTATCAAAGTAGTGTATGTATGTATTTTTTTAAGTTAAATCATTTTATTGTCCTTTCCTCCACCCCTCTCCATACCCTTTCAGCTTAGATACCTTCCTCCATATTTCTAAATGACATGATTATTTGTTTTTTTTTTTTTTAATTTTTTAATGTTTTATTTCTGAGAGAGAGAAACAGAGAGACAGAGAGACAGACAGCATGAGCAGGGGAGGGTCAGAGAAAGAGGGAGACCCAGAATCTGAAACAGGCTCCAGGCTCTGAGTTAGCTGTCAGCACAGAGCCTGACGCCGGGCTCGAACCCACGAACCATGAGATCATGACCTGAGCCGAAGTCAGACGCTTAACCAACTGAGCCACCCAGGTGCCCCCATGATTATTTGTTTTTTAAGTTCAGATGTCTTCTTTTTTATTTACTTTTTTTTAAAAACTAGGCTCCACACCTGGTATGTAGCCTAGTGCAGGACTTGAACTCACAAGCTGAGACCAAACTTGGGCTGAGATCAAAAGTCAGATGCTTAACCAATCGAGCCACCCAGGTGCCCTTGGTCAAAAGTGTTTAGATCTCTTGTATCTCCAACTATTATTTCTGAGGAACAACCTCCTGAATCTCACACACACACACACACACACACACACACAGATTGACTCACTTGCTCTTCTTTCCTATATGGACATTATTTTTGCCTAATGGATATTTAGTATTTATATTATAAGAACTTTGTAAACACATATTAGTCTCACCTGAGCCATTTCTTATATCATGCACTTTTGATTTTCCCTGGAATTAATAAGTGCCTCATTTGTTTTAATTTTTTAATTCATTTCAAACTCTACAGAAGTGTAAATCTCTTCTTAATGCTTTAAGGGAAAACAATTACTCTACTAGTTTATCTATTTACTTCCTCACTTTTAAGTGTACTTTGGCCTCAAGCTCTGTACCTTGCTTCTCTAATCTGGGCTGTTTGTATTCTAGGCCTTCTATACTGTAGTGTTCTGGAAATTCTCTTTCCTACCATCCATCCCATCATCCCTCTCCTTTCTCTTATGTTGTGTTCCCGATTTACTGGAGCCCCCGCGTTCCTCCTTTGATTCCTTCCCTTGTTCAAATGGAGTCCATCTCCAGAGCCTCCTGAAGAAGCACACATTGGAGTACAGAGCTTGTAGTCTTGCATATCTGTGTCCTGCCCTCACATATGACTGATCATATGGTAGCTATAAAATTCTAGATTGGATTTCATTTTCCATTGCAATTTTGAAGGCATTGCCTTATGGTGGTCCAGTATTCTTCTCCTTTGAATATGATCTCTTCGCCTCCCATCCCTAGAGTTTTAGAATATTCTTTATAACCCTAACATTTTAAAATCTCACAATTTTTTGTCTTTGTGTGGGATTTTTGTTGTTGTTCATTCAATTTGCTGGGCCCTCAGTGGACTTTTTCAATCTGAAGACTCTTGTGTTTCTGTTCTGAGAAATTTTCTTGTATTTTTCCTTGATTATTTCCTCTTCTCTTTTCTATGTTCTATCTTTTGGGATCTCCTTTATTTGAAGATTGGTTCTGATCATATGGGCCTATTTCCTTATACTTTCTCTCCTTATTCAGCTCTTTTCTCCCTACTTTGAAGGAGAAGTCTATCTTCCAAGGCTTCTATTAATTTAATTTTTAGTTTAACTAATGTTTTTTTTAATTTCAGAAAAAAAAAACCTCTTTCTTGACCACTGAGTGTTCAATTTTAAAGTACTCTTTTCTTATCTCACAGATTCAATATCTTCTCCTTGGATTGCTTCTTTCCTCCAGATGTTTTTAAATATTTGGTTTCTTTTCTCTTTCATATTAAATACTTTTCTCAAACCTCTCATAGTCCTCTGGTGCTGTCCGTGTTTAAGAGTAAGACACAAAAAAAGCTAGTTAGAAGCTAAATGTGGGCTTCCCTATAGGGTGATCAGGCTGGGACCCAGCTATTTCCTTTGGGGCCCACTCTCCCAGCTACCAGTATCTATAAGCTTTTTCTTTGAATTAGCTGGTATCCCAAGAGATGAGTCTTCCCATTTCTAATCCTAAAAATTAGTCTCTGACCGCTGAGCTGGGGCAGGAGGCTGGAGTCTAACTATTAATTATGCAAACTTTCCCTCACTTCCCAGTAGAATCTTCCTTCCTTTTGCTAGTTCTCATATTCCCAAACCTAGTCTCTCTAATTCAACCTCTTTACAGAGTAAACTCCCTATCTTCTACTGGGGTAGTGAATTGGAGCCTGAGTATGTAGAGAAAAAAAGTTCTGGAGGCTTTCTTAATTTATTCTGGATGCTATAACAAAAATACTGTAGACAGAGTTTAAACAACAAATACTGATTTCTCACAGTTCTGGAATCTGGGAAGTCTAAGATCAAGACATGGGCGGGGCACCTGGGTGGCTCAGTCAGTTCAGCACCCGGCTCTTGGTTTCGGCTCAGGTCATGATCCCACGGTTTTGTTAGTTTGAGCCCCTCAGGTTTTGTGACTTTGAGCCCCGCATTGGTCTCCGAGATGACAGCGCAGAGCCTGCTTGGGATTTTCTGTCTCCCTTTCTCTCTCCCCCTCCCCCACCCTCACTGTCTCTGTCTTTCCCAAAATAAATAAATAAACAAAAAATTTTTTGAAAAAGACATGGGCAGATTTGGTATCTGGTGAGAGGCTGCTTCCTGGTTCAGAGAGAGCTATCTTTTCACTGTGTCCTCAAATGGTGAAATTGACAAAGGAGCTCTCTAGGGTCTCTTTTATAAGGGCACTCGTCTCAAACATGAGGGTTCCAGCATCATGACCTAATCACCTCCCACAGGCCCCACCTACTATTAACATCGCATTAGCTGTTAGGATTTCAACATATGAAATTTGGGGGGTGGGGGAGGAGGGACAGTAGTAGACACAAATATTCAGTCCATAACAAGTTCTAACTCCTTTCTTACATAGACTTTAATTTTCATGTAGATTTTCTCAAATGTTCAGTCTCACTCATTCCTATGCCTGCTGTATCTAATTCAAGCCTTTCAAGAATACTGCCATGAAAATTGGCTTGTTTCTCAGAGTTACCCTCTCATAGGCAGTTGGATTTGAGAAAATGAAAATCGGCCCTGGTGGTAATCAGACTGTGATATTCCTAACAGAACATAAACAACGTTTCCAATGGACAGCACAAGGTCACGTAGACAGTATTTCTATACAGAGCTATACACAGCTGCAAAAATGACTAACAATCTTTTCTTGTGACTGCTGCTTTGCATCAGTGACATGCCCAGTCTGGTTTTGTTCTTTCAGTTTCCTCAACAAAGATTTCTGAGACATCCAGTTGCTGAAATTCCCCTATTTCTCAACTACATCCCATCCAGGGATGGCACCCCTCTTTCCTAATCCCCTCTTAGAATCATGCAGCACAGACCAACCCTATAAGAATTCCTTCCCAATTCTCCCTTACTGAGATGCTTCCAAGATTCCTCTGGCATGTGTTCTTTCTTGCTGCAGAAAACTAAATAAACGTAACTTTGTCTAACTCCAGATGTGTTCCTGGGGTCCTCTGCCTGGTGAATGTTGACAGATGCAGCGCTCTCTGTGGTCTGCTAAATTAGCTAACCCTTGTCTATCTGCCTTCCAGATTCTAAAATATTGTTGAACTCTCTCTGAGGTTGCCACAAGTTGTATTCTCTCTCTCCTGCTTGTTGTGAACCAAACTCTATGGCTGAAGACATTTCACATTGGGTATCTATCACTTGCAATACGTTGTTGACAGTGTTAAAGGAAGAGAGTATACTGAATCAGGAATCAATAAATGAACAAATCTGACATAGCATCTCATGCTAGGCATGTAAGCTATGGCATTGAATCCTGACCATGTATGTATATCCTCAGACGAAGTCCTTCTACAGTGTGTTAGACCTGCCTACCAAACTCCAATTGTATTCAACCAAACCAAAACTTAATTCATCCTGTTTTGCCACCAGGCTTGCTTCCCTCCCCTTGCTTAAGCCAGTTAATCTACCATTCAATTAGTCACACAAGGCAGACACTGAGAATTCTTTCTAAGCTGTTTCCTCTTCCTCACCTCCAAATATCCTATGATCACCAAGTTGTGACAATTTTACCTTCTCAATATTTCTTGGATTTGTTCTGATTCCTCCATCCCTAATGCTACTGCCCAGTTTCAAATTCTTCATAACTGGTCACCTAGAACATTGCAATTGCTTCTAACTCTTCTCTCTACCTCCAGGGAAGCAACCTCTATTCCATACTGTTCTTGCTAAAATGCAAATCTGATATTTATGCAACCATTTATCAATAGGTTCCTACTGGTACAGGATAAACTCTAAGCTTCTTGGTTGGATAAACAAAACCCTCCCATACTTGGTCACTGTCCATTTGTCCAGTCTAAGAACACATCCACCTTCAAATGCAACCCTTTCTTCCAGAAATGCCAAAACATGTTGCTTCTCATTTCCTTTGTATATGCCTTCCCTCTGGCCAATAAATTCTCCCCTCTTTACCACATGGCCAATCCCTGCTTATCTTCCAAGAAGCCCTTTCACCCTGTACTCCCAGCCCAGAGAACATTTGTCTTACCCAAAAGACTATCAGGTTTTCATGGATTGGAACTTTCTTTTATTCAACTTTGTATTCCCCAGTGAGCAGCAAAACACAGACACATAATATGCAATCTATGAATTATTGCTACCAGTTTAAAAAGGATGTTATAATTGTATATTTTAAGTAAGCCTCATGGTAACCACAAAGGAAAAACTTGTCTTAGATACACAAAACATTGTGATAAAGAAGTCAATGCATATTGCCACAAAAACTCATCAAATCACAAAGGAAGATGGAAGAGAGAAAGCAATGAACAAAGGGTCTACAAAACAGCCAGAAAAAATTAACAATATGAAAATAGTAAGTCCTTAACTATCAACAATTACTTTAACATAAATGGATTGAATTCCTAATCAAAAACATAAGTGGATTAAAAAAATAGATCCAACCATATGTTTCCTATGATAGATTCACTATAACTTTAAGGACACATGTAGGCTAGAGTGAAGGGATGGAAAAAGATATTCCAAGCAAATATTAACCAAAAGAAAGAAGGACTAGACTTTACTAAAATAGACTTTAAGTTTAAAAATGGAAAGGGTGTAGCTGGGTGGCTCAGTTGCTTGAGTGTTCGACTCTTGATATCAGCTTAGGTCATGATCTCATGTTCATGAGATAGAACCTCAACAGGCTCCGTGCTGGGTGTAGGGTCTGCTTAAGGTTCTCTTTCTCCCTCTCTCCCTGCCCTGCTTATGCACACATGCGCTCTCTGTCTCTCCTCTCTCTCTCAAATAATAATAATAATAATAATAATAATAATTTTTAATAGTCAAAAGAGATAAAGATGGTCATTATATAATGATAAAGGGGTCAATTCATAAAGAAGATATAATATTTGTAAAAATTCTTGTACCCACCAGTGCACCTAAATATATATAGCAAATACTAACTGAACAAAAATGAGAAACAAACAGCAATGCAGTAATCGTTGGGACTTTAACACCCCACTCCAAACAGTGGATAGATATGACAGAAAATCAAAAAGAGACTGCATGCAGATTTGTACAGCCCTATAGACCAAATGCACCTAGCAGACATATACAGAACACTCATTCCAAAAGCAGCAGAATACACATTTTTCCAAAGTGCAAGTGGAACATTTTCTAGGAGAGAGCATATGTTAGGTCACAAAACATGTATCAACAAATTTAAGAAGATAAAAATTACATGAAGTATCTTTTCTGACCACCATGGTATGAAACTAGAAATCATAACAGGAGGAGAGCTGGAAATTCACAAATATGTTGATATTAAACAACACATTCCTGAACAACTAGTGGATCAAAGAAGAAATCTAAAGAGATTAAAAAATATCTTGAGACAAAAATGTAAACACAACATACCAAAACTGATGGGATACAACAAAAGCAAATCTAAGATGAAAATTTATAGCTATAAATGCCTACATTAAGGAAGAGAAAAATCTTGGAGTACCTGGCTGGCTCAGTCGGTCGAGCAACCAACTCTTTTTTTTTTTTTAATATTTATTTATTTTTTAGAGAGAAAGAGACAGAGCATGAAGGGGGAAGGGGCAGAGAGAGAGAGGGAGACACATAATCCAAAGCAGGCTGCAGGCTCTGAGCTATACCACAGAGCTTGACACAGAGCTTGAACTCATGAACCATGAGATCATGACCTGAGTTGAAGTCAGACACTTAACCAACTGAGGCACCCAGACGTCCCTTTCAAATCTTGATCCCAAGATTGTGACTTCATACCCCACACTGGGCATGGAGACTACTTAAATAAAGAAAAGAAAAAGATCTCAAAAAACCTAACATTGCACTTCAAGACACTATATAAAGAACAAAGTCCCAAATTAGCATAAGGAATTAAATACTAAACATTAAAGCAGAAATAAATGAAATAGAGAATAATAAAATAATAGAAAAGAGAGTTAAGAGTTGGTTCTCTGAAAAGATAAAATTGACATTTAGCCAGACTATACACTAACAATGAAAAACCTGAAAAAAAAAAAAACAAAGAAAACAATCCTATCCACAATAGCATCAAGAACAATAAAACACTTAAGTAATAAATTTAACCAAGGAGATGAAAAATCTGATCACTGAAAACTATAAGACATTGATGAAAAGAATTAAAGAAGATACAAATCAATGGAAAGATATCTTGTGTTCATGGACCAGAAGAATATTGTTAAAGTGTCTATACTGCCCAAACCATCTATTATATTTATAGATTTAATGCAGTTCCTATGAAAATTCTAATGGCTTTTTTTACAGAAATAGAAAAAACAATCCTAAATTTGTATGGAACCACAGATGGCCCTGAATATCCACAGAAATCTTCAGAGAAAAGAACAAAGCTGGAGGCATTAGGCTTCCTGATTTCAAGCTATATTATAAAGCTATAGTAATTGAACAGTACTGATATATAAAGAGCTTATAAAACTCAACACCCAAAAAACAAATAATTCAATTAAAAAATGGGCAGAAGACATGAACAGACTTTTCTCCACAGAAGACATCCAGATGGCCAACAGACACCTGAAAAGATGTTCATCATCACTTATCATCAGGGAAGTGCAAATCAAAACTACCATGAGATACCACCTCACACCAGTCGGAGTGACTAAAATCAACAACCCAGGAAGCAACAGGTGTTGGCGAGGCTATGGAGAAAAAAGGAACACTCGTGCCCTGTTGATGGAAACGTAAGCTGGTGCAGCCACTCTGGAAAACAATATGGAGTTTCCTCAAAAAGTTAAAAATAGAACTACCTTATGATCTAGAAATCTCACTACTGGGTATTTATCCAAAGAATACAAGAACAGTAATTCAAACGATACATACACCTAAATATTTAGAACAGCTTTATTCACAATAGCCAAAATATGGAAGCGACCCAAGTGTCCATCAACTTGAATGGATAAAGATGTAGTATATATAAAGGAATATTATTCAGCCATAAAAAAGAATGAAATCTTGTCATTTGAGATGACATGGCTGGAGCTAGAGAGTACAAATACCATACGATTTCATATATATGTGGAATTTAAGAAACAAAACAAGCCAAGGGAGGAAAAGGGAGAAAAAGAGAGACAAATCAAGAAACAGACTCCTAATTATAGAGGACAAACTGAGAGTTACCAGAGGTGAGGGTGGAGAGATAGGTTAAATAGGTGATGGGGATTAAGGAGTGCACTTGTCATGATGAGCATAGGATGACATATGGAAGTGTTGAATCACTAACTGGAATTAAAAATAAAAACAAACAAAAAAATATGGCACTGCAAAAAATGTAAAAAAACAACAACAACCAGATACTGGCATAAAAACACATATAGACCAATATAACGCAATTGAGAACCCAGAAATAAGCCAATGTATTTACAATCAACTAGTATTTGACAAGGTAGCTAAGAATACTTACTAGGGAATAAATAGTTTCTTCAATAAATGGTTCTGGGGAAACTGGATATTCACATTCAAAAGAATGAAACTAAACCCCTATTTTACATCACTCACAAAAGTTAACTTTAAATGGATTAAAAGTTCAAGGTAAGACCTGAAACCATAAAACTAGAAGAAAACATAGGTAGCAAGTTCCTTGATATTGATCTTGACAATTTTTTATATGACACCAAAAGCTAAGCAATGAAAGCAAAAATAAACAAGTAAGAAAACACCAAACTAAAAAACTTCTGCACAGTAAAATAAACCACCAACAAAGTGAAAATGAGACTTGTGGAATGGAAGAAAATCTTTACAAACCCTTCTATCTAATAAGGGGTTAATATTCCAAAATATATATGGAACTCATCTCAATAAAAAAAATAATCTGGTTTGAAAATAGGCAAAAGTGGGGCACCTGGGTGGCTCAGTCGGTTAAGTGTCTGACTTAGGCTGAGGTCATGATTTCACCATTCATGGGTTTGAGCTCCGCATCGGGCTCTGTGCTGACAGCTCAGAGCCTGCTTCAGATTCTGTGTCTCCCTCTCTCTCTGACCCTCCCCTGCTTACACTGTCTCTCTCTCTGTCTCTTAGAAATAAGTAAAAACATTTTTTAAAAGAAAGAAAGAAAATAGGCAAAAGACCTGAAAGGGCATTTTTCCAAAAGAAAGATATACAGTGGCCAACAAGTATATGAAAAGGCGTTCAACATCACTAATTATCAGTGAAATGTAAATAAAAACCACAAAGAGCTATAATTTTGCACCTGTTAGAATAGCTATTATTAAAAAAAAAAGATAAGTGCTACATGTATTTAGAAAAATGGAAATACTTGTACACTGCTCATGAGAATATAAATTGGTGCTGCCACTATGGAAAACACTATAGAAACTCCTCAAAAAATTAAAAATAGAACTACCATATCATCCAACAATTCCACTTCTCTGTTCATGTCTAAAGGAAGTGAAATCACTATCTCGAAGAGATATTTGCACTACTATGTTCACTGCAGCATTATCTACAAAAGCCAAGACATGGAAACAACTAAAGTGTCCATCTATGCATGATGGATAAAGAATTTGTGAGGGTGCCTGGGTGGCTCAGTCGGTTATGGAGCCTGTTTCAGATTCTGTATCTCCCTCTCTCTCTGACCCACCCCTGCTCATGCTGTCTCTCTCTCTCAGAAATAAATTTTAAAAAAAAACATAAAAATTAAAAAAAAAAGAACTTGTGGCATAATATACACAATGGAATATTATTCAACCATAAAAAAGAAAGAAATCCTGCTATTTGTGACAACGTGGATGTCCTTTGAGTGTATTATGCTAAGTAAGTTAAGTCAGACAGAGAAAGATAAATACTATATGATCTCACTTATATGTGTAATCTAAAAAAAAAAAAAAAAGACTTCTAGAAATGGGGAATAAATTGATACTTTCCAAGGACCAGTGAGGAGGTGGTGAGGGAAGTAAGTAAAGGTGGCCAAAGGGTACAAATTTTCACTGATAAAATAAGTAAGTTCTGGTAATGAAATGTACAGCATGGTGATTACAGCTAACAATATTGTATTGTATACTTGAAAGTTACTAAGAGAGAAGATATTAAAAGCTCTCACTACATTCAAAAACAAAAACAAAAACTAGTAACTGTCTGAAGTGATAGATGTGTTACCTAACCATCTTATGGTAACCATTTTGTGATATATACATACAGCAAATTATCATGTTGTACATATTAAACTTACAGAACATATCAATTATATCTCCACAAACCTGGAAAAAAGAAATAATTTAAAAATGGATCAAGGGGGTTGGCAGAAAATAAAAACAATTTTGAATTAGCACTCCCCATAAAAATTTGGAAAGAAATGTCACTAAATAATGTTAGCAAAAGCTAATCAAAAAATCAAATAAATATTTGACAATAAACTACTTGTAAAAAAAAATCAAATAAATATTAAATAAATATTTTTGGTCACTACTTTTTCTTTCAGTTTCAGCCTATACCTATGCTTTTGAATTTGAAGTCAGTTTCTTTTTTTTTTCTTACATTTATTTATGAGAAAAGAGAGACAGAGCACGAGCATGGGAGGGGCAGAGAGAGGGGGAGACATAGAATCTGAAGCAGACTCCAGACTCAGCTGTCAGCACAGAGCCCGATGCGGGGCTAGAACCCACAAGCGGTGAGATCATGACCTGAGCTGAAGTCAGATGCTCAAGCGACTGAGCCACCCAGGTGCCCGTGAAGTCAGTGTCTTATAAGCAGTATATTGTTGGATCAAATTTTATTTTCTTTTATTTTAGTATAGTTGACATATAATGTTACATTAGTTTTGGGTGCAAACATAATCATTCACCAGCTCTATGCATTATGCTATGCTCACTACAAGTGTAGCTACCTTCTGTCACCATACAACACTATTACAGTACAACTGACTATATTTCCTATGCTGTGCCTTTTATTCCCATGACTTACTTATTCCATAACTGGAAGCTTATATCTCCATCTCCTTTTCACACATTTTGCCCATCCTCCCACTAAATCAAAAATATTTTAATCAATACTGCCTTTTAATTGATATATTTGAACCACTCACATTTAAAGTAATTATTGATATGTAAGGGCTTAAGAGTCATTTTATTATTGCTTTTTGTTTATTTCCTCTGTATCTCATTCCTGTGTTTCTCTTTTCCAACCTTCCTATGGATTAACTGGACACATAGGATTCCATCTTGATTGATTGGAAGTGTTTTTTTAGTATATTTCTTTGTATGGTTTTCTTAGCACTTGTTCCTTTATTAGAGTATACATATGCAAGTTACCATAACCTACCAGTATGGATGTTTTACCACTTCCTGGGAAATGTAGAAACCTTATTTCATTTAGGTCCCTTTACCCTCTCCACTTTTTAAAAAAATGTTTTAATGATTTTTTATTTATTTCTGAGAGAGAGAGAGAGAGAGAGAGAGAGAGAGACAGCATGAGAAGGGAAGAGTGGGAGAGAAAGAGAGACACAGAATCTGAAATAGACTCCAGGCTCTGAGCTGGCTGTCAGCACAGAGACTGACATGGGGCTTGAACCCACGAACTGTGAGATCATGACCTGAGCCGAAGCCTGACGCTTAACCAACTGAGCCACCCAGGAGCCCCTACCCTCTCCACTTTTTAAAAAGAGTAATCTTATACATTTCCTTTATACACAATGTGCACCACAATGTGCACAATGTTATTATTTTTGCTTCATAATTAAATACAATTTAAGAAACTCGGAAAGAGGAAAACACACGCGCACACACACACCACATATACCTTGTGCATATGTGACTACATATTCATGCTGGTATGTTTTAAGTGTAAATTTCTAGAAGTGGGACTTATCAATGAATGGTAAATATATCTGTAATTTTGCTAGTATTGTCCAGACCTTCCCCCAGATATTGTATCATTTTGCATTCATGAAATTGCCTATTTCCCTGTAAACTTCTCTGAAAAAGTTCATTTTCAAATTTTTGGATTTATGTCAACCTGACAGGGAGAAATGATAGCTCAGGATAGCTTTAATCTGTATTTATATTATTATGGATTACCTTGAGCATTTTTTCATGTTTAACGACCATCTCTATTTCTTTGTGAACTGTTTTGTCTCCATTTTTTTATTTTATTTTTTTTTAATGTTTTATTTATTTCTAAGAGAGAGAGAGAGACAACGTGAGCAGGGGAGGGTCAGAGAGAGAGGGAGTCCCAGACTGAAACAGGCTCCAGGCTCTGAGCTGGCAGTCAGCACAGAGCCCGACATGGCGCTCGAACCCACGAACTGCGAGATCATGACCTAAGTGAAAGTTGGACGCTTAACCGACTAAGCCACCCAGGCGCCCCTGTCTCCATTTTTTTAAAAGGTTTCCTGCTTCCTCCTCACAACCACCTCTGCCTACTTTTTAATGGACAGACTTATTTTAATACTACCTCTGTCTTCAAGGAAGGCTGGAAAGTATATTTTGGCCTCGAGTCAAGTCAGGGTTTAGTTCACAAGGAAGAAGGCAAGATAGAGAACTTAAAATCTCAGTCTCAATTTATCTTGATTTACATTTAACCTTTAATTTTCAGAGGTCCTTACAAACGTAAAAATGAAGAAACTAGAGAAGGAAGAAGGGTTAATAGTGATAAGCTAGGAAAATGTGACAGAAAGACTTATGTTGCATTCAATAATGTTTAGATTCTCCTTGAAAATGAGATTTCCCTCTCTGCTTAATATCATGAAGCCAAATAAATTAATAGAAACAGAGTAATTCCCTTTCCACCCTCTCCCCCCCATAAGACTGGTTTTGTGTTTTGAAATTCTGCCTGCTTTTTGTAAACTGGCAAAGACTAAGAGCTGGAAATATTCCTTAAAGTGCAAATCTTTGGAGTTCTGTTCATAACAAAATTTGAATATATGAAAGTAAAAATCATAAATTCATCTTACATAAATCGATGTCATGAAAAATGTGGGAAGGGGATATCTCTGGCTTAATTGAGACTATATAGACATGACAACTAGTTTTCATGATGGGCTTTATGGGATCTTGTTTTTGAACAAATCAACTGAAACATGATGTTTAGGAGACAGAAATTTGTGTCTTTGATGATATCGATGAATTACTGGGATTTTTTGTTAGGTGTGAAAATGTCATTGTGTTTGTGTAAAAAAAAGTCCATATTCTATAGAAAATTATGTAGGGCTGAAATGACCTGCGATCTTCTTAAAAAGATTGAAACAAGTGAGAAAAGGATAAAGGAAGAAAGGGAGGGTAGGAGAACAAAAGGAAACAGAAAAGATAAAGCAACTCAAGTATGGCTGGATAATTACTGAAAATGGTATGCTGAGTATATGGGGGTTCATTTATTATTCTCTCTAATGCATGTTTGAAAAAGTTTATAAAAGCCATGAAAAATACCCAAAGAACGTGCAGATTAAAAATGGAAAAAATAGGGGCATCTGAGTAGTTCAATTGGTTAAGCATCTGACTTTGGCTCAGGTCATGATCTCATGATTTGGGAGATCGAGCCCCGCACCAGGCTCTATGCTGACAGCGTGGAGCCTACTTGGGATTCTCTCTCTCTACCCCTCCACCACTTGCGTTTCCCCCTTTCTCTCAAAATAAATAAATAAACATTTTAAAAACTTTATTTTTAAAAAATGGAGGGGCACCTAGGTGGCTCAGTTGGTTAAGCATCCGACTTCAGTTCAGGTCATGATCTCACGGTTTGTGGGTTGGAGCCCCACATCGGGATCTGTGCTGACAGCTAGCTCGGGGCCTGGAGTCTGTTTCAGATTCTGTATCTCCCTCTCTCTGACCCTCCCCTGCTCACGCTGTCTCTCTCTCTCTCTCTTTCTCTCAGAAATAAATGAAACATTAAAAAATTTTTTAATAAAATGAATTTTTTAAAAATTTAAAAATGGAAAATATAGGAGTGCCTAGGTGGCTCAGTTGTTTAAGCAACCTACTCTTATTTCAACTCAAGTCATGATCTCATGGTTTGTGAGTTAGAGCCTCTCATCAGGCTGACTGCAGAGCCTGTTTGGGATTATCTGTCTCCCACTCTCTCTGCACCTCCCCTGCTAGCTCTCTCTAAATAAAATAAACATTTTTTGGAAATGAAAAAATAAAGTTAAGTGAGATTCTCATAAATAAAGTACCCTTTGAATATATCAAACCTCATCATTTTTATAAACAAATCAATGACATATCCCTTTAAAAATTCTTTTTTTAATGTTTAAGTTTTTATTTAAATTCTAATTATTTAACATATAGTGTAATATTAGTTTCAGGAGTAGAATTTAGTGATCCATCACTAACATATAACACCCAGTGCTCAGCACAAGTTCCCTCCTTAATACCCATCATTCACCCCCACCCACCTTCCCCTTATAAACACTCAGTCTGTTCTCTGTAGTTAAGAGTCTCTCTTTTTCAAAAAAAAAAAAAAAGAGTCTCTCTTTTTCCTTTCCCCTATGTTCATTCATTGTTTCTTAAAGTCCATGTATAAGTGAAATCATATGGTATTTGTCTTTTTTCTGACTGACTTTGTCACTAAGCATAATACACTCTAGCTCCATCCACATCCCTGCAAATGGCAAGATTTCATTCTTTTTTTATCACTGAGTAATACTCCAGTGTGTGTGTGTGTGTGTGGGTGAGTGTGTGTGTGTATCTTTATCCATTCATCAACTGATGAACTTTGGGCTGTTTCCACAATTTAGCTATTGCTGATAATGCTGTTATAAATATCAGGATACATATGTCCCTCTGAATCAGCACTCCTGTATCATTTGGGTAAATACTTCGTAGTGCTATTGCTAGGTCATAGAGTAGTTCTATTTTTAATTTTTTGAGGAATCTCCACACTATTTTCCAGAGCAGCTACACCAGTTTACATTCTTATGACCAGTGTAAGAGGGTTCCCCTTGCTCCACAACCTTGCCAACATCTGTCGTTTCTTGTGTTGTTAATTTTAGTCATTCTGACAGATGTAAGGTGGTGTTTCATTGTAGTTTCGATTTGTATTTCCCTGATGATGAATGATGTTGAGCATCTTTTCATGTGTCTGTTAGCCATTCAGATGTCCTCTTTGGAAAAAGTGTCTATTCATGTCTTCTGCCCTTTTCTTAAGAGGACTGTTTGTTTTTTGGGTGTTGAGTTTGATAAGCTCTTTAGAGATTTTGGATACTAACCCTTTATCTGATATGCCATTTGCAAATATCTTCTCCCATTCCATAGGCTGCCTTTTAGTTTTGTTGATTGCTTCCTTCACTTTGCAGAAGCTTTTTATCTTGATGAAGTTCCAACAGTTAATGTTTGCTTTCATTTCCTTGCCTCGAGAGACGTCTAGTAAGAAGTTGCTATGGCTGAGGTCAAAGCAATTGCTGCCTGTGTTCTCCTCCACGATTTTGATGGTTTCCTGTCTCACATTCAGGTCTTTCACCATTTTGAGTCTACTTTTGTGTATGGTATAAGAAAGTGGTCCAGTTTCATTCTTCCATATACTGCTGTCCAATTTTCCCAACACCATCTGTTGAAGACACTGTCCTTTTTCCATTGGATATTCTTTCCTCCTTTACTGAAGATGAGTTGACCATATAGTTGTGGGTCCATTTCTGAATTTTCTACTCTGTTCCACTGATTTATGTACTTGTTTTTGTGCCCGTACCATACTGTCTTGATCACTTCAGCTTTGTAATATAGCTTGAAGTCCAGAATTGTGATGCCTCCAGGTTTGCTTTGCTTTCACAAGATTGCTTTTGCTATTTGGGGTCTTTTGTGGTTACATATAAATTTTAGGACTCTGTGAATTTCAGCTCTGTGAAAAATGCTTGTGATATTTTGATAAAGATTTTATTCAATGTAGATTGCTTTGGGTAGTATAGACACTGTAACAATGTTTGTTCTTCCAATCCATGAGCATGGAATGTTTTTCCATTTCTTTGTGTCCTCTTCGATTTCTTTCATAAGTTTTCTATAGTTCTCAGAGTATATAGATCTTTTACCTCTTTGGTTAGGTTTATTGCTAGGCATCTTATTGGTGCAGTTGTAGATGGGATCAATTCCTTGATTCTCTGTCTGCTGTTTCATTATTGGTATATAGTAATGCAACAGATTTCTGTACAATGATTTTGTATTCTGTGACTTTGCTGAATTCATATATTAGTTCTGGCAGTTTTTTGGTGGAGTCTTTTGGGTTCTTCAGATAGTGTATCATGTCATCTACAAATAATCAAGTTTGACTTCTTCCTTGCCATTTTGAATGCCTTATATTCCATTTTGTTGTCTAATTGCTGTGGCTAGGAATTTCAATACTATTTTAAATAACAGTGCTGAGAATAGACATCCCTGCCTTGTTTTTGACCATAGAGGAAAAGCTCTTAGCATTTTCCCATTGAGGATTTTATTAGCTGTGGGTCTTTTGTATATGGCCTCTATGGTGTTGAGGTATGTTCCCTCTACCCCTACTTTGTTGAGGGTTTTTAATCAAGAATAGAAAGAAATAAGGGGCACCTGGGTGGCTCAGTCAGTTAAGTGTCCAACTTCGGCTCAGGTCATGATCTCACAGCTCGTGGGTTTGAGCCTTGCGTTCAGGCTCAGTGCTGACAGCTCAGAGCCTGGAGCCTGCTTCAGATTCTGTGTCTCCCTCTCTCTCTCCCTCTGGCCTTCTCCCACTCGTGATCTCTCTCTCTCAAAAATAAATAAAACATTCAAAAAAATTTTTTAAATGAATAGAAAGAGCTATACTCCATCTCCCACTGATAGCAGTGAGCAAGCCTAGGCTCCCATCACCAACAGAAATATCCCCAGCCAGTTTATACTGGTGATGGGCAAAGTGTGCACCCAGCTCCTGGTGTCTGGACCAGACCAGGAGAACATCACCAGTTACCTCCAGCCCATTAAAAAGTGCTGACTCATGAGGTGTTCGGGGAGATGCAGGAGAAAAGGCTGCTGTCTTGAAAACAACAAGTGCTGAAGGTCCTTAGGATGTTCCCACACAAAGCCTCACTAGAGATGCAGAACTACCAGCATCAGAAAGACTGGACATTCGGCTTCAACTCACTTCCCATAGCTGGCTCTGTGGGGATGGGGGTGGCAGGTGGTCCCAGCGGCAGTTCTCCATGCCTCCCAGGCCCTCCTACCTGGCAGGATGGGCCTTCTGAGCCCTTCAGGCATTGGGGGCATCTCTCTCCGACATGCCCTCACTAGCCCCAGCCTTGGGGGCCAGAGCCCACAGAACCTGTGGCTTGCCAACCCCAATAGCAGCAACAGCATGTCTAACCAGAGCCACAGCTGTGTGGAGCACCTGCTCCCTCCCTGTCCATTTGTTACCCTGGGCCGTTCTCATATTCCCTCTAGACTGCCTGGTCCCTGAGCCTGACCTGGAGATTAATCCCACTCTGAAGTTTCTGTGTCTGAGGATGACAGAACACGCCTTGGGTGGTGAGCATTTTCTCTTTCCCTGACCCAGCTCCCACCTACCCAGATCATCTCCACTTCTGAACGGAACAACTCAGAGCATCCTGAGGGTTCCTAGGGGAGGCCAGCCTCCAGGGAGGACCTGACTGGGATGACAGGCTACCTGAGTGCCTTTTCTTCGGCCTCCCACCAGTTCCTGATCTTCCTCCCTTCCTCTTTTTCTTACCACGGATGGGACAGACATAACCTCCGCCATCTGATGGAACCCACAGCCCAGCACACCCATAGGCTCCCTGGGTGGTTCTGGGAGGCTAACCCCCAAAGGGTTTCTCCACGACAGCGAGGGGGTGGGCTAGGCTCAGCTATACAACATGCTAGCAGTTTTCTACTCTCTCATCCTTTTAATGTTTGTTTAACATTGGCACACACCTTGCTCACTCCCAGACTCGACGAGTGATCTCTGCTGAGGCTCAGGTAGCGAGGGGGCAACCAGGATAAAGGGGGCAGGGACTGGCCAGCCCGACGGACCGTCCTTCCCTCCCTCATCCCCCACCTGGCCCTGGCCCACCCTTACCTCCTCCAGACTGCCGGCCCCCTGCCCCTCTCAAGGGAGCAGCTCCCCCTGCTCGGAGCCATCTGACATTTGCAGACAGAGAAGTGGCGTAAATGACCTGCTCTCCTGGATGTTATTTCAGAGGAGCTGAGGAGAAGGTGGTGGATAAGGAGAGGAGCCTATTTTTCTCTCATTGCCACCTTCTTCTCCTTCCCCATTCCCATCATTCCCTGAGGACAGGAGCCACCCTCACTTCCTTTTTGCCCTGTTTATATCAGAGGGTCTCTACCATTAATTTCTTTGGCCTATTTCACATGCATATTTATATAATTCTTAACACTTTTTCTCTCTTATCATTCTCTTTCATTTTTAGAATCCCCAGGCCTCTCTCTGAGCCAAGAAAGTGAAAGAGGGAGCCTGAATTTTACAAGGGGAGAGGGCAGAATGAGCCCCCTTCTCCAGACCCCCTAACCCTTCTCCATACCCCACCCCCTGCCCTGTCCCTGGCTCTCCAGATGCAGAGGTTGAAGGCCAGGAGCCAGGGCAGCAGGTGAGGTCAAGAAATCTGTTGACTTAACATCCCCTTCCCGCAACCAATACACACCCTTTTCCCACTCCCAAGTCTGGTTACTCAAAGACTGAGGGATAAGGAATAAGGGAAAGGGGATTGTTTGGTTTTTGGTTTCTTTCCCCACCCCTCTTCTCTTTCATGCTTTCTGCATCTATTGACACGACCATGTGGTTCCTATCCTTTCTTTTATTAATGTGGTATATCACGTTTTTTGATTTGTGAATACTGAACCACCCTTCCAACCCAGGATTAAATCCCATTTGATCATGGCGAATGATTCTTTTAATGAACTGTTGGATTCAATCTGCTAGCATTTTGTTGAGAATTTTTACATCCATGTTCATCATGGATATTGGCCTGTAGTTCTTTTTAGTGCAGTCTTTGTCTGGTTTTGGAATCAAGGTAATGATGACCTCATAGAATAAATTGGGAAGTTTTCCTTCCATCTCTGTTTTTCAGAACAGTTTGAGAAGAATAGGTATTAACTCTTTTCAAAATGTTTGGTAGAATTCCCCTGGAAAGCCATCTAGCCCTGAACTTTTGTTTTTTGGGAGATGTTTTTATTACTGATTCAATTTCTTTGCTGGTTATCAGTCTTTTCAAATTTCCTATTTCTTCTGTTTCACTTTTAGTAGTTTATATGTTTCTAGCATTTTATCCACTTCTTCCAGATTACCCAAATTGTTGACATATAATTTTTATAATATTCTAATTGTTTGTATTTCTGTGGTGTTGGTCATGATCTCTTCTCACTCATTCATGATTTTATTTATTTGGGTCCTTTCTCTTTTCCTTTTGATAAGTCTGGATGGGGGTTATCAACTTTATTAATTCTATCAAAGAACCAGCTACTGGTTTCATTGATCTGTTCTACTCATTTGTTTGTTTGTTTTTAGTTTCTAGATCATTTGTTTCTGCTGTAATCTTTATTATTTCCCTTCTTCTGGCTTAGGCTTCATTTGCTATTCTTTTTCTATTTCCTTTAGGTGTAAGATTCTGGTTGTATATTTGAGATTTTTCTTGCTTCTTGAGGTAGACCTGTATTGCTATATGCTTCCCTCTTATGACTGCTTTTGCTGCATCACGAAGGTTTTAGACTGTTGTGTTTTCATCTTCATTTGCTTCTGTGTATTTTTTTATTTCTTAATTTCCTGATTAACGCATTCATTCTTTCATAGAATGTTCTTCAAACTCCATGTATTTGTGGTCCTTCCAAACTTTTTGTGTGTGTGGTTTTGACTTCAAAATTCCATTGTGGTTGGAAAATATGCATGGTATGATCTCAGTCTTTGTGTATTTGTTGAAGCCTGATTTGTGACCCAGTATGTGAAATATTCTTTTTTTTTTTTTTATTTTTTTAAATTTTTTTTTTTTTTTTAATGTTTCATTCATTTCTAGGAGAGAGACAGCATGAGCAGAGGAGGGTCAGAGAGAGAGGGAGTCACAGACTCTGAAACAGGCTCCAGGCTCTGAGCTGGCAGTCAGCACAGAGCCCGACGCGGGGCTCGAACCCACGAACAGTGAGATCATGACCTAAGCGAAAGTCGGACGCTTAACCAACTAAGCCACCCAGGCGCCCCAGTATGTGAAATATTCTGCAGAATATCACATGTGCACTTGAAAAGAATGTATATTTGCTGCTTTTGGATGAAATGTTCTGAATATCTGTTAAATCCATCTGGTCCAGTGTGTCACTGAAAGTCATTGTTTCCTTGATTTTCTGCTTAGATTATCTGTTCATTGTTGTAAGTGGGGTGTCATCTACTATTATTGTATTATTATCAATAATTTGTTTGTTAATCATTTTATATACTTAAGTATTTCTGAGTTGGGGGCATAAATATTTACAATTGTTAGGTCTTCTTGCTGGATAAATCCTTTAATTGCAATAAAGTACTCTTCTTCATCTCTTGTTACAGTCTTTGGTTTACAATCTAGTTTGTCTGATATAACAATGGCTAATCTGGCTTTCTCTTGAGGTCCATTAGCATGATAACTGGTTCTCCATCCCCTCACTTTCAATCTGCAGGTGTCTTTAGGTCTAAAATGAGTCTCTTGCAGGCAGCATATAGATACATCTTTCTTGCTTTTTTATCCATTCTGATTCCATGTGTCTTTTGATTGGGGCATTTAGACCATTTACATTCAGACTAATTATTGCTAGATATGAATTTAGTGCCATTGTATTACCTGCAAGTCAGTGTTTCTGGAGATATTCTCTGTTCCTTTCTAGTCTTTGTTGTTTTGGGTCTTTCTTTCCCACTTAAGGAGTGGGAAAGAAAGACCCTATAATATTTCTTTCAGGGCTGACTTAGTTGTCATGAACTCCTTTGGTTTTTGTCTGGAAAATTCCTTATCTCTCCTATTCTGAATGATAGCCCTGCTGGATAAAGTATTCTTGGCTGCATCTTTTTCCCATTCAGCATCTTGAATATATCAAGCCACTCCCTTCTGGCCTACCAGATCTGTGTGGAGAGATGTGCTTCTTCCCTTATAAGTTAGGGACTTCTGGGGTGCCTGGGTGGCTCAGTTGACTAAGCATCTGCCTTCGGCTCAGGTCATGATCTCAGAGTTTGTGAGTTCGAGCCCAGCGTCAGGCTCTGTGCTGACAGCTCAGAGCCTAGAGCCTGCTTCAGATTCTTTGTCTCCCTCCCTCTCTGCCCCTTCCCCACTCACACTCTGTCTCTGTCTCTCTTTATCTCTCTTTCAAAAATAAATAAACATTTAAAAAGTATTAAAGAAAAATAAGTTAGGGACTTCTTTTGCCTAGCTGCTTTTAGGAATTTTTTTTCTTTATCTCTATATTTTGCAAATTAAACTACAATATGTCTTGGTGCTGGCCTGGTTTTGTTGATTTTGACGGCAGTTCTCTCTGCCTCTTGGATTTGGAAGTCTGTTTCTTCCCCAGATTAGGAAAGTTTTCAGCTATAATTTCCTCAAATAAACCTTCTGCCCCATTTTCTCTCTTCTTCTGGAACTTCGATGATACAAATGTTATTATGTTTCATGGAGTCACTAAGCTAAACTTGCTTTGATGTTACTCTCTCTTAAGGATCCACATCAATTTTCCTATTTCAGAATGAATTTCACATTTCAAAACACATTTTGGAGGAAAACTTAAAATGAGAAGGAATGATACTAAGTAAATTTTTACTACTAAACATACTTTGAAGGCACAAAATGGGCTAAACATTTTACCAATATTTACACTGTGGTACAGATTTCAGGCATCCTTTCCTTTTTTCCTTCCTTCACACGATAAATATTAAGTGATTACTCTGTGTCAACATTGTGCTAGGCTTCAGAATTCACAGTCAATAAAGCAGACTCATTTCTTACCTTCACAAAGCATACAGTCCACTTGGGAAGACTCCACAGAGCACCTATCCCCCCCTCCTAGAAGTGGTATTTTATGGTGATTAGCATTCATTATGAATAATTACGCCTTCAATTTTTTTACTCCCATTGCCGATAACAAGGAAAGCAATGCTATTCAGTTTAGGCTAGTCAAAGTTTGAAATAGGTAAATCATCAAGATATTTCCAATCATCAAAAGCAGCTCCCATGGTTATCATTTGGTATGTGGCACCACTTGGTGTAAAATGTGAGAAGTGCTACATGAAAATACTGCAAGAAAATTATAGTAGTAACAGTGTTACTGTTTACATGGATTTTCAGTGTGACCTGGTAAGATTGCCATAAAAGTAACCAAAAACATATTTTTGTTTTTTCCTCTCCACAGTGACTACTATAGTTATCTTACAAATAGCAGGCTTTCATAAATGCTTGTTAATTGAATAGATAATTGAATTTAAAGTCTAAAGACACTCTAATGGGTTACAGATTTTAACAGATTCTGTTCTTTGACCTCAGACCACAATGAAAGGAATGTATAAATTTAACTCTTATATCAGTCAGTGATTATTGATGAGTCAGTGATTCTTCAATAACAATCCCAAAGCTTATCAATTTCCCACAACAAAATTTCTGGTTCATGTCATGTATGTTATGGGTGCTGAGCTCTTCACTCAGAGGAAGGGAAGGCTAGGGAAGCAAGTGCTGGAAATGAAAATATTTCACCTAAAAGTAACACATAACACTTGTACAGACATCTCAAGGGCCAATGTAAATCATGTGGTTCTACCAAACTTTAAACAGGACAGGGAGTATAAACTCCTATATGCCTGAGAGCAGAGAGCAGAAGACATTGGATATTGTGCAACAGTAGTAACACCTTCCACAAACCTATACAATCAATGCGTTTTCTTCCTAGGGACAACAAATATACCTATTTTCTGGGAAAATGCTTTCTCTTTGTCATCTATTAATCTCAATCTCCCTTGACATGGCTCAGCCTTCAGAACTTTGCAGGTATGTATATGTCTGAGTTTAAATCTATCAAATGGATACAACTCTTGACCTTCATCCCCAGATGCTGTAAATAAAGTAGGTACTCTAAAAAATAAAAAGTGCTGTACAGTGTACAAGTTATTATTAATTTATAATAAGGAAATTTGGTCAGGTTTTATTCATTCAATCATTTGTTCATTCCATTAAAGAAAAAAAAAAAGACTAATAGCAGTTGAAAATTCAGCATTGAGTGAAGAAGTTTGATAGCCACGCAGAGAACTTGATACAGAATAGAGTCTAGGTAGACTCTCAGTGATAAGATTCAGGGAAGGGAAAATGGAGTAAGTCTTTCAAAGCTAAAAGACTGTCTCTGTTCCATTTTAAGGAAGCAGAGTCTGAGTGGGCTGACTAGCTAGGCATATTTGGTTGCTGGTTTTGAAAGCACTGGGCTGGGGCACCTGGGTGGCTCAGTCAGTTGAGTGTCCAACTTCAACTCACAGTTGGTGAGTTCAGGTCCCGCATCAGGCTCTGTGCTGATAGTTCAGAGCCTGGAACCTGCTTTGGATTCTGTGTCTCCCTTTCTGTCTGCCCCCTCCCACTCCCACTCTCTCTCTCTCTCAAAAATAAATACACTTAACAAAACAAAACAAAACAAAACAAAACAAAAAGCACTGGGCTAGATGCTTGGAGGGCCTCTGTCTGAGTGGTTCAAAATTATGGAGTCCAGCTATCTCTGCTGGGGATGTGAGATCCCTGACTTTAGGCTATGGCATGCAGCTGCCTCATGTCTGAGTCAGAAGTATGTCACTCAGACAGGTCTGCACTAGTGTCAGCAAGCTCGGTGGCCAGGACAGAGCTTATGAATTCATTCAACAAGCTGAATTCTCTCCCTGCCCATCCTTTTAGACCAAGTAAGGCCACCTGTCATGTGGTCCCATAACATTTTTCACTTACTTTATATGAGTTTAGTCATCATATTCTAGTGCTATCTAATTGCCTGTCTTCCCTACTGTACTATAAGGAGCAGCAAGGCAAGCACCATATCCATCTGGATCACACTGTATCCCCAGTACCCAGTATGGTGCTGGACCCAAGGTATATGTGCAGTGAATATTTTACTTAAAAAATGAATGAGGGGCGCCTGGGTGGCTCAGTCAGTGAAGCATCCGACTTTGGCTCAGGTCATGATCTCACGGTTTGTGGGTTCAAGACCCACATAGGGCTCTGTGCTGACAGCTAGCTCAGAGCCTGGAGACTGTTTCAGATTCTGTGTCTCCGTCTCCAGCCCTCCCCGGCTCACATTGTCTCTCTCTCTCTTTCAGAAATAAATAAAAAACATTAAAAAAAAAAAACGTTGAAAAAAATGAATGAGTTGGGCAACTGAGTGGCTCAGTCAGTTAAGCATCCAACTTCGGCTCAGGTCATGATCTCACAGTTCATGGGTTTGTGCCCTGCATTGGGCTCTGTATTGATGGTGCAGAGCCTGCTTTGGATTCTCTGTCTCCCTGTCTCTCTCTGACCCTCCCTACTCTCCCAAAAATAAATAAATATTTTTAAAGAAAACATTTACTTTAGTTTTTAATTTAGATCCAAGCTAGTTAACATACAAAAAGAAAACATTTTTTTAAATTAAAAAAACAAATGAGGGTCTATGCAAGACACTGCTAAGCAGGGAGATGGAGCAGACTGGAATATAATAAAACCAGAATTCAAAGTCTACAGAGAAACAATATGACAAAGAGGGGTGAAGCCAATGTTTGTGAGGAAGGAAGTATATGCAAATTGGGGGAACCAAATTAAGAAAAAAAATATAAAATTATAAATACAAAATGTTATTTAGTTTAAATACAAAATTACACACAAGAATATAAAATTATAAATAGCTCATCTTGGAAGAGGTTCATGCAATTGAGGGGCCTTGAAGCGTAAGCATTGTTTCTGTCACAGTAAATGCATCTCTGGTGTAAGTGGACCACTGTACCAAATACCTTGGAGCCTTGAACAGAATGATCAGAGATCTCTGTGGGGAAAAATCAAAGATTTCACAGAAGAGAAAAATTATAAGATTGATCTTACAGATAGAAACAAGGTAAAGAAACTGCTGGTAGAAAAAAAAAATCATGCAGAACCACACAGATGAGAAAAGCTAGAGCCTATCTGTGGAAGAATGAGAAGAGCTATTTGGCTAGTGTGGGGTTGGGTGAGGAGAGCCTCAGGATAGTGGCCCTAGGCCAACAACATCAGCAGCATTCAGCTCCAGCCCAGATTTATCCAATTAGAAACTGGGGCTAGTGCACAGAAATCTATAGTTTGACAAGAGCTGCTAGTGATTCTGATGCAGTTAAAGTTTGAAAATCAATGCCTTAAGAAGTAAATTGAGCATCAGATGAAGCTATTCTTACAAATTTAATTTCAGGCTGCTATACAAGATGAAAAGAAATGTGAAAAAAGGATTATGACAGAAAGAGAGTGAGAGAGTTCTCTTTCTCTCACACCCCAAAATAAATTACAAACTAAAATACTAAAGTAAAAAATGCAACCAGACATTGGATAGAAGAAAAGATTATGTCAGCATAAGGCCAATAATAGAATCTGTAAAGGAAAAGATTAATAGACACGATTTCACAACAATTTAGAACATTTGCACCATTAACAAAATTGAAAAGCAAACAACAAACTAGAAAAAAACATATGCAATATACATATATATATATTTCCTTTGGCACATATATATATATATATATATATATATATATATCAGGTAAAAGGCTAAATAAAAATTTCCACTTTCTTTAAAAAGATAAATAGTGGGGTGCCTAGGTGGCTCAGTTGGTTAAGCATCCGACTTCAGCTCATGTCCTGATCTCATGGGTTCATTGACCCCGTGTTGCGCTCTATGCTGACAGCTCAGAACCTGGAGCCTGCTTCGGATTCTGTGTCTCCCTCTCTCTCTGCCCCTCCCCTGCTCGTTCTCTGTCACTCTCTGTCTCTCAAAAATAAATAAATGTTAAATTTTTTAAAAATTTATTATTCAAATAGCCTGTAGAAAACTGGACAAAGGACACAAACTGAAAATTCTCAAGAGAAATACAAATGGCCAAAAAAATGTGAGAAAATATTCAAGTTCACAAAAAACAAATATAAATTAAAATAGAATACTGTATTTTATTTACCACATTAGCAAGCATTTTTTAAAAATAGAAATAACCAAATCATCTACTCTTTAACTGTATGGGTGCCATTAACATTAATAGCCTAAAGAATATTCATGCTATATTTGAGTGGGGGGGGGGGGAAGCTGTTATAGAATAACATAAACAATAACATCCAAAGTTCTAAAACGATCTAAATCTAGATGGGTATAGATTTTTAAAAATGTACAGCTCTTGAGCAAAATGTTACCGTTGGTTAGCTCTGGGTTGTAGGAATGTGATACTTTTTCTTTTGCTACTCATACTTTTCTATTGTCTCTATTATGTGATAAAAATGCATACCTTTTCTAATCAGGAAAAAAATTAAGCTATGCTACAAATGTGATTTCAAAAAGTTGGAAGAAAGGATGATTCAATACCCCTTCTGTCAAAATTATAGAAGATCACAAACTCTACAATTTGGTACTCATGAGATCTGAGGGTTTCATCCCTGCTACCACCACCCTCCCTTTAAGAGGAAGGAGAGGAAAAGGGAGAGGCAAAAATTAAACTCGAAAACAAACTCCAGCTAGTCAAAGACGATCAAGTAGCCTCTGATTTGTGATTATGCTAAAGGACATGTAAACATTGTGATATTTTTATTTACTTCTCTAGTTAAGAGGAAATAGTGTGGGTTTGTTTGTTTGCTTGTTTAAATAATGCGCTGGGGTGAGGGGTGGGAGTTTGCTCTCACTGCAAAATGTTTTGAATTAAACCTTCAGCCTAGAATGTAATGATTTCCTTCGGGACAAAGCTAAGCATGAGCAAAACAGTAACTTAAAATGGTCCCATACCACCCCCTTGTGGCTTCCACTGTGTCACATCCGGAAACAGCCCAGACTGAGAGGAGAGAACAATGCATACCGCTCTTCATAAATTCAACAAACATGTGTCCGTTCTCTAATCGGTGGCAGGTACTAACTATACTAAGATTAAAAGACACCACTAGTTCATAGCAGCACTCTCCACAATAGCTAAAACATGGAAAGAGCCTAAGTGTCCATCAACAGATGAATGGATCAAGAAGATGTGGTTTATCTATACCATGGAATACTACATGGCAATGAGAAAAAAAGAAATCTGGCCATGTGTAGCAGCACAGATGGACCTTGAGGGTGTTATGCTGAGCGAAATAAGTCAGGCAGAGAAGGACAAATATCATATGTTTGCACGTATAGGAGGATTAGGAGGAACTTGACGGAGGAACAAGGGGGAGAAGAAGGGGGGAAATGGTGGGGGAAAGGGAGAGAGGCAAACCATGAGAGACTCTTGAATGCTGACAAAAACTGAGGACTGATGGATGTGGGGGGGGGGGGGATGGGCATGGAGGAGGGCACTTTGGGGATGAGCACTGAGTGTTATGTGGAAACTAATTTGACAATAAACTATTTGAAAAAAAAAAAAAGACACCACTAAATCTCTTCTTACTTTATTCAGGCCATGCCGGCATTCATAAACATTCACTTATTTGTGCTGAGCATACACTTAAAAGTTGAGGTCATAGGGGCGCCTGGGTGGCTTAGTGGGTTAGGCGTCCGACTTTCGCTTAGGTCATGATCTCACGGTTCGTGGGTTCGAGCCCCGCGTCGGGCTCTGTGCTGACTGCCAGCTCAGAGCCTGGAGCCTGTTTCAGTCTGTGACTCCCTCTCTCTCTGACCCTCCCCTGTTCACGCTGTCTCTCTCTCTCTCTCTCTCCTAGAAATAAAAAATAATTTTTAATAATAATTTAATAGTAAAAAATTTTACTATTAAAGATTAAACATATGACCACATTTGTACGCTTGCACAGAGATCTTCATTTTTGAAACCGTGTGCACAAGTTGACTTATGCTTGTTCAATTTAATCCTCTCTACATCTGCTCATAGAAGCTCACAGTCGGAAAAAGAATTAAATGATTTAATCCAATCCCCTATAATTTCACATTCATTCCACCGGGATTTCTAGAACCAAGGATTCCCGCTGAAGCCTAGTAACGACTCAACAATCTTCAAGATTTTCACCGTTTTGCCCTGGAGAACGGCGTCACAGCCCTGCGCAGTTCTTCGAAGGGGCCTCGGTAAAACCGTGACTCGGCTGTGTCTCTGTACATCCGCAGCAAGCATCTGCCACTCTGGGGTTGAAATGCCATTTGCCACGCCTAACCAGCGCCAGACCGCTCCAGCACGCCCCCTGGAGGAGCCGGGTGGGAAAGGAGCCGCTGCCTCGCTGCGCTGCTCCCACTTCTCGAGGGGCAGGAGGAAGGTCTGAAAGCCCGCCGCGGGGGAGTCCCCTCGGCGGCCCCGTCGGGAGCGATTCTAGGGAGTGGAATCACCCGCTCCGCTAGGGAGGGGCGGTACCCGCCCGGAAGAGGCCTGCGGCGGCGCAGAGGTGCCAGCAGGGGGCGCGGGCCGCTGGGCCACCCCCGGGGTTAAAGGCCGGTGGTCCCTCCCAGGTCTGGAGTGCGGCGTGGACGGGCCGCGGGATCCGCAGCGCACCCCCCCCCCCCCCGCCGCGAGCCCCCGCCCCCGAGCCCTTACTCTCACCTCGTCACCTCCCCGCCCAGTCGGCGGGCCCCTGAGGTGCGCGGCGCAGGCGCGGAGCGAGGCGGTGAGTGCGGCCGCCGAGCCTGGGCCTGGGGCCTGGCGGGCAGGGCGTGAGGCGCGCGGGAGGGAGAGGGGCCGGCCCGGAGCAGCGCCCGGGAGCGCGAGGCCGCAGCGGCGCGGCCCCTCCGCCCGCGCTCGGGCGCCTCGGCCGCCGCCGCCGCCTCGGAGCTGTGCTTGGGCTGGTGGACAGGCCCCGGCGTCCCGGTGAGTGTGAGGGAGGAGCGGGCCGGCGGAGTGCGGGCACAGCCTCCCACGCGGGAGGGCACGGAAGACCGGAGGGCGTCTTTTAAACTGAAAGCCTGCCTCCGTTTTATGGCGGGATGCCGGCCCCTCCCCCATCCCGAAGGCAGTTCCACCTCCCGCGGGGGACGCCTAGGCCCCCTGCGGCTCTTTGCCTTATGGCGCCTCCGGGGCCGGCGTTTGGGAGTCCCCGCTGGTCGCCCGGCCCCTGTGGGCCCGGCGCGTGGCGCGGGCGTGGAGGCGGCTGGGTCGCGGAGGCTCCTGCGCGGCCGCTCCGACGGGCACGTCCTCCGGCGGCTGGGCTCCGGGGCTCCGGACCCCGGTCGGTAGGCCCCCCCCCCCCCCCCGGGTCGTGCTGCTCCGTGGTCGTGCGCGGCGGCATCGAGACCCTCTGGCAGCGCGTCCCTTGTTCGCCCTCGAGCCGCAGCCAGCAGGCGTCGGTGCTGGCGCTCCAGTCTCCGGCGGTGGCCTCGGCCCCCCGTTCGGGTGCTTGTAACACCCCTTTAGGTTTTCTTCTTCAGTACAACCTGGGACGCAAGTAATTTGAAGCAGTTCTCTCTTTGCAGAGATAAAAATGTGTATTTCAGGAAAGACTGACACTCAAGTTGGGCATAACGGTTCTAGTTCAAAAGCTCTTCCTGAAACATTTTTATGTTTCAATTCTTTTGAATTCTGGGGAGTATACGCTTATTTTGAAATGAGGCTAGGAAAGAACTTGCTTTTAAAACGCTGTTGTAAAAATGGAGCTTTTGATTTTAAATTTACCTTATTTTAATAACTACTAGAGAATGTTTACATTGCGTGAAAGGCCTTAAATGTTGATCTGTTTGATATAGGTACTGCCTGCCTGTTATGTGGTGTGTTGTACAGACATTATTATTGAAAAACATGACAGGTGGAAAGACACTGATATGGACTTTGTAAGTTGCTTTTTTAAAAAAAATGTTTCATGTGGCAAACATGAAACATAGACATTTTTGCAAAAATGTACAATGTATGTATATACATTAACATAGGAAAATGCCTAGATGTCTATACCCCACAATGCTAATGGTTGCTCGCCGTGAGTAGATTCTAGGTGATTTAATTAAATTAAATTAGTTCCTAAACCTTTTCCTAAGTTTTCTGCAGTGACATGTATTACACGTGCAGTTTAAGTGGGGAAGAGGGAGTGAATGATAAGTTGCCTGTGATTCAGAATCTTCCGCATGAGAGGAAAACTAGTGAGCAAGTGTTTATATGACATCTCTGAGTAAAAAGCCAAACTTCTTCATCAGGTTAGTTATGGCTACAAAAAGCCCATAAGAATAGTTGCCGAAATGAAGGATGGTTAGCAGTTTATAGGTTGAGTAGGCATCTTAGCATCATGCTGAAAGGAGGTCTGATAAATGTTTGGATATTGTTCAGCCCTGAGTCAGAGTCAGACCTTTCCTGATCAAGATGATCCTATTCCTCTCACCTGAATCCAGGCCAGCTTGCAACAATTTTAATGCCATGCATGGTTTCCTTTCCTTACTTTTTCATTCTTCAAGTTGGAAAGAATTTGAAGTGTATTCTGAAATCTCAAGAGGCACCTTTAATGTTTAGCTGACAGGTTTAGAGCATTTAAAACATGAAGTGTGATGCTCTGGACTATATAAATTCTAGAAGTGTACAGAAGAGGTATTAGGAATAAGTCTTGAAATTTTAGTTTACTACATAATGTGAAATTTTTATTTTTAAATGCGCTTGACTGGGAAGGGTTAAGGAATGGTATTTCTGTTCAGTGAAGCATGATAGATTGATCGATAGATAGATAATTTCTATAAATCTCACTGTTGTCAGTTTCTTTGGGTGATTCCCTTCCCTTCCTCCCAATGGGTGACTAAGAAAGAATTGGAACCAAGATGTGAATTACTGGTAATAGTGATTAGCAGTGAAAATTACTTACACAGAGTTAGTTGTCCAAAACTCAAAAGTCAGAAGATAATTCTTTTTCATCATCTCTGGTTCTGCAACTTAGAGGACTTGACTTTCACTGAATCTGTTTCCTCATGAGTAAAATAAGAGGGAAATGCTCAATAAACTAAAAAGCACTGTCTTATTACTGTATGATCACATCACCTGTAGTGTTAATTAATATATACCCAGAACTTCGTGAGACAGCAAGACAGTATGGTGTACTTGAGGTTCTTTATCGTTAGAAATCAGATGGTCTCAGTGGTACCAAGTTCTACCTGCTATATATATCGCTTTGATGGTAAGAAAAGCAGCATGTAAAGCTGGTGGAGAAAACTTCAGTTTCTTTTTCTGACATTTCTTACTTGCCCACTTCTACAGTGAAGGAACACTAACCTGAAATGGAAGAGGTAGTTCTGATTCTGACACTAATCTGTTACTTGAATTGAACTTAGAGCATTTAAAACGTGAAGTATGATGCTCATGATGTTACTTGAATTTTATCTCCCTATTTGTTTTCAAAGCATGTGCTTTAAAATTAGATCTTTATTCAAATTCCAACTCTACCAGTTATTAGAATTGCCTTTAATCTTTCTATGCCTCAGTTTCCTCATCAATAACAAGGGCTAAATAATTTTGAGAGAGTTTTGTGTATTTTTCATATTATAGGATTAAATACGATAAAGTATGTGCACAGCCTGGTACATAATTGGTGCTCAATAAGTGGTCATTGTTCTTATATTGTTAAATAATCAATAAGGATTTATACAGCTTGAAGTCTGATTTGGTTTGCTTTCATTGTATTTGCTTTCATTATGGCTGAATAAAGTAGGCAGATTTATATTCCTGCTTTGATGTTCAAATATAGCTATAGCTTTAGAAGATAAATTGATTTCAAAGAAATATGACACATATATACTCATACTTATCAATTTTTAATGCTTAATACTATATATCCAAAAGCTTATTTATACTTAAAAAAAAAAAGCTTATTTATACTTGAATGATTTCCATATAATTTTCCATTTAATTAAAGACCTGGTGCCATTGTATTCTTGAGTCTCAGAAGTGAACTACATTTTTGCTTATATGACTTCTGTTGTGTTTTTTCGTACAGGCATTTTTTACCATCTGTGAAAACTTCCCTGTAATTCATTCTCCTTACCACACTATTAAGAATTATACCAAGTAAGTGGAATGTGGCAAAACCAATTAGTCAATTTTATAACAGTCCATGGGAGTTCAGTCACTTAATGATGATTTGATTAATCATTTGATCAAATGATTAATTATTAAATGATTGCTACCTGTTTTGTTCTCAGTAGAGTGTTGAATGTGACCTTACAACTAAGAAAAGGATTGAAGTCAGAAGATTGATAAAGATTTGCAACAATATTTTTTGAAGGGATATAATAGCTTGAAAAGCTGTATTAAAATATTCTCAATTATAAGAAATGTACTTGTTTTATTCTTAATATGGTACCATAAGAACAATTTTTTAATAAAAACTACAAGTACAACTTACTGTATTGTCCAGTTCTCACAATTATATCAGCATTTGAAATGGATTGCTCAACCTCACCAAGAAAAAAACAAGCAAACAGATATTGGTGTCCTACTTTTAAACTTGATCAGAAAAATAAATCCAAAATATAAATGGAGGTATTATTTAACATATCTCTTAGAAAGTAGATTTTCAAGTGGCACACACATTTCTTATTGCCAATAAATTCTTTGGTTACGTGGAATTTTTATAAAATACTAACAGTCTTTATTTTTGATACTGTTGTTAAATTTTTCCATTTTTTAGTTGAAAAGATATGAATGAATATCCTAAAAAAAGAAAAAGGAAGACATTACACCCTTCTCGTTACTCAGGTCAGTAGACTGTTTTAAAGTTGGGCCATGGATTAATTCCCACACAATGGTATTCTTACCCTTTTTCTCATAAATAATCAGATAACAGTTAAATATCTGGGTCCATTTTTAGGTAAGAGAAAACTTTAAATTCTCTGAATATACGTTACTCGTTGTCTACCATGTGCTAGGCACACATTGGAACTTTACAAACATTATTTAGTACTCATAATTTAATGGTTGATAGATACTTAAAATTAGTTACCCAAGATTGCATGCTCATACAGCATACTTGAAACTTGCCTGTGTGATTCCCAAGCTTGTTCTTAAGGCACAATATTAACCTTGGTAGAAGATATTTTGCATCACTGAAGAAAAAAAATTTTTATCTTGTACATAATTTTCAGAAATGTGAACTTCCATTTTGATTGTGTTATTTTAGATCTTTTGATTGAGGTTGGCTCTTCTGTCTTGGCAGTAAGAGAGGTCTTAAGAAGTGAAGTCTTTGTGGCCATCTGTATCTCCCATACATAAGACAGTCTCTTAAGGCCTAGTTCAGTGCTTGCTAGCTCCTCCCAGACAAGACTTGAAATGACTGTTCAGAAGCCCTAACTGGTCCCCAGACCATTTCCCCTATACCTTGTGTTTTTTCATCACTATATGGCAGATCTTCTTGGTAGTTAATTCAGTATTTTTTGCAGTTAATACATTATCATGCTTATAATTTGTGGAATTCTAACTGTACGGCAAGTCTATCTTTGTGCGCTTCAAGGTGTAATATTGTTAATTGTATTATTTGTGGTTCTTTCAAAACTCAATGTTAGTATCAGATCTGAAATGTAGAAGCTTTCAGAATTGAGGGAAATATTAATACTTTTACAAATAGGAAAATTTCAAATATGAAAGTATGTTGGATAATGCGATGGTTGTTATTAAATGTATATGTTTACCTGAAATTTTTAAAATTTTGCTTTTATGTTCAGATTCCTCTGGAATAAGCAGAATTGCAGATGGATTCAATGGAATTTTTTCTGATCATTGTTACAGCGTCTGTTCTATGAGACAACCAGACTTAAAATATTTTGACAACAAAGGTATATCTAATGTTTTCCAAAATATCCTTTAAGTTGCTTCTGTGTATTTTTATTTCTTTGAAAATGTGGGTGAAAATGATAATTTCTAAGTGGGGAAGTGTTTAAATTTGTTTAAATGTAAGGAGACAAGATTTTTTGTAAGAAAACAAGTGTGTGACTTTTTCATTTTTAACGTTATTTCAGACCTATAAATAAAAAGTACATTCTCCTGAGTCCATTTAGGTGGCTAGGAACTGGTGGCAAAGCAAGACTAACCCAAAGTTGGGAGCATTTATGATGAAAGGTTAAGAATAGTATTACACACAGTTCTTTCACTTAGCTGTAGTCTACAGGGCTTTTCTAGAGCATTGGATAAATGATAATTTGCATTTGTTTTTTCTTAGCAACCATCAAAACTGCCAATTTCCTTGAACTCCTGTCATAGACACAGAAACATAAATTTTTAAAAAACATAAGGAGTTGGAGACATCTGTATGAACTCCTGTTTGGCTTAATAGAGACAGATGGTTACATACAGAGATAGCTATAGGTATGTCTGTGTGTATCTGGCAGTGTACGTAAATTTTTAGTCTGTTAGCTGAGAGGGCCTAAAAGAAATGACACCCCAATATAGGTGAGCACACCAGTACCCAGATTTTGGTTTCTAAAACCATTCTCCAATAAAAAGAACTGGTACTGGGGCACCTGGGTGGCTCAGTCAGTTGAGCATCCGACTTCAGCTCAGATCATGATCTCACGGTTGGGTTCGAGACCCACATCAGGCTCCGTGCTGACGGCTAGCTCAGAACCTAGAGCCTGCTTCAGATTCTGTGTCTCCCTCTCTCTATGACCCTCCCCTGCTCGCTCTCTCTCCCTCTTTCTCTCTCTCAGAAATAAATAAAAGCATTAAAAAAAAATTTTTTTTTTTTTTTTAAAAGAACTGGTACTTAGAGAAATGGCTGATCCTAGTTCTGAGGCAGGAAATATATGAGACTGGAGCATTTTGTAGTGCCAGAAAATAAGGAGGTACTCAAAACACACACAGACACACACACAATATACAAGTATGCCAAAGGAACATGGGCCAACTAAAAGAACTCCCAGTAGCCAAAGCTGAAACAATTTGGGAGGGGGGGGCTTATAACCCAAAGTATAAAATAAATACACCTGAGTTCATACTGATGATTAACTAAATAAGCAACAAGTTTTTTTGTTTTTTTTTTTAAGTTTATTTATTTTGAAAGAGAAAGAGAGCATGTATGGAGGAGGGGCACAGAGAGGGGGAGAGAATCCCAAGCAGGCTCCACACTTTCAGCTCAGAGCCCGATGTGGGGCTCAAACTCAGGAGCCATGAGTTCATGACATGAGCCAAAAATCAAGAGTTGTATACTCAACCAAGCAAGTTACCCAGGTGCCCCCAAGTAAGAAAAGAATTTATACAGAAGAATTCCAAATTTTTTATATGGATACTCCTCCCTCAAGGAGGTGGAACATAACTTTCCACTCATTCTTAAGTAAGGACTGCAAGCAGGGACTTCCTTCCAAAGTGTAGAGTATGAAAAGAGTGACTTTACAGCAGAGAAACCAGATAAATACTACTTCAACAGGTGACCACAGTCTGCGGTAATAAATCATGTTAATAGTGTGTACCCTGTATATGATGTGGTAAAAGTGGTAGTTTGCCTCTCTGGTCTACCTCCAGTAACCCATAATCCCAGTCTAATCAAAAAAACCATTTCATTAATGGGACATCCTATAAAATACCTGACTTGTACTCCTCAAAACTGTCATGGTCATCAAAAACAAGGAAAGTTTGAGAAACTAACAGATAACTGGCTTAGAGAGAGATGACAACTGAATGTAATGTGGAATCTTAGGATCTTGGAACAGAAAAAGGACATTACATAAAAACTAAGGAAATCTGGGTAAGTATGGACTTTAGTTAATACCATCTTATCAGTATTGGTTATTAATTGAAACAAATGTACCATCTTATTGTAAAAGAATACAGAAATTGAATGCAGGTTTTGTGGGAATGCTCTGTATAATCTCAGATTTTTTCTGAGAAATTCTAAAAATTCAAAGTCTGTTAAAAACAACACTGACATGATGTTGAAGCCCAGCTTTTCCTACTGACCTGTACTTCAGTTCCCCCATGCTAACTTTAAAACATTGGGACTGGGCTGAGGGAATAAAGGCTTATTCAAACTCAGAAATTTAAACTTAAAATTCCTAAGTAAAAGTAACTTTAAAAAGTAGATTCTAGTCCAAATGGGGAATGGAAGCAAAAACAGTTGCTTATTTGGACAGATTTTTTTGTGTGTCTGTGGCACATGGATAACATCTCTTTTCCTGGCTAATTCTAAGTCCTTTAGTTCTGTTGGAATTCAAAATTACATTTAAAACATTTAGTGCTTTAATACTAATATTTAATTTTTTGGTATAAATAATAAGTATTTTTCCAAATCTCGTTCTACAGATGATGATTCTGATACAGAGACATCAAATGACTTGCCAAAATTTACAGATGGGATCAAGGCCAGAAATAGAAATCAGAACTACCTGGTTCCTAGTCCTGTACTTAGAATTCTAGACCACACTGCCTTTTCTACAGGTAAACTCGGGAAACTAGTTAATAGCATTTATTTATTTTATATAAATTAATAAAAAATGTATAAAATAAGTTTTGTGCCATTTATTTATTCAATGTCTTATTTAGTGATAACAATAGACTTATTACATTTTTCAGAAAAATCTGCTGATATTGAAATTTGTGATGAAGAATGTGACTCACCTGAATCAGTCAACCAACAAACTCAAGAAGAGAGTCCTATAGAAGTTCACACCGCTGAAGATGTTCCAATTGCTGCAGAAGTACATGCAATTTCTGAAGATTATGATATAGAAACAGAAAACAATTCCTCTGAGAGTCTCCAAGACCAAACTGATGAGGAGCCACCATCTAAACTTTGCAAAATTCTGGACAAGAGCCAAGCTTTAAATGTGACTGCCCAGCAGAAGTGGCCTTTACTAAGAGCTAATAGCAGTGGCCTCTATAAATGTGAACTTTGTGAGTTCAACAGCAAATACTTTTCTGACTTAAAGCAGCATATGATCCTGAAGCATAAGCGTACTGATTCAAATGTGTGCCGAGTATGCAAGGAAAGTTTCTCCACCAACGTGCTTCTGATCGAGCATGCCAAACTGCATGAAGAGGATCCCTACATTTGTAAATACTGTGATTATAAAACAGTGATTTTTGAGAACCTCAACCAGCACATTGCAGATACCCATTTTAGTGACCACCTTTACTGGTGTGAGCAGTGTGATGTACAGTTCTCCTCAAGCAGTGAACTCTACCTACATTTCCAGGAGCACAGCTGTGATGAACAGTACTTGTGTCAGTTTTGTGAACATGAAACGAATGATCCAGAAGACTTGCATAGCCATGTGGTAAATGAACATGCATGTAAATTAATTGAGTTAAGTGATAAGTATAACAACGGAGAACATGGACAGTATAGCCTCTTAAGCAAAATTACTTTTGACAAATGTAAAAACTTTTTTGTATGTCAAGTATGTGGTTTTCGGAGCAGACTTCATACAAATGTTAACAGGCATGTTGCTATTGAACATACTAAAATTTTCCCTCATGTTTGTGATGACTGTGGGAAAGGCTTTTCAAGTATGCTAGAATATTGCAAACATTTGAATTCACATTTATCTGAAGGGATTTATTTATGTCAATACTGTGAATATTCAACAGGACAAATTGAAGATCTTAAAATTCATCTAGATTTTAAACATTCAGCTGACTTACCTCATAAATGTAGTGACTGCTTGATGAGGTTTGGAAATGAGAGGGAATTAATAAGTCACCTACCAGTCCATGAGACAACTTGATTATATTCTTTAACTGCCAAAATGTTAATGTAAAATAATAAATTTGACTTTTGGAGTTGTTAAAATGGATGATTTTTAAACAACTTATGAGAATTGTCTTTAACAAGTAAGTTTTTTTTTTAATTGTTCGATTTTCTTAGCGTTGCTACATTTTTCATTACATGTATCTTAAATATGGTATTTTCAGCGCAGGTAGTTCATAGTTCTAACCACTATTGGTGTCATCTTGTTTCTTATATAAGCTCTGATTTCATGAATTGATGAGAAACAGATGTACTGAAGAAACTATACTACAATTTTCGTTCTGTAACCGCGAGTGCTATTAACTTTTTTAAACTCAAGACAAGCTCAGTTTTTAATGTATGAAGTCATTAAAATGCAATGTAACATACAATTAAGTCTACTGATGCTCCCATTAATAAGAACCCAGACCCTCCTCTTGCATTCCCATCAGGAATTATCCCCGAGGCTATCAGTGGACTCTCCATCTGTGTAATTCTTTTAATAACACTAGGAGGCAAATGTTATAATAGGAAGAGAAGATCCAGTTTTGTTGGCAGTCTTTATTTTATTCTATTTTAGCCCTTATCCATGAGTTAAATAATTTAAGAAAGGAAGTAGTAAGGGGTTTGACAATAAAAAGTAACATTTCATTACTCACATCCTGTTAATGATTCATTGTAAGGTATGCAACAGCAGAGTCAGCCCAAACTTCTTGATGTCAAATCATGTATTGACTGAGAATACCCACTGTAATGGGTATATTAACACAGTAGTGTAAACATGGAATTAGGAAGATCTGGGAGATAAGGTATTCCTGGCCTTTCTTCTTAGCTTGTAGATGGCAGTCTTTATTCATGTGCTATTCTCTTTGTATACAAGCCTGTCTCCCAAATTTCCCTTCTTTATAAAATCACCAGTCATTAACTGGGTTAGTGTTATTTTAACCTAGTAAAGACCCTATCCCCAAATAAGGTCATATTTTGAGGTATTGGGGCTCAGGACTTCAACATATGCATTGGAGGATGGGAAGAAGAGAAACAACAACCACATTTCAATAGCTTCTTAAATAGCAGTATCACAAAAATAGAATTTTGTCTATCATTGGACTCTAATAAACACTGCCACTAACAATATTCATGTTCAGGAATATTGTTACAGTGGAAGAGATCAGTTTACAATATATGGTTCTCCCACTACAAGAACCATGGAAATGTAGCCTATTTTGAGAATGGTGACAGCAACAAGCTTTTTCAAAACCATTTTTATCTCTACTATTGCCATATATGGATAATTATATTCCTAGAAACTCATTTGATTGGAACATTACAGGTAGGGTTGCCCAATAAAAATGTTTCTTAGAAGACTTAAAGTCATAGTGGTTTAAACCGGCAGAGAATCTTAGAAACCATCTAGTCTAAACCCTCTAGTTTTCTATTGTAGAAATAGGCCAAGGTCACAAAATCAGTTGTAGCAGACGGGAGTGGAATCCAAATTATTTGGCTTTTAGTCTAGTGTTGTTTCCATTACATGGTGTTACATTAAGATCTAAAGTTTGTCCTTGGGGTGTTTTCCATGACTACTTAACCTAGTGACGCGGCTACCTTCTTGGTAATTCTGTTTTTATGCCTTTTTGATATACATCCAGGTTCCAGAATTTTATTTTCAGGAAACACACTTTAAATAAGTAATGCCTTGTTTTTATTTTCAGTTCTGTATTTTACTGCTTTACATTTGATCACACTAATCAAAGTGATTGTAATGAAACCTCAGGAGATATTAATCCAAGTCTTAGAACCATATTTAATTTTGTACTTTTTGATGAATCTGCAGCTTGAGGCCACATCTCACTGACAGTGTGTCCAATAAAAACGTTTTACTTTGACTTAACATTCAGATAAGTTGATGACACCAAAAATTGCTTGGAAAGCTGGTCTATATTTCTCGCTTAAAGAACTTCTTTGGAAAAACAACCCTACTTAAAAAGAAATTTTTCTCACTACTCTGAGTTTTTTATCCTCAAAAACAAACATTTCCACTGACCTCTTTTGTGACTTGAACCACACTTCAAGTCTAAGAATACATAATGATAGTGATGTTTATTAGCACTACAATTGAGTTCTTGGCATCAAGAATTCTTGGCAGTAATGTTGAGCCATTTTTTTCTTGCTTTTTTTATCTTCAACATTGCTGGAGTTATTACTTACTAAATTCCAAATTTCCGCTGTACTACAAAATTTGGAAGTGATTGTGCACAACTGCTCTCTTCCTGCTTGTAAATTTGCCAGTTTTACCACTTTAAATTACCTGATTTCCTGAATACGTGTCATCACGTGTTAACCAGTTTCTCCGTTTCACAGGACCTATATAGCCTGTTAGGTGATTGCTGGGTTGTTGGGAGGTGTAATATATACAGGTTTTTGGTTTTTGTGCTTTTTTTCCAATAGACTAACACTATCCCTAATTTTTAAATCTGATTTGCAAAGCATTGTATTTAATTCCTGGCACTCTACCGTTAACCTTACTTTGCTTGTTTTGTCAGTATTACTACCTTTTGCAAGAAGTTTAATATATTTCCCAAACTACTATGATTAATTTTTAATAGAATTTTTATGTCTAAAAACACTACGAGTTATAATTTGAAAAAGCTAATAAAAATCAAATGGCCACAGGGTGCCGGAGTGGCTCAGTCAGTTAAAGTGTCCAACTCTTGATTTCGGCTCAGGTCATGAGTTTGTGAGTTCAATCATCGCATCAGGCTGAGCGTGGAGCCTGCTTGAGATAGTCTCTCTATGTCTTCCCCCTGCCTCTCTCTCTGTTCCTCCCCCACTCATGCTTACTCTCTTCTCAAAAAAAAAAAAAGTTTAAAAATAAATAAAAAATCAAATGGCCACAATCCTCTTGGGAAATAGATTGGTTTACTAAAATAACAATACTCGTTAAAATTTTAAGTGAAAATAAATAGTTAAGACCGAATGTTAATCCCAATGGAGAAGCAAATTTGGTTGGTCAGATTTACCCTGCAATTAGCACAGTCTTAATCCTATAAATTAAGATGAAATTTGGGGATATATATTTCTTTACGTGTAACTTTAGGTTCTAATGACCGAAGATAGAGTATTTATAAGAATTTTTAGTCATGGCACTTAGGTTATGGATTTACATATGGATTTACATATATATATATATATATATACTCCTTATGTTGTCTTAATTTTCCATAAATCTGTTAAGACAACATTCAAATCTAAGAAAAATGTGTACATTTGTCTTGTAAAATAAAAATTCACAAAGCTAAAAGTTGTTGGGCGCCTGGATGACTCAGTCATTAGGCATCTGACTTCAGCTGAAGTCATGATCTCACCGGTTCATGTGTTCGAGTCCCACATCTGGTGAACGTGAGCCCAGTCTCAGGTGAGTCCTGCCTCTCTCAGTCTCTCTCTTTCTCACTGCCTCTTGTGGGATTCTCTCTCCTACCCCCATCTCTGCCCCTTGCTCACTTGCACACTCTCTCTCAAAAAAAAAAGCTAAAAGTTGTCACATGTAATTTACATGTTTACATGAAGTGATACGTTCAGTTTGTAAGTTTAAAGACTAAAAATTTTAAGAGTAAGAGTCATTTGAAGCCTGCTTCCGTGTAAGTGATGGAAAAATAATTTTCCAGGATAAAGACTGCATATTAAAGCATCAGTCACAACACTTCCTTAAATTCATTCTCCTTAGTAATCTTGGTGTTAAACGGTAACTTCAAACCCAAAGTAAATCACATTTGTGAAGAGTAATTTCTTCATTCTACAAAGAAACAATTTTCTCACTTTGCTATATGGGAGTATTATCTACTAGTACTATTCCCACAATTTAAGAAGGATGGTTACTTAGACAGTTTTTGTTTTGTTTATGTTTTTTTGTTTAAATATTTTTTATTTCTAGGGGAGAGAGAGAGAGAGAGAGACAGCGTGAGCAGGGGAGGGTCAGAGAGAGAGGGAGATACAGACTCTGAAATAGGCTCCAGGCTCTGAGCTGGCAGTCAGCACAGAGCCCGACGCGGGGCTCGAACCCACGTAGCGCGAGATCATGACCTAAGTGAAAGTCCGACGCTTAACCGACTAAGCCACCCAGGCGACCCCTTTATTTGTTTTTTAAGTAGGCTCCATGCTCCAACACGGGGCTTGAACTCAAGAGATCAAGATCTAAGCTGAGATCAAGACTGAGATGCTTAACCAACTGAGCTACCCAGGCACCACTAGTTAGAGAGTTTTTAAAAGAATTTTCGTTACCAAAACCTTTAAAAGTGTTAATTTTTATTTTTAAGAAGGCAAATGAATATAACTTGGATAGCCTTTCTCTTCCTAAAAATATTGAGCTGAATGAACATTGACCTGAAAAATTTAATGAAAAGCATGTTTTGAATGAAAACTCAAAAGTTTTCTAGTTTTTAATCTTACCCAGATAGTGTCTAGTACCAAAAAACATTATCGTTGAAATAATTGACACTTTTGTTGCTCTTCTTTTCAGAATAACCTGAGACCAATCATACCCACCGAATGTAATTTCTAGTGGGTAATTTTTTTCTTGTTTAATCTTCTGTTTAAAGGCCATTCACCATTCTGTTCTGAATTTTGATTGGCTGAAGTTTAAGAGGATTAAATTCTCTTTTCCTGAGTACCTTGTTCATTTTATTTCGGGTAACCTCTTCTTTTTATGTACTTATTCCTGTTTTTAAAACATTCCTCAAACAAAATCTTTGGTTAATTACTCTCATCTCTGCAACTCTTACACACCTCATTTAAGTCTCCAGAAAATCTCAAAAGAGTAAAGTTTTCCCAATTAACAAGGTGAGAGTAAATTTGTGTTCTTTAATTCTTCTATGCCCAAACTGGTAAAATAAGTAACTTCCTTCATACCATATACCACATCACTTGTGTCTATACTCTATAAATATTTTATATGTTCCAATCTAACAGCAGTTTGGCTGTACTGAATTTATAAATTTCAGCATGTCTATCTTGGATTTTAAGAAGCAGAATATCACGGCACAGATCTTAATAAATATGTCTTTATGGTTGCGAGATTATGGTTAAGTTCCTTATGGCACTGATCAGTGTTGTCTACTGAATAATTAAAATGCTCATTAACCTAGAATGACAGAATATTAGTCTGGGAGGGACCTCAGAGGTCATCTAAATCTAATCCAGACTCAAAGTGCACAACATATAAAAATAATTTTATGTGGTACAAGTTTTATTTTCATGGTTATAAATTGTATGTTAACTATCACATCAAATCTGATTACGAATATTTTTACTTGGGACAAAACTGACTTTTTAAGAAAAAAGCAAATTGATTTGAAGAAAAATATGAAGTAAATAATAATGATACATGGACATGGAAAAAATTGTATGATACATGGAAGATTAAAATTTGAGAATACAAAATTTAGATCTAAGTTTCTTGTTTATAGCTTAGAAAAGTGGTTCTCTAATACCATTAGGCAAATGTTTTTTTTAAGCTAGAAAAAGCAAAACTTCTAATTCCCACTATACTTCAAAATTTTTTCTTTAGAAAAAGTTTAAAAATGTGCCCTATTTTGGAAGCACCTGGATAGCTCAGTTGGTTAAGCCTCCAACTTCAACTTAGGTCATGACCTCAGAGTTCATGAGTTTGAGCCCCTTCTCAGACTCTATGCTGACAGCCTGGAGCCTGCCTCAGGTTCTGTGTCTCCCTCTCTCTCTGTGCCTCCCCAACTCTCTCTCCCTCTCTCTCTCCCAAAATATAAATAAACATTTTTTAATGTGGCCTATTTTTCACAGAATATTATAGTAGACACCTAAAGAGATAAAATGACATAATAGAGAATATTGGACCAAAGCATATGACTTTGATATTTGATCCCTGTTTGCTAACTATAATTGTGTGACTGTAACCATGGACAGTGGGTGTAATGTTACTAAATTTTTCTCAGATAATTCATGAACTCTCTGCAACTGCTTAAAAACTTCTATTTCACTACTCTTCAGTTTAACAAATAGCTATCGGATATCTACTATCAAGCCATGTGCTCAGTAATACAAGAATAAATAAACTACCGTTTTTGTCCTCAAAGAGACCACATATGGTATAAAACTCTTCTCTGTCACTTTTCTAAAGCCAATTTAGTTAAATATCAAATTGAGTGACTTTTGCACTTCTAAGTGTTTTTTTAATGTACAAGACTATCATAACATTCTTATATGTGTTGAGGATTTTTGGATTTGTTTTGGTTTTCTTTGGAGTGTGTGAGTGGGTTGAGTTATACATAGTATACCTGTGATTAAAATACTTCCAAAATATTTTTTAATTTTTTTTTTTTTTTAATTTCTGAGAGAGAGGGAGAGACAGCATGAGCCGGAGAAGGTCACAGAGAGGGAGACATAGAATCTGGAATAGGCTCCAGGCTCTGAGCTAGCTGTCAGCACAGAGCCCGATGCAGGGCTCGAACCCACAAACCGTGAGATCATGACCTGAGCCAAAGACGGACTCTTAACCAACTGAGCCACCCAGGCACCCCAAAATACTTCCAAAATATTATCCAGAATGGCTAAAGTTCATCTTCCCATCAGCAGACCATGTTTCCCTACATCCTCACCAAAAATTAATTTCATAGCATTTTTTACTTTTCTGTAGATCAGAGGGGCATAAAGTTGTATATTATTCAAATTTGCATTATCTAATTGCTAACAAGATTGGAAATGTCCATATGCTTATGAGACATTTTGGCTTCTTATTTTGTGAACTGCCTCTCCTGGTTGACTTTCAAAAGTTCTTTGTAAATTATAAATATTGATCCTTTGTTTTCTATGTACACTGCAAAAAAAATTCCCAGATTATTATGTTATTAATGTTCTGTTGAACAGAAATCCTTACTGTAGATAGATCCATTACATTTTCCCTTTACAAGCTTTGCTTTCTGCATCTTATTTACAGAATCTTCTTGAACTCCGGTGTCATAAAATTATTTTCCTACATTTTCTCCTAATAATTTTCTGGTTATACCCTTTATGTCTATATCTGAGTTTCTTTGTGTGTTGGTGTGATTCAAGTTGTTTTGTTTTGTTTTTTCATTCAAATGAGCCAATTTCTCTAATACTATTTGTTAAATAATGCATCTTCCCCCAGTGTTCATGACCTCATGTGTTCATGATACTCCTCATGGGCATGACTGGTATATGAATCTTTGTACTCATTGTATTCCTCTGTTCTAGTAACAGTATCACAGGCTTTAACAGATACAGTATGCTTAAAATATTAGGGCTTTGCAATATGTCTTAACATCAGATAGTGTGAGCTTATTTCCTCGACTTTTTTTTAAATTTTATTTTTAAATAATCTCTACACTCAATGTGGGGTTTGAACTCACAACCCCAGCATCAAGAGTCACATGCTTTTCTGACTGAGCAAGCCAGGTGTCCTCCTCTACTCTTCCTTTTGATAACTGTTTTAGTTATTGATGGACTTTTTCTTCTTCCATGTAAATTTAATTAATTAGATGGAATTATAATTCCATCTAAAGTCTTATTGTAATTACATGAAAATTATAAATCATTTTAGAGGGAATTAACATCTTTACAATGTTAAAATCTTCCCTTTTGTAAATATTGCATATTTCTCCACTTACTCAGGTCTCTTTTCAATGTTCTTTTTTTTAATTGTTTTTTAATGTTTTATTTATTTCTGAGAGAGAGACAGCGTGAGCAGGGGAGGGTCAGAGAGAGAGGGAGACACAGAATCTGAAGTAGGCTCCAGGCTCTGAGCTACCTGTCAGCACACAGCCTGATGCAGGGCTTGAACCCACGAACTGTGAGATCATATCCTGAGCCGAAGTTGGAAGCTTCACCGATTGAGCCACCCAGGCGCCCCGCAATGCTCTTTTAAATTTTTTCATAAAGGTCATATGTAGTTTTTGTAAAGTCAATACCTATATTCTTTACAGTTTTGGTTCCTTTGACATGCTTATTTTCTAACCGGTTATTACAGGTCGATAGGAAGGCTTCTGGTTTTTTAAACATTGATTTTGTATACAAATACCTTGCTCAGGTTTTAGTTCTTAGTTCTAATAGCTATCTTTGCTTAATTTTTAATGTAAATAATAATATAATCTGCTATAAATGACATAAATTTAAGGAATTTAATGTCTTTAATAGCTCTTTCTTCTTATCACAGAATTTGATAGTAACATCCACTATTATTACTAATGAACACCATTACTAATGAGGAGAAGTAGCAACAGCAAGCATTCTTCTTTTTGTTTCTAGTCTTAAATGTAAGACTCCTAAAGCCTCCCCAGTAAGTATATTTAAAGTATATTTACTACAGATTTTGGTAGGTAGTTTTACCTGGTGTCTTGGTTTTCTAAGAACTTTTATTATAAGTAGGTGTTAAACTTAAGCAATGACTTTTTCTGTACCTATTAAGATAAATATGTGGGTTTTCTGTTTGGTTGATTTTTAGATGTTGAATTATTTTTGTGTTCCTAGAAAAACCCTATTTAGACAAAAACTTTTTTTTTTAAGTTTGTTTATTTTGAGAGACAGAGAGCATGAGTGGAGGAGGGGCAGAAAGAGGAAGAGAGAATCCTAAGCAGGGTTTGCACTGTCAGCAAAGAGCCCCAAGTGGGGCTTGATTCCACAAACTGCAAGACTACCACGACTCGAGCAGAAATCAAGAGTCAGATGCTCAACTGACTGAGCTATCTAGGCACACCAAAAGCTTTTTTCTAATACAATGTTGGATTCAGTTAGCTAATATTTCAGAGAATGTTTGCCTCTACATTCTAAAACATATTTTTCCTTATTTATATCTCCTATCCAGTGTGGTATCAAGGTTATTCTTTTTTTTAATTTAAAAATTAATTAATTAATTAATTTAGGGGGGGGCGGGGGAAGAGAGAAAGCACAGGCAAGCCAGGGATGTGCAGAGAGAGGGAGAGAGAGAATCTTAAGCAGGCTCCATGCACAGTGCAGAGTCTGATTGCAGGCTTGATCCTACAAACCTAGGATCATGATCTGAGCCAAAACAGAGTCAGACATCCAACTGACTGAACCACCCCGGCACCCCTGATTTTGACATTCTTGGACAGATTTGGCAGTGGTCAAATTTGTAAGGTTTTTGAACAATTACATTTTAGTTTTTGTTAATCTGTATCTGTTTTAGCCGTTATATATTTTTTTCTTCCATTTTAAAAAATGCTGGGGCGCCTGAGTGGCTCAGTCGGTTAAGCATCCAACTTCAGCTCAGGTCATGATCTTGCAGTTTGTGGGTTCAAGCCCCACTCTGGGCTTTGTGCTGACAACTCGGAGCCTGGAGCCTGCTTCAGAAACTGTGTTTCCCCTTCTCTCTGCCCCTCCCCTGCTTGCACTCTGTCTCTCTCTGTTTCTCAATAATAAATAAATGTTTTTTTAAAATGTTTATTTATCTTGAGAGAGAGAGAGAGAAAGAGAGAGAGCACGATACCAAGTAGGGGAGGGGCAGAGAGAGAGAGGGAGAAAGAGAATCCCAAGGAGGCTCCATGTTCACTGTGGAGCCCAAATAAGGCTCCATCTTATGACCCCAAGATCACAACCTGAGTGAATATCAAGAGTTGAACTCTTAATTGATTGAGCTACCCAGCACCCCAGTTTTTTCTTCTTTACTCTGCTGGTTTTTGCCTACAAAGTCTGTTCCATTAAAATAAAAACAATGGATTAAACTATTACTTATTATATTAAAATATTTATTATAATTTATAACAATGTCATTTTTACTTTAAAATAATTAGGGGCACCTGGATGTCCCAGTTGGTTCAGCATCCATCTTTGCCTCGGGTCATGATCTCGCAGTTCATGGGTTTGAGCCCCTGTGTCCCCCTCTGTTCTGACAGCTTAGAGCCTGGAGCCTTCTTCAGAGTTTATGTCTCCTTCTCTCTGTGACCCTCCCACTCACTGTCTCTCTCTCTCTCTCTCTCTCTCTCTCTCTCAAAAATGATTATACATTAAAATTTTTTTAAATATATATAAATCACAATAATTATATTAAACATGTAATTGTTTACAGAACTAATCATGATCTAAAAATTCAAACAATATAAATAAAGTAAAAGTTCCCTTTGAGATTCCCTATGCTCAAAACTGATTTGAGTAGTTAAGGGTTTCACATAGCTATTAAGTGGCATATTCTAGACTTGAACTACAGTCTTCAGATTTCAGGTTGCACACTTTACCATTAAAAGATTTCTTCTTAAATAGGTATTTGTTGAATGAACATTTGAATAGATCTTAAAAGTGATGAATGTTTTCACCCTCCACATGTTGGTTGATGCTTGAAATTCATCCTTAAAATTTCATCCCTCTTTGTTTAATGCCTTAACACCATTGGAAATCATAGTACTTATGAGCCAGTATTGGTAGTAAACATGTATATGTTTTATTAAGAATTAAAAATATAAACTATGTGGTGCACCTGGCTGGCTCAGTCGGTTAAGTTGCTGACTCTTGATTTTGGCTCAGGTCATGATCTCACAAATAGGTTTGTGAATTTGAGCCACATATCAGCTAACAGCACAGAGCCTGCTTGGGATTCTCTCTCTCCCTCTTTCTCTGCCACTCCCTCTCCCTCTCTCTTTTTTTCAAAATAAAAAAATAAACATATATGAATTTTAAAAAATAAACTATGTATTATATTTTTCTCACTATAGAAATAAATACATACTCAATATAGAAAATATGAAAATAGAGAAGTATACAAAGGAAAAAGTCACATGTAATATCATCATCCAGAAATAAAAAATATGTATTACACATGATTTGTGAAAATATTTTTATATACTGGTGAATACATCTGTGTAAGTATTTTTCTAAAACAAACTTTAATGAATACATCATGTTCCATCCTGTCCACATACCATAATTTATTTAAGCCATCTCCTCTGGAGGAACACTTAATTGTTTACAATTTTTCATGGTTTTAAATAAAATAACATTTTCCTCTATATTTCTTTGTATTTTAAATATATTTCCAATATTTCATTATACATTTCCATTTCTTTTAATTCAAAAAATTTTTTCTTAAAGTTTATTTTTGAGAGAGAGAGAGAGAGAAAGACAGAACATGAGCAGGGGAGGTCCGAGAGAGGGAGACACAGAATTCAAAGCAGGCTCTGGCTGTCTGCACAGAGCCTGACGTGGGGCTCAAACTCACAGACCATGAGAATATGACCTGAGTCGAAGTTGGACGCCCAACAGATGGAGCCACCCAGGCGCCCCTCCATTTCTTTTAATTTATTTAAACAATCTCTATAACCAATGTGGGCCTGAAACTCACAACCCCAAGATCAAGAGTTGAACGCCCCTCCTACTGAGCCAGCCAGGCACCTCAGTTATATATTTATACCTAAGTGTCTGTCCACATGTTTACTTTCCTGGGATTGCTGGGTCAAAAGGCCTTCACATTATAAATTTTGAATAGTTTCCCAAATAGCCAATAACATTGTGATAGACAGTTTTATGTGTCAACTTGAATAGACAATGGTACCCAGTTATTCAAACACTAATCTAGGTGTTTCTGGGAAAGTATTAGTGATTAACATCTAAAGTCCTTGACTTTATGTAAAGAAGATTATTTTGGGATAATCTGGGTGGGCACGATCCAACCAGTTAAAAGGCTTTAAAAGGAGAATAGAGGTTTTCCTAGAAAGGAATGGTACCTGTGGGCTGCTGTATCAACCCCTGCCCAAGAATTTCCATTCTGCCCCTATTGATGGCTTACCCTACATTATTTGGATTTGCCTAGCCAGCCCTCACAATCACAGAAGCCAATTCTTTGTGATAACTTCCTTGCCCTCTGAACCCTGATACACACTGTAACCCTCCTGGCAGTAAAGTATGTGACTGTCCTTGGTCATTTACATCATAATGTGAAGTTTTTAACATAAACAGATCTTTATCTATTGTAGAAATAGATCTTTATTGGAAAACAAATTTTGATAGAAGTACAATATAAAAATTCCTAGCAGAACGATTAGCATATCCTATTTGTGTGTATTTGTTTATGGAGTGGTGAGAAGAGATAAGGGATTAAAAATCATAAAACACTTAAGTGATTCTACTTTACTTTGCAATAAAATAGAATTCTGCAATATTTTGCAATATACTTTAGTATATTGCTAATATTAAAAGTCATTTTTAATTTGTTTCAGTAATTTTTTTAAATTTGTATTATAGAGAGAGATAAAGTGGGAGCAGGGGAGAGGGGGAGAGAGAATCTCAAACAGATTCCATGCTCAGCGAGCGCAGAGCTGACGTGGGGCTCAATCCCACAACCCTGGGATTATGACCGGAGCCAAAATCAAGAATTGGACATTCAACCGACTGAGCCACCCAGGTGCCCCTAAAATCCATTTTTTAAATGGTATGTTTCTAATTTCAGCCAGTGGACTGGGCCATTTAATAAACATTGTGTGTGGAATCTTGGTAGAGTTTAGTACCCACAGAACAACCAAAGTGACCTTTTAAAAGGAAAATCAGATCCTATCCATCCTCAAGTTTAAAATAGCTACACTTAGAAAAAAATCCAAACTTCTGACCCTGGCCTATATGATTCTACACCTTATACCTCTCTAAACTTCCCACATTTCCTCTCCCTCCCTGCATCCCAGATATACTGGTCTCTTTTCCTTTCACCAGCATACCACTCTCCTTTCTATGCGCCTTTGGACTTCCTGTCCCCACTATTTTAGGCACACTTCCTCCAGATATTCCAAGGATTGGTTTCCTGGGAAAAATCAAGGAAATATTACCTCCTCAGAAATGGTCAGCCTATGTGGCTGTTTTTTCCCATTTTTCTTCAGATAGTCTATCCCATCGTTTTTTTCTTTTTCAGAATACTAAGCACATCTGAAATGATCTAATTTATTTCATTTTCTGGTATTCATCTGTTCTAACAGAAGGTTAATATTTCTCTATCCAACTCTAACTATATTCTCAGCAATACTTCAAGGACTTTACATGCTATCCACTCATTTAATTTTCACAACAACCTATAAGGTAGGTGTTATTAATTAGTAATCCACTTTTATAGGTGAAGTGCCTGAGGCTCAGAGAGGTCAAGTGGCTTCACTTGCAAAACTGCATCTCACTAGCTCTGGAGAGAAATCTCCAGGACTTCTGTTAAGCCATGTACAGACCAGCAACATCCAAGGATGTTAGAAATGCACGCTCTCACGCCTCATCCCTGACCCAATGAACCAGAATGTGCAATTTAACAAGATCCCCAGGTGATTCTTAAGTATAAAGTTTGAGAAGAGCTAGTCAACAAATACATCCGTTTCCTAAGCCTCACCTCGAAAGTAACTCCACACACACACACCCACACCCCCCCTTTACTCCGAGCTAAGGAAGCAATTACACAACAGAAGAGAGTAGTGAAGCGGTGAAAAGCCTCACCTCGAAAGTAACTCAACACACACACACACACACACACATACACACACACACACACACACACACACACACACAGAGCTTTACTCCGAGCTAAGGAAGCAATTACACAACAGAAGAGAGTAGTGAAGCGGTGAAAAGGTTTTCCTTTATTGCGGCTGGTACAAGAAGCAGGAATCCTTCGTCTGGCAGTCCTAACCCCACTTCACCCCACCGCCTTTTAGCTCTCCCTTCCCACATCGGAAGCCTCCTACGCCTAAACTAGACAGAGCTTTGGAGACTTTGAAGGCAGAAGAGACGGAAGGCAGAAAACACCGGGACACCGAAAACCATCCCGAGAGCACTCCTTGGCCTCAATAAGCCCTGCCTCCTGCCCGTAAGAAAAATGGCGCTCGGCGCAGATGCACTTCCGGCCATGGAACCAAACAAAATAGGGGAGGACGAGACCGGAAGTGACCGCCCTTTTGGCACCCCTCCCACCCCCTTCTCCGGCTCCCGGCCCCTCCTGGGAGAATGAGGAGGCCCGAGGGCTGAGGCTGGCCTGCGGTTGGCGGGTGACAAGTCGGAGCCGGGACTCTGTGAGTGCTCCCTGCCTCGGCCGCCGGCAGGTTCACTTCGCTCTGGGTGACCTTCGTTCGGCCAGGGACAGGGGGCGGAGAGTCGCGCGGGAGCTCTGTGACGAGGCGTCGCCGCGGTTCTGCGGGAAAGATCTAGCCGGCAGGTCTGCGAGCGGGGCCATCGGCCGCGTCGGGCCCGCGGAGCTCGCGAGGCCCGGGCCTGCAGCCCGGGGGCTGAGGGCGCCCGGTCCGGGGCTGGCGCGCGCGGGGCGGGAGTGAGGTCCGGCCCGTAGCCCTGCGGCCGGGGCTCCAGCGCCCGGCGTGGAAGGCCTGTCCCAGAGGTAGGTGTTTCACCCCCGCTGAAGCGGCTCGGTGCCCTCACCCCGCTTTTCCCACGCGGTTCCTTCACTCAGTGGTTTCCTGATCCTCGGGAAGGCCGCTCGGTTTTCACGGCCACTCCGCTTCATTCCACACGCGTACACAGCAGGAAAAGACTGGTGTAGTCGTTTTTGTTTGGTGTCTTTTTCGTGAGGAGTTGCCAGAAAAAAAAATACATATATATTTTTAAATTCCTTGGAGTTCTTGGTACTTTAGCTGGAAACATGAATGCTCGTGTTGAGCCTTACCTGTTTATTTGTTGTGGTGAGAGCTACTTTTTTAAGTGTCAGTATTACATTATGATCGTGGAATTTTATTTCCTCACTCGGTATCCACCTCCACCCCGTAGAGCTCCAGGTTGAGAAACTTCTTGTTTGTGAACTTGATCCTTCTCGCTAACCCGGTTCCCAGACGCACCTACCTAAGAGTCATGAGCAGTCACAATTTAGTTACGATTTTTTTCATCTTCACCAAAGGGAAATAAAGTAGAAATTGGCAACCAAGATTTTGTCCAATAGAGTTAACTTATTTTGGTGGAATATCACCAAACTCTAAAACACTTCTCACAGTATAATTATCTAAAAGTATTTTGGCAGTTTGGTTGATTTTACTGGGGAATTAAGGTGGCGGGAAGGTGTCATTAACTTGCATGGCTTTATCACATAGATTAACTTGTGCTTTCTAATTTTAATATTCTTTCCCCAGTAACATAATGGCGGAAACTGCTTCTCCACTGAAGCACTTCGTGCTGGCTAAGAAGGCTATTACTGCAATCTTTGACCAATTACTGGAGTTTGTTACAGAAGGATCCCATTTTGTTGAAGGTTAGTTTCTCCTTTTCTAAATACTGCTGTTGAAAATAGATGAAGGTACTGAAGCCTGGGTGGCTCAGTTGGTTAAGCGTTCAATTTTGGCTCAGGTCATGCGGATTCAAGCCAGCGTAGGGGGTCTGTGCTGACAGCTCAGAGCCTGGAATCTGCCTTGGATTCTTTGTCTCCCTCTCTCTGCCCCTCCCGCGTTGGAGCTCTCTCTCTCTCGCTCGCTCTCTTCTCAAAAATAAACATTAAACATTTTTTTAAAAAAATACATGAAGGCGTTTTATCCTTTCACCTTTAGTTACTGAACACACATATAAGACATTGTGCTGTATTCTAGAAGGGATGCCATAACAAAACCCATTTCCACCCTTCATGGGAGGAAGATTAAATGTTATTAATAACAACTTAAAGTGCTTGCATGTGAGGTACTATTCTAAGCACTTTATTATATTAATAATGCATTAAATATCAACACTAGAACAAGTTTTTATTACAATTATTTTATAATGAAGAAACCAAGACAGAAAATTAAAGCAACGTGCCCAAGATCACCTAGCTAGTAAATGGCCGGACTTAAAAGTCAGGCAGCGCACATTTAAGCCATTATACTTCTCTCTTCCCCATGTCAGTTGTCAGCCTAGATCTCAGACCTATATAATATTCCCAAATGAGGCTGAAATTCGGTGGGGAAAGGGCAAAAGAAATTTTCTTTGAATGTCACTGTTTAAGGTTGGTGAGGAATGTCTTATTAGCAAATACTACTTTAGAAAGAACTGTTAACATATTTTCTGGTTCCTAAGATTACATGACCATCAAGGGTACAATGAAAAGGGAGGGATTTTATAAACTTCTCCAATGACTGTGGGGAAGTATTTGGTAGGTTGGCGAAATCAAACTTTTTCCTTGTCCCTCCTAACCGTCTGGCACCAGATTTTTGGCTTGAGGATAGGGATCCTACCTTATTATTGTGTCCTTATCACCAAATCTGACACAATTCAAGGTTTATTGAATGAGAGGGGAAAAAAGTAATGGTATCAAATTTTTGTTTCCAGTTTTGAAAGAATGACACAGTGACTTTTAAATTGTTTTAAAAAAGTTCACAGGTCACTGTATTCAAAACAAAGTTTATGGGAAGTGAAGTTAAATGTAATATCTTCTATGTATTGAGCCCATAATTGAGCATTACAGTAGGAGCTAGTGAACGACAGCTTTACAGTCTGAGTTCAATTTTACTGTCTTTAGAGTCTCATAGAAAATCTCTTGCAAAAGAGAGACAAAAAGATAAATTAGGAAGAGCATAAAAGAGAAAGAATAACATAAAAACCAAGGTGAATGTAATGATACTTAAGTGAGTCTTACCTAATTGCACATATTTTATTAATGTGCTTGAAAAGGTTGATGAGATTTGTCAAAGCTGAAGTTTAATTAGATGAGCACTGGGTAAGCTGTGTCAGTGTGTGTGTGTGTTTCATTAGGACCGGATAGCCAAATGAATCTCCATGTTTTTACCTTTAAAATGAGATGATGAAAGTATAAGTTGTCAATTCACTAAGTTGAAGTTAATACAACATTGTTAAGTCAACTATACTTCAATAAAAAATAAATAAATAAAAAGCAATTAGAAAACTGGCTGTAATGGGTTCTGTAGTAACCACTTAAAAATATATGTAAATGTAAAAGTGTATGTTCCTGAGATGTAAACAAAACTGAAAGGCTTCTGCTTTTCAAACCCAAGTTTTTCTACCCAACCCCTTTCTTGGACAAGAGGTTATGTCTGGGATGAGCAGTTACCTCTAGCCTGACTGTAGTAGGATATAGTTGGTATGAGCCGTTTTGCTCCATTCCTATTCCATTCCAGCCGTTTTGCTCATTTCTATGAGAAGACAAGAAGTTTTACGGTAGCGATGTCTTACCCAGCTTGGGGACCCACTTGAGCGTTACCTTTATTTTGTAGGGACAACCGACTGTTTACAAACCTCGCTATTTCTTAGCATGTGGATCCCTCTTCTCCCTTTAGTCAGGATGGAACAACAGTAGGTAATTAGGTTCTAGTTTTTCTGTCCAGAAAAACATTTTTGTCTAAATGGGTATTTTTTTTTTTTGTTTTTTTAGTTTAGTCATTTTGAGTGAGAGCGTGTGTGCGAGTAGGTGAGGGGCAGGGAGGGAGGGAGAGTGAGAGAATCCCAAGCAGGGTCGACCCAGTGAACTCTGAGATCATGACCTGAGCTGAAGTCAGATGCTTAACTGCTTGAGCCACCCAGGTGCCCCTGTCTTAGATGGATATTTTGTATTTTTGAGACTTAGATGAATAATAAATACCCTTTGGACTGGGCCCCTATAATTTTTAATAATTTAGAAGCTTTTTTGGCCAGGATTCTTATGACCTGTTGCAATAAGGTATCCACCTTTTGCCAAATATTCAGATAGTATGGCATTTTTACTTTTCAAATGGCCATGTTAATACAGAGCAAAGCCAAAATATATGCATATCTTAAGATATTCCATCGTATAATTGGTGTTCATCTTTATCACTTTTTCTAACGATTTCAATTTTGTAGCAACATACAAGAATCCAGAACTGGATCAAGTAGCTACTGAGGATGATCTGATAGAAATACAGGCTTATAAAAATAAGCTTTCCATCATTGGTGAGGTGCTGTCTCGGAGGCATATGAAAGTGGCATTTTTTGGAAGGTAATCCTTGATTATTTCTCTCAAGGGTAGTTTCCAGAAATCAGCTCTTCTAAGTCCTATCCCTAGCTTTATTTCTGATGTTTCAGCAAGTGATGGTTCTCCCCCTTTTCCCTATAAGAATTTCTCTGTGTGTTAAATGCTAAAGCTATTAGCATGTAAAAGAATTTGTTCATTTTAGTTTTTGGTATAAAATGAAACTTTATGAAGGTCAGTCATATTTTTATTTTTTAAAGATGTTCATCTCTGAGAATTGGCTTCTTAGCCAAGTCCTAAGCATAGAAGTACTGATTAATGATATGCATAATTTTTCAAGTTTCTCTTATTATCAGGTATGTCTTCCAAAAGGATTCTTAGCCCCATGATTCCCAGAGAGAGGGAGAATAGGAAGTGTCATTTGTTAGCATAAGTGTCAAGAGTGATAGAGTGATCTCTGCCACAGCTCATATATTCATTTAGGAATCATTTGTTAACTTCCTGTGTGCCATGCTCTCTGTGAGGCACTAGGGATACAAAAACAAATGACTAGGCCCATACTGGTTTGCTCAAATACCATGTGCTGTGTATTAACAGAAGCATTTATTTACTTACTAAACTAACCTTATAGGCCTTTTAAGTCCACCTTAGGGCTTTTTTTTTTTTTTTTTTTACGCACTTGGGATTTCCTAGACGTAGAATTCCCTCTGCTTTGTTTTATCTATGGCTCTTTCTCAGTTTTCAGACCTTATCCTAAATGTTAAAACCTCAGAAATCCTCCCTGACAGCTGCATCTAAAATATTCCTTCTCAGTTATTCTCTGAATAAAGTTTTTATTGTTACATTTTGTTTTCATGATTTTATATATTCTTTCTTCAGGACAAGCAGTGGGAAGAGCTCTGTTATCAATGCAATGTTGTGGGATAAAGTCCTCCCTAGTGGGATTGGCCATACAACCAATTGCTTCCTGAGTGTTGAAGGTACTGATGGAGATAAAGCCTATCTAATGACAGAAGGATCAGATGAAAAAAAGAGTGTGAAGGTATAATATTTGACTGTTAGCAATATAATGTACCTGAAGTAATACCCTTAAGTTGTTGTTTTTTAATTTTTTTTGTAAGATGTCAACATTGCTAGGATAGAACCATTAATGTTGTTTTTTTATTAAATTTTTTAAAATGTTTTATTTATTTTTGGGAGAGAGAGAGAGAGAGACAGCATGAGTAGGGGAGAGTCAGAGAGAGAGAGGGGAGACACAGAATCCGAAGACAGGCTCCAGGCTCTGAGCTAGCTGTCAGCACAGAGCCTGACATGGGGCTCAAAACCACAGACCGTGAGATCATGACCTGAGCCGAAGTTGGATGCTCAACCAACTGAGCCACCCAGGCTCCCTGAATCATTAATGTTTTAATTCATAGCTTCTAAAGCCATCACTAGTATTTTGAATTCTCTAAAATTCCTTTGCTTCAGAGCTAAATTATTAGAAGAATAAAACTTTGTCCTTAAAGTAAATTAGAGTTAAAAGTTTATTACATTTAAAAACTAATGTTCTGAAAATAACATTAATGAAGTGTATTGTTGCAGTTGAATCTTACCTGCTCTCATCTTTTAAAGAAAACTGTTTAAAAAAACTGGGCCCTGGCATGTGTTTGATGCATGCCTGTGTCTTTAGAAACTGTTTTATCTTTGGAGTATTTAGTAAGCACATTCATGAATAACTGTAATAGTTTTATCAGATAAGGGCTAGTGGCAATTCCCTACCTTTCATAAATTTCTTAAGTAGGCTTCATGCCTTGCATGGATCCCAACTTGGGGCTTGACCCTGAGCTCAAGACTTAAGCTGAGGTGAAGTGTCAGATGCTGGGGAGTGCTTAGTTGGTTCAGTTGGTTAAGGATCCAACTCTTCATTTCAACTCAGGTCATGATCTCATAGACTGTGGGATTGAGCCCCGCATCAGTCTCCATCCTCTTAATGCTAAGCCTGTTGGGATTCTCTCTCAACCTTTCTCTCTTCCCCTCCCCTGCTCACATTCTCTCTCTTTTTTTCTCCCTCTCTCAAAAATAAATAAACATTAAAAAAAAAAATGCAGTAATAACAGCTAATACTCTACTGCACATTTGCTAAGTATCAAGTGCTATTCTAAATACTTGAAGTAACTCAGACCTCACCATAACTCTATTGATTAGGTGCTTTTTATTATCTTTATAGACCAGGCATCAAGTCATTAGTATACACTTATAATTCTGTCAGAAAGTTTATGAAAGCAACCAAAAATAAAACCTAGCTAACATTGTCACTGTGAAGATCCACTTCAACCTGAATCAGGACTTTTGTGCCCATTTGTTTCCTTTTAAAAGTTGATACAAATCACAAATGAATTGTAGAAGTACGTGTGCTGGTGCCTTTTCCTTGAATATTAGTTTTACTTAAAAATTTTTTTTTAATTATAGTCAGAGTGCGAGTAGGGGAGGGGCAGAGAGAGAGGGAGACACAGAATCAGAAGCAGGCTCCAGGCTCTGAGCTGTCAGCACAGAGCCTGACTTGGGGCTCGAACCCACAGACTGTGAGATCATGACCTGAGCTGAAATCAGATGCTTAACTGACTGAGCTACCCAGGTGCCCCAGTTTTTTTAATTAAAGAAAAAAAAAACACTTTCTTTTGAAATCTTTATTTTGAGAGAGACCATGTGAACATGGGAGGGGCAGAGAGAGGGGGAGAGGGAGAGAGAAAATCCTAGGCGGGCTCCTCACTGTCATCGCAGAGCCCAAAGCAGGGCTCAGTCCCCCAGACAGTGAGATCATGACCTGAGCCAAAATCAAGAGTGGACTGCTCAACTGACTGAGCCACCCAGTCACCCCTTGGATATTAATTTTATATTAAGCTCTTTGTATTTATTGTATATTTAACACATACATGAAAGATATTAAAGTAACACATTAATAAATTAGTATATGTCAGAAGTTATCTTGAGAAATAGAAACATTTTAGTGAATTTAAATGAAAGGAGAAGGAATAGTCATTGATGTTAAGCAGGGTTATGTGAGTAAATAACAGCCTGCTGAGAAAAATCCTTTATTGAAAGAATATGTATTGAGCTTCTCTTGTATTACTTTGGTTTTTTCTTTTTTTTCTTTTTTTTAAAAATTTTTAAAATGTTTTATTTATTTCTGAGAGAGAGAGCGTGAGCAGGGGAGGGTCAGAGAGAGAGGGAGACACAGAATCTGAAGCATGCTTCAGGCTCTGAGCTGTTTAGCACAGAGCCTGATGCAGGGCTCAAACCCACAAACTGCAAGATCAAAGTTGGCCACCTAACCGACTGAGCCACCCAGGCGCCCCTTTCTTTTCTAAGTTCATTTATTTTGAGAGAGAGAGCCAGAGAAAGGCAAAGAAAGCGGGAAAAAGAATCCCAAGCAGGCTCTGTGCTGTCAGTACAGAGCCCAGTATGAGGCTCAAACCCACAAACTGTGAGATTATGACCTAAGCCCAAACAAGAGCCAGGTGCTTCATGGACTGAGCCACCAGGTGCTCCACTTTGATCTTATTATTACTCTGGTATTTTAAAGTCTTTTAAAATAATGATGTATCTTCTATTTTCACCTCTTATAATTAAGCAATACATTTTAGGGGCCCTTGGGTAACTGAGTTGGTTAAGTGTCCAACTTCGGCTTAGGTCATGATCTCACAGCTCATGAGTTTGAGTCCTGTGGAGCTCTGTGCTGGCAGCTCAGAGCCTGGAGCCTTTCGATTCTGTGTCCCTCTCTAACTTTGCCCCTCTCCTGCTCATATGCTTGCTCGCTCGCTCTCAAGAATAAATAAACATTAAAAAAAATTTTTTTAAAGCAATACGTTTTAAAAGAGAAAGAAAATAAAAATGGGCAAAAAGAAACTTCAAAACTCACATGCTTACCAAAACCAGTGGAAGCCCTTTCTTATAGAGTTAAATGTGTGTTTGTCTGTATTTTATAAACAAAATGATTTCATATGTGCTATTTTGACTTGGTTTTTTCCTCCTAATGCATTGTAAAATTTGTTTTCATACATATAATATCAACTTCCGGGGTTGCATAGGATTCCATTGCCAGAGTTCATTTGTTGGGCATTTAGAATGTCACCAGCTCTATTTGTACATAATGGTATACCATTTTTTTTTTCTACTTGGTAATTCTAAAACTCAGTTTCTCAAGGTTGCTGAGATGGTTTTATTTCTAATTATTTTAACTTCTGCTTTTTGCACATATTTTGCAAAAATAAATGTCCCAAATCATCGTAGTTTTTTATTGAATTTTATTACTAGCACAGTTTTGTTTTTTCTCTTCCACTTTAGACAGTTAATCAGCTGGCGCATGCCCTTCATATGGACAAAGACTTGAAAGCTGGCTGTCTTGTGCATGTATTTTGGCCAAAGGCAAAATGTGCCCTCTTGAGAGATGACCTGGTTTTAGTGGACAGGTAAAATTACATATGTATTGGTTTACTCCTTTTAAAGGTTCATTTAATAGAGTAATACTGCTTGCTTTAGCATGTAATACATAAAAATTTAAATGTTCCATCTCTGCTTTGTTCTCATTTGTTAGGTTGTTAAAGAACAGATAAGGTGTTGGTTTTTCTTTTTTACTGGTTATATGAAGTGCCAGTTTCTCAATCTAATTCTATTACAAGAAATTTCAAGGATAGCCATTCTCCCCCTCCCCCCACCTAGATTGACTGTAGTTTGAGTAAGTCACTGGGCCTTACATATTGTCTAATTCTAAATAGATAGATAACTCTGATTAGGTAAATTTTTAAACTAGTAATAAATTCATTTTGGAGACCGAGTTTCCCAAAATAATGTTACTGGACAGTTCAGATAGCTTTTCATGGTTTAAGAATTAATCAGATACTGTTGGAATTTTTGTTTCAACTCTGCTGATTATTCTCCATTTTCGCTACATTAGTATTCAGTAAAATGGTAATGTACATCTGCTAAGCAATATCCTACCAAAAAAAGTAGTTAAATGAATTTTTTAAAATTTTGGTATGCTCTTTGGTTTTTTTGGTTAAAATTTTAGCATTCTATGGAAACCATTTAGGTTCTGGGCATTTAATTTTGCTTTATTTCATGACCCCAGCCTGTCATCTTGCCACATTGCTACAGGATACATCAAGCCATTGTATGGACAGTTGAACTATAATTTTTATATTGTGTGTAAAATAATTGTATATTAAATTTCTGCCTAGCAGAGGGTGTTTTATTTATGCTCATGAACACTAAAATATTTACTGAGCTCTACTGGACGTAGGTGCTTGCACCTTCATTTTTGTTACATATTAGCCTATTTTTTTTAGTACTTATTTTTCATCCTTTTAGAGCATAAAGATTTGAAAGATTAAAATAGTGACCATATTACTTTATCAAAAATTACAAGGTCATTTGTCCTTAGTAAATAAATTTTTTTAAACACTTGTTAAGTTGTCAATTGGATAGGCTCTTTAGAGTTCCTTGTCAGCAGTATAAATATAGAAGTTGATAAAACAGACTCAGCTTGCCGCAAATGCTCTCTTATATGTGAGAAAGTAAATCTCTTAGGCTTTGTGCTGAAAACGAGTAGAAATACTGTCCTTTAGACTTGAAACAATTTATAAAAGTTAAAAGAATTGTCTTTCTATAATCACATTTTCTTTTTAAAAAATATTGTATAATACAGGTTTATCTTGTTCTCTTTAGTCCAGGTACAGATGTCACTACAGAGCTGGATAGCTGGATTGATAAGTTTTGCTTAGATGCTGATGTCTTCGTTTTGGTTGCAAACTCTGAATCAACACTAATGAACACGGTAGGATTTAATCATATTATTATGTTTGAGTCGTAGGAAATGAAATGGTGTCTATTAATTGTGAAAAGTGAGGGAAATCCAAGTCCTGGATTAGAAAGAACCTCTGATATCAAGGGAGAACAAAGGAGTTTATGTTTCCATGGGACTGGAAGAGCTGATTCTGGTCTTGAGTGTACCCAGAGTATCATTGGGAATCTAGGGTTTGATGACTCTAGCTTCTTCTAAGTTTTTACATTCAAGGTGTGATATGTGTATGTTGTTGACCTTGATTGTGGTTATTTGCCAGTTTCAGAAGGAATGGGCACCAGAATTGTTAGGATGATGACTAAAGTCTTTTGAATAAGGTTTAACACTCCTACCTCACCACCGCCCCCCAACCCTCATGTCTGGCAGGCAAGACTTTTCATATTTTTAGTTTTGTCAGCCTTTTCCAGCTTTACCCGTGTATACTCTAGGTTCCAGTTTACCTATATACATTCTAAGGTGCTGTAAGACTTAACAGATTATTTATTGAGGATGTCTAGAGCCAGACTCATCCTAAATAAGCTTGAGTTTATAGATCTCTAATATTCAAAACTATACTATGATTTTTAAAAATTATTATTCCTCAAAAGCATATAAATGGCCAAACACCATTATAACCTAGGTGTTACCAGCCAGACCTCTGTTTTGTCACTGTTATTTTTGTACCTCCCTACCCTAATCTGTACCACATAGACCAGGCTACTCTGACAGCATTGACAGTTTATAGTCTGATGATTAAAAAAACAAAAAACAGATAAATGTTTAAAATCTTTGTTAGAATAATTCCATTGTTTGGTTAAACAATTTTGATGTACATTCTGACTTGTCTGTCTTTGTTTATGCTGTTCTTTGCACACAGTTCTTCTGCTTCCAGCTTTTCATCTTTCAGGAAGCCATTATCAGTACTTTTAAGTCCTTTATCACCACCACCTCCTTAATGGAGCTTTTTCTAATTCCAGCTAGATATGGCATCTCTTTTCTTTCAATAAGCATAGCATGTATTTACAGCATTTAGGTCACATATCTTTCTCTGTTGTTTATTATGATGTCACAGGTCTTACATTGTTCTTAGTTTAGTCTAAATATTAAAAAAGATCTGAAGTAGCTTTTTGAAAGTGTATAATGTTTATTTATACCCAGGAGTACCCATTGTGTTCTGCAAATGGTAGAGACAGATCAATACTTTTTTTCCTCTGTACTTTAAATATATTAAATATATTAATTTAAAAAATTTTTAAAGTTACATCCAAGTTAGCATATATAGTACAACAATGATTTCAGGAATAGATTCTTTAATGCCCCTTACCCATTTAGTCCATCCCCCCTCCCACAATCCCTCCAGCAACCCTCTGTTCTCTATATTTAAGAGTCTCTTATGCTTTGTCCCCCTCACTGTTTTTATATTATTTTTGCTTCCTTTATGTTCATCTGTTTTGTATCTTAAATTCATATGAATGAAGTCATATCATATTTGTCTTTCTCTAATTTCGCTTTGCATAATACCTTCCAGTTCCATCCACATAGTTGCAAATGGCAAGATTTCATTCTTTTTGATTGCTGAGTAATATTCCATTGTATATATATGTGTATATGTATATACACACACCACATTTTCTTTATCCATTCATCTGTCGATGGACATTTAGGCTCTTGCCCTGCTTTGGCTATTGATAGTGCTGCTATAAACGTTGGGGTGCATGTGCCCCTTCAAAACAGCACACCTGTATACCTTGGATAAATACCTAGTAGTGCAGTTGCTGGGTCATAGGGTAGTTCTATTTTTAATTTCTTGGGGAACTTCCATACTGTTTTCCAGAGTGACTGCACCAGTTTGCATTCCCACCAGCAGTGCAAAAGAGATTCTTCTCTGCATCCTCGCCAACATCTTTCATTGCCTGAGTTGTTAATGTTAGCCATTCTAACAGGTGTGAGGTGGTGTCTCATTGCGGTTTTGATTTGTATTTCCCTGATGATGAGTGATGTTGAGCATTTTTTCATGTGTTGGTTGAGCATTTTTTCATGTGTCGGTTGGCCATCTGGATGTCTTCTTTAGAGAAGTGTCTATTCGTGTCTTTTGCCCATTTCGTCACTGGATTATTTGTTTTTTGGGTGTTGAGTTTGATAAGTTCTCTATAGATTTTGGATACTAACCCTTTTTCTGATATGTCATTTGCAAATATCTTCTCCCATTCTGTCGGTTGCCTTTTAATTTTGCTGATTGTTTCCTTCGCTGTGCAGAAGCTTTTTATTTTGAAGAGGTCCCAATAGTTCATTTTTGCTTCTGTTTCCCTAGCCTCTGGAGACATGTTGAATAAGAAGTTGCTGCAGCCGAGGTCAAAGAGGTTTTTGCCTGCTTTCTCCTTGAGGATTTTGGTGGCTTCCTGTCTTACATTTAGATCTTTCATCCATTTTGAGTTTATTTTTGTGTAAGAAAGTGGTCCAGGTTCATTTTCCTGCATGTTGCTGTCCAATGTTCCCAGCACCATTTGCTGAAGAGACTGTCTTTATTCCATTGCGTATTCTTCCCTACTCTGTCAAAGATTAGTTGGCCATACATTTGTGGGTCCATTTCTGGGTTCTCTATTCTGTTCCATTGATCTGAGTGTCTGTTTTTGTGCCAGTACCATACTGTCTTGATGATTACAGCTTTGTAATAGGTCTTGAAGTCCAGGATTGTGATGCCTCCAGCTTTGGTTTTCTTTTTCAAGATTGCCTTGAATATTTGGGGTCTTTTCTGGTTCCATACAAATTTCAGGATTGTTTGTTCTAGCTCTGTGAAGAATGCTGGTGTAATTTTGATAGGGATTGCATTAAATACTTATTAAATTGAAGTTCAGGAAAGACTCAAGGCAGGGGCAGGAAAAATCTTCACCTTTGCCTTCTTACAATTTTGTCACCTTTGAGAATCTTAATATTCAGAGTGCTTTGGGATCCTTTATCAATGGGTATTAATCACTGTTGTCTAAATGATTCACACTTTTAGAGCTTCATCTATAAATGTATATATAAAATAGCTGTTAAAAGTGAACATACTCTTGGGTATTTGATGTTTTTTAGGAAAAGCAGTTTTTTCACAAGGTAAATGAGCGACTTTCCAAGCCTAATATTTTCATTTTGAATAATCGTTGGGATGCCTCTGCATCAGAGCCAGAATATATGGAAGATGTAAGTTATCTTTTATTTAAGTTTTGAAATATAGTAATGTACATTGTTATCTGACAAAACAGTATACTTTATATAATAGAACTTCATAAGCAGCTGTTCTCTTGAGAAAAAACTATAATTATAAGAAAACCTGAAGGGACTGTGTGATAGAGACCAGAATATTAGGCTACTTTGAAGGAAAATTCTGATAGAAGTACTGTCTAATCATTTTAGATCTTACACTGTTTTGTTGTAATTTTTTATTTAAAGTATAACATAACAGAAAAGTGTACACATCATAAGGGTCCATCTCAAGAAGTAGAACATTCCCAGCACCTCAGAATGTATCCCCCTCCATCCTCCCACAAGGACGAGCACTTACTATAACCTCTAAACACCCTTGATTAATTTTTTTGGTTATTCAGCTTTATGGAATGGAATCATATATAGTATCTACTTTTGTGTCCCCTTTTCCTTTGCTCAACATTACATTTGTGATAGGCATCCATACCCTTACGTGTTAAGTGCATTTCATTACTGTATGCTTTTTCAACCTATAAATAGCTACATTTGATTTATTCATGGCATTTGGGTGAATTTCCTATATGTAGCTGTCATGGATAATGCTTCTGTGCATATTCTTATATATGTCTTTTTGGTGCACCCAGGTTTATATTTCTATTGGGCATATGCCACTGGTTCTGAGTGTGAGGGATTAGGCAGTTTTGATCTTCAGGGAATATTTGGCCATGTCCAAAGACTTCTTTTTTTTTTTAATTTAATGTTTATTTATTTTTTAAGGAGAGAGAGAGCACAAGCAGGGGAGGACAGAGAGAAGGAGACACAGAATCCAAAGCAGGCTCCAGGCTCTGAGCTGTCAGCACAGAGCCTGATGCAGGACTTGAACTCATGAGCAGTGAGGTCATGACCTGAGCTGAAGTCCAGTGCTTAATTGACTGAGTCACCCAGGTGCCCTTGAAGACATTTTTGATTGTCACAACTCAGGGAGTGTGCTACTGGCATTTGTTGGGTGGAGGCTAGTGGTGCTGTTAAAAGTCCCATGACATAGATCAGCCCCTCCCAACCAAAGATTTATCTGACTCAAAATGTCAATACTGCAGAGATCAATAATCTGTGATTTTATATCTAGGAGTAGAATTGGTGGATTGCATGTAAACAATATGCTGTTTCAGTAAACACAGCCCGAGTTTTCTAAAGTGCTTATGCCATTTACACTCCCAAGCAGATTGAGAGTTCCAGGTGATTTATATCCTTGCCAACACTTGGGTGTTTTTGTTTTAACTTTTAGTCATCCTGGTGATTATAGAAACTTCTTTTTAAAAAGAGTAGTGTATCAGGCATTAGGTCTGATTCACTGTATCAGGCATTTTCACCTACCCCCCAAAATTGGAATTTTGTTTAATATGAAGCTTTATATTCTGCTATTTATTATTTTTTTTAATTTCAAATTTATTTTTGAGAGAGTGTGGGGGGAGAGAGGGGGAGAGAGAGGGAGGCCGAGGATCTGACGCAGTCTCTACACAGTCAGTGCAGAACCCAAACTCATGAACCATGAGATAAGACCTGAGCTGAAGTCAGACTTAACCAACTGAGCCACACAGGTGCTGCTTAGCTTAATTTTTATTAAGTCTTAAGATAGAGATTTCTTATCGTAGCCACAGTGCTAAAGGGGAGTATTAAACCCTAATTAGTTTCTAATCCTTAGTCATATTTTATTTTTTTATTCTTAAATTTTTCTTTGAATTTTATTTATTTAAATAAAGTATCTCTACACCCCCATGGCACTTAAACTCACGACTCTGAGATCAAGTGTTGCGTGCTCTACCGACTGAGCCACCCAGGTGCCTTTCTTAGTCCTAATGTTAATACCCAAGTGCTAAACTTAACCCTAACATTGCAACTCTAATCCCTCGCTGATGCATTCTCATCAACTTTAATTGTCAGTGTTTTAAGAAAAAGAGACTGTTTATGTTCTTATTTAACAATAAAAATAGCTTCATTATAGCAAATTAATTATGTAGTACTTGTTTTCTGATATCAGAGTTATTAATAGCTTCATTGTAGAACATTTGAAAAATAAACATAAGGAAATAAAAATGCCACCTATTAATTTTCATATATATGCATATACTTTTTTTTGTAGTACAGTTCTGTATGCCTCATTAAGAACTCCCGTGGCAGTATTATTATTTGTCTGCAATATATTTTGTAATGGCTGCATAATATTTGTTGGCCCATCAGAATTTTAAATTAAATGGTCAAGGAAGGATCTTTACTTCTTAAGAAAAAGAGTCTACGGAGGTTAGGCCTGTAGCTGTCAGCTGTATTTTTGTTTAATTGCTAGAGTTATTTCAGTACCGTGTTTTCTGTAGGTTCGCAGACAGCACATGGAAAGATGCCTGCATTTCTTGGTGGATGAGCTTAAAGTTGTAGATCCTTTAGAGGCACAGAATCGTATCTTCTTTGTTTCTGCAAAGGAAGTTCTTAGTGCTAGAAAGCACAAAGCACAGGGGATGCCAGAAGGTGGTATGTATTATTATAGATTCTCTTTTGAAATACAAGTATAGTTATAGAAACAGCATGCTAGAAATCTTAACCTTGCTGTATACTAGGTTTTAAACTCTTCACCTAAATGTTATAGGTGGGGCACTTGCTGAAGGATTCCAGGCAAGATTACAGGAGTTTCAGAACTTTGAACAAATTTTTGAGGTAGGAATTTTGTGAATGAACTTTGAACAAATTTTTGAGGTAGGAATTTTGTGAATGTATTAATTAATACAAAACCCTAGCATTGGTTGGAGAATGATCATAATCTTCTGTGTTTACTCTTTATCTTTGTCAAATAACCTTTGCTGTTATTTAGTATAGTTACTGCCACAGCAAGTGAAACAAGTTTGAAGAAAGGAAGCCCCTGCAAAATGGATGATCCGTAAGAATTTAAAATTAAAGATTGTAATTTCTTATTTTTCTTATGTATTTGTATTTAAATGAGAGACTTTTCTAATATTGCATGTGTTGTACAATGTATGAAATTCTCTTTATTCAGTAATCTGGGGCAAGATTAAATAAATGTAATTGCTGTTGGGATGGATAATAGAGCAGAGTGAAGATCATCTTTTTTCTTTTGTACCATACTGTTTATATATAGAGAGAGAACATAGTTAATGTCATTTGACAAAAATTTATTACATTTTAAACTCTGTTGTCACCTGTTTATTCTCCACATTTTATGTCAAATATCCTAAATGAATGAATACAAAAAATAATTAAGATACAGGTCTTGTACTTTAGGAATCTGGTAGGAACACCTGGGACACATAAATGACTAATACATTTGCAGCATTGGGGAGGAAGGATACTGTCTTATATTTTGATGTAGTGTTTTATTCAGATACATTAAATCTCATCCTACTTTTGACTGCAAAGTTTTGTTGATGTTTATCTTCTGAACTCTTATTTAGGTGTTAATCTTCTAAACTTTTATTTAGCCCTATTTGACCCAGCTCTGCTGAGATTGCATATCCCCTTCTCACCCATGAATGAACACAAAGACTTCAGAACTGAAAAAATTTCCCATCTGCAATTATTCTTCCTTATAAGTAATAATAGCTTTAATAGTAAGGATGTGAATATTGAATGTACTTGGCAGAATTGTTTAAACTAAACATTTGCTCACTCTCCCCCATCTTTAATTTGGTGTGTTGGAGACAGACTATTAAGTAGATGGAGACAAAGTATTTAAGAAGGAAAGCCCACTAGTAATTATTAGAGACCCCTGGCTTATCAGCATTTGTCCTCCCAAGCTACATGAAGTCGCAGTCACTCAGACCATTGTTTATATTCTTTCCCTTTTGCTTTCACAAGAGATTCAGTGCTCTCCTCACTCTTGAGATCAGTAATTTCATCCATAGGGAAAATACTGGGAAGAGGATCTATTGTTCTTTCTCCCTTTGTCTTACTTAATGGCCTTTTCTTTCTTTCTCTGTGTGTGTGTCATTGATTTCTCCTACCAAATCATATTGTTGTTATGCATTTGTGATCTCTTTCATATTGGTTCCTGCTACCCAGACAGAATACCTACTTGAAGAGATGGGAATGAGAAGAATAAAAGCTGTGCTGTAGAGCACTGGTTCCTAAACCTTGGCTGATAATGAGAATCACATTAGGTGCCTTAGAGAGCTCCAGACTCCTGAATTATCCTGGAGACTGATTCAGGGAGGTTAGGATGGACCTAGGAATCTGTAAATATTCAAAGCTCTTGAAAGGATTGCAATAATCAGGCAGATCTAGGAATTATTCTTTTTAATTTTTTTAAGAAACTTCCAGTTTGTCATAATAAATAGTTCATTGGGATTATAAAAATTATATATAAAAAGCTATGCAAGAGCTTTTATGTAAAGTCATAGAGAACGTCATATTTTAGAGTTTGGAATTTTTGTTCAATTAAAAGTATGATAGATTTAAGATGAGAATCGACTAGAAATTATTTGAACTTAACCTAAAGAAATAATCAGATGGGACAAAAAATTTTGTTTTGGAGTCAAAGCTTTTCTTGATGATTGACTACTCTTTTCAGCTTTTTTCCCAGAGCTGACATTCGTTAACTTCTTAAATCAAGTTTGGTAATTTTTGACTTCTATAAATTGGTACATTTCTGAGAATTTATAACTTGGTAGGATAAAACTGTTCATTTTTAAAATTTTTATATTCTTTGATACATACATGTGTATACGTATTTTTTAAAATATTTATTCATTTATTTGTTTTTGAGAGAGAGCACAAGCAGGGGAGGGGCAGAGAGAGAGACAGAATGCAAAGCATGCTCCAGGCTCTGAACTGTCAGCACAGAGCCTGCCATGAGCCTCCAACCTGCAACCTGTCATATAATGACCTGAGCCAGAGCCAGACAACATTTAACGAACTGAACCAACCACGCAGGCGCCCAACACATATATATATTCGAACTTTATGTATTTATTTAAAAAAATTTTTTTAATGTTTTATTTATTTCTTAGGGAGGGCAAGAACGTGTGAGCAGGGGAGGGTCAGGGAGAGAGGGAGACACAGAATCTGAAACAGGCTCCAGGCTCTGAGCTGGCTGTCAGCACAGAGCCTGACATGGGGCTCAAACCCACGAACCGTGAGATCATGACCTGAGCTGAAGTCGGATGCTTCACCGACTGAGCCACCCAGGCGCCCCTATGTGTTCTAACTTTAATAGATTTGCCAGGGATTTAACTGCTCTGTTTTATCCTCCAATGACCCTGCCCCAGCTCTTGGTTAATTTTTCTATTCATAGATAGCAATTTGTCTTTATTCATTAAGTTGTATATTAATCTTTAAACATAGTTTCTTTCTGCTTTTTTTTTTTAATATTTTTATTTATTTCTAGGAGAGAGAGAGAGAGAGAGACAGCATGAGCAGGGGAGGGTCAGAGAGAGAGGGAGACACAGACTCTGAAACAGGCTCCAGGCTCTGAGCTGGCAGTCAGCACAGAGCCCGACGCGGGGCTCAAACCCACGAACCGCGAGATCGTGACCTAAGCGAAAGTCGGACGCTTAACTGACTAAGCCACCCAGGCGCCCCTCTTTCTGCTTTATTTATACTTTTTTTTAAAGTAGAATTGTTCTTTGCTTTTTGTTCTTTAGGAAAGAATTTAGGGCTATGAATTTGTGATGTAACTTTGGATATATCCCATGAGTTTCAGTATCCAGTTTAGTTTTCATCGTTCAGTAATTTTTTTAAATTAATAGTTGTTGGCATTTCCTATTCATTATAGGAGTTATTAAGAATTCCATGTTTTAATTAATTCTTTTCATCTAATTTTTGGTTATTTCTTGGTTTCTTTGCATTGTGATCACAGAAATGGCCTTTATACACATTTTTTCTTTGTTTATAGAATTTACTTTTTTTGGGGAGTCTCAGAAAATTATTTTCGTGAAAAAAATTTTACCAAGTTTATCATTTTTAGCAGTCTGATTTTTGCCACAGACTTTTTGAGATTCATTTGTTTCCGAAGGATCAAAAAACCTGAACATTTAGGGTACCAAGTACAATAAGGCCTGGAAATTAAGTCACTTAAAATCAATCAGGAAAATCAATGTTAATTCTGTCAGTATGTTTTCTTACTGTTTTTAGCCTGTATTTGAACAAGTGTATATTCTAAAGATAATTTAGAAGTCTAAATTTCTTCAAATAATTTGGCCATAAGTTTTGGTTATAAGATGGGAAAGGGGTATAAAATAACTCTTCTCTAAAATGTCAGTGAATTTGTTGTAAAGGACATTTCTGGGACAACTGGTAAGATCTGAAAATGGACTGTATGCTAGGTTAGTAGTATTGACCCAGTGATAATGTTCTGAATACAGTAATTGTTTCGTGGTTGTATAGGAAAATGACCCCATTCTTAGGGACATATGTTAATATATTTAGTAGTAAAGTTGTGGGGTCTGCAAAGAACTGTCAGATTGTTCAGCAGGAAAAGAAAATATATAAAAATACATCTGTATTTCTATATATAGACATACATCTATCTGTATGGAGAGAGGAAAGGTAAACAAATGGGACTGAATGTTTACTTGAAAAGCATATTGTATGTTAGTAGGTTGTTTTTGTTTTGCACAGTCCTTTTAGTTAACAGTATTTCAAAATAAGTTGGGAGTAATGAATAGCATATTATTGTAGGTGTTTGTGGTCTGTTGAAAGGACCTGGCACATTTATGTCCTAATTACACCTAAATATTAATATTTACAAATGTGTAGTTTCCTATGATGTTATTAGAAAGTTAGAAAACTCTTAGCTGAGATAGGATTATTGTTTTGGTTCTAAACCATTCATAATTAGTTTTAAGATAATCTACAGGATACTCTGACAAGATAGAATTTAAATTGGTTTCGTGTAGTATTTTAAACTTTTCCTTGGAATATTAGAGTTCTGGATAAAGTAAGTCTGGAAACTGCTGCTTACTGTATATGTTCCCTTTGGGGATTCATAAGCATATTAATGTAGCAAGGGTTCTGAGAAATCATTCCCTAAAAACCCCTTTATTTAAATTAACATTTTCCACACTTCAGAATAGAATATTCCTTTTGCAAGTTGACTTGATATTTTTCTGATTAGTGGGAGCATCAGTGTGGGATACTTCTTAATTAAAAGGTTTCCTGCTTTTTTCTTTGTTTATTCATGGTTATATATTTTTAAATCAAGGAATAACTTTTATATTGCCTAATAACTTTTGAAAATATTTTCTTTCTTGTCTAGCTCTAATACTGTGCTGTTATCTACAAATTTTGGGTCTTCATTGCTGATATCTAGATCTGCTTCATCGAGGAACATAGAATTTCTTTTAACCTTTTTTTCTTTTAAAAATATTTTTATGCTTTTATTATAATTTTGTGGAGGTTAATTTGTTCATTTATGAGATACAGTTATTTAAAGAAAATCAAAGCTTTGATTCAGTTAAAAATAAGCAGTTTATACTTTAAACAGTTAATGTTGTATAGTTACTGGTGATTTTCTGTAGGCCTGTACAGAAGTTACAGAACCAGAATGGGGAATACTGTAACTTCCTACAACTAACCTCTTCAGGATTAGTGATGTTGAGGAATGTATAAATAAGTTGAAACATGAAGAAAAGTTAGACTGTGCAGTGAAAGGGGTTTCAGTTAAGGCTTTATAAACAGTTAACTAAATGAATTACCCTAATGTGCCCTGTAGTTAAAGAAGTGAATCTGTTGTATTTTTCACACCTCAGAGTGCTGAAGAGGACAACTAAACTGGCAAAAGAAATTTTAAAAGTGTTTTCTATCTTAGTGAATTCAATAGATAATCACTTTCGGGATGTGAAGGCTAAGCATCGGTTATAAATAGTACGTTGAGTGAATATGTAACATACTAATGATTTCAAGATAACATTGAGTACCTTTTAAAGCTTGAAAGCTATTTTGACAGAGGATAGTAATTACAATTTATTACTGGTTGTATAAAAAAAGAGGTTCAAGAAAATGAATTCATGGAACTCATGGAGATGCATCCCTAAGTTTTAAAAATTTGTTACAGAAAATAACGTGGCTTCCTACAAAGCATCTATGGCAGTTATTGCTGCTGTGACCCAGACGAGCTTTTCTTGATGGTTCAAAGACCAGATATCCTCTCTCTGTAAACACTTTAGTTATTTTTAAATGTTACCTCAGTACAGAATTTGACCTTCTATAAGGTAAAAATGAAAGGACAGTTTTAATGTAATAATTTTGCTAACATTCAATGATGAATCACAGTAAATATTCTAAAAAACTAGTGTGCACATGTATTGAAATTTGAACAAAAATTTTACAGTGTAAATGTATCCATTACTATATGTGATACATTCTAATGTATTCCATTTTTTAAAAAAAACACTGGTCACAAAACAGATTTGTACAGTGAATAGTTTATTAGCTACAGTTAGCTTGAAAGTGAAATAAATGAGATAGGGCATCACAGAATGCGAGCCGGTGAGGGGCAGAGAGAGGGAGACACAGAATCTGAAGCAGGCTCCAGGCTGCGAGTTGTCAGCACAGAGCCCGACACAGGCCTCGAACTCACAAACGGTGAGAGGATAACCTGAGCCGAAGTCTGACATGTAACTGACTGAGCCACCCAGATGCCCCAATATTTTAAAAAATAATTTAAAGTATTATTTAGGTTGTTTGCTGAAGAGTATTTTTCAAGTTGTTCAAGTTTTAACTGAAAGAAGTTCTTTATAAAAATAACCTTATGTGAAACATGCCATTCAACTAATTTCTTAAATGTAGAATTCTAATTTATAACTCAGTTATGAACTTTATTAGGTTATCTAATAACCTAATATTGTAATAAGCATGAGAAAAATCAAGATAGACTAGAAGTAGATTAAAGGCAATCAGGTAAAATTAGTAATTTTAACAGAGAAACCTTAAACATTGAAAACAGTACCCTGCTTATTTTTTTTTATTTTTAAAAACACTTAAAAAAAACCATTGCACATTACTGTGTAGAATTACACAAAGATATGAACTTGCTGTTAATGTCCTTTTTACTTTTGATTCCTTGCAGTTTTTTTAACATTTGTTGTTTTAAGTTGTGTTTATCATGCATTTACTTTCTACTTTTATTTATGTTTTGGTTAATGTTACAAACAGCAAGGTTTTGTGTTTAAATTCCTGAAAACGTTGGGATGGAATTACAGTAATGTGTTATGGCTTGGGCCCCTCGCAGGAGTGTATCTCGCAATCAGCAGTGAAAACAAAGTTTGAACAGCACACTATCAGAGCTAAACAGATACTAGATACTGTGAAAGACATAATGGATTCAATAAACGTGGCAGCAGCAGAGAAAAGGTATGAATTAATTTTATTGCAAAGTAAAATGTCATTTTGTATAAATATGAATTCCTTAGACTAATGTTTTAAATTGTTATATTTTAAATACTTTCACACTAAAGTCAGCAACCTACTTGCATGTTTTTAAATGAATATTTGAAATTGTAAATATTTTGTCTACAACCTTACATACATCATTTACATTCCTTGGATCTTAGTATTCTCATGAGTAATGATTTTAACATATTTTGTAGTTAAATATCTTTAAAGCAGTGGAAGAGCCATTTCTCTGAGAGGAATTTTTTGATGAAGTCCAAAAAAGAGGTGACCCTCTTTTTTGTTAACGTTCAACTTATGACCAGTTTTTCATATATTCATACATTGATACCTTGAAATCCCTCTGAAATCCCAGTGCCAGTTGTGGGTTTTTTTCATCAGCTGGTAAACAAACAAGGTGATATTACCTGCCAACCAGAAAGTCAGTTTGGTAAGCACTGCCCTATACATCATAGTATACTGTGCTATTATTCCATTTATTATCTTATAAAGACAAAAGTGAATACATGAAATTGCCAACATTATTGAAGGGTAGTTTTCACAAACTTGGTACACTTGAAACAAAGGTGATGTTATTAGGTGTGACACTCATTAACAGTGTTCAAACTTAATTATTCCATTAGTGGGTTTCAGCAAAGAAAGGAAAGTTATAAAGAATCAAGGATTAAGTTAAAGATGACATTAAATTGGGAATTTTATTTTATTTAAAAAAATTTTTTTTATATGTTTTATTTATTTCTGAGAGAGAGACAGAGTCAGCATGAACAGGGGAGGGTCAGAGAGAGACGGAGATAAAGAATCTGAAACAGGCTCCAGGCTCTGAGCTAGCTGTCAGCACAGAGCCTGACGTGGGGCTCAAACTCATGAACCGTGAGATCATGACCTGAGCCGAAGTCAGATACTTAACCGACTGAGTCACCCAGATGCCCCTAAGTTGGGAATTTTAAATGCATATGATCTTACTGGGAAAACAAACACTCACACCTAAATCTATTGCCTAATTTTGACACTTCTAGTGGAACGCATTATGTACAAAATTAGAGATTTTCCAGCACATAAAACACAAGAGAGAACTCAGTCTGATCTCAGACCCTGCCCACTGTTTCTGTATGACATTGTGTTGCCATTTACACCCCTTCCAGTTCAATTGTTTTATTATAGTAGCCAAAGTGAGTATTTGGTCCACTGATTGACCATAATATTATTAATTTTAAAAATACAGGACATTGAATTGTAAACATGGCACAAAGAAGATGTGATTTGAGGATGTTTTGTATAATTATGTCTTGGGAACTCTTAGCTAAAGATAATTTAAAAGTATCTCAGGTCTTTGTTTTTCTATATCATCTAGTAGTTGACAAATTTCTATAAAAGCCAGATAGGTATTTTAAGCTTTGTGAGTCATAACTGTCTCTTTTGTAGCTACTCAGTTATGCAGTTTTAGAGCAAAGGCAGCCATATAGATGATGGGCATATGAATGGTCATAGCTAAATCCTAAGAAAACCTTAACAAAAACTAGCAGCCGGCTGGATTTGGCTTTCAGGATGCCATTTGCTGACCCTTGTTTATTAAATTAAGTCAATATTGAGTTTTATTTTGACTGTTCATATCTGTGTTTGGAGAATCCTTCCGATTTCCTTGTGGGGGAAAAATTCTTTGTGGGATTCAGATGCCTCATGGGCAGAGAAACAAAGTTGTTTATATCCAATCATCTATAAATGCTTTAAAATGAAATATTATTTGAATCCTTTTAGATATTGAAATATAAGAGTATTTTTTTTGTATCATGCTAACAGATCATTCAGTACATAAGTGAGTGCCCTAGCTTAATTGCTTTGGGACTTTACTATATCCTAAGAATTAATTACTCTTCATACTATAATAGGGTTTATTCAATGGAAGAGAGGGAAGATCAAATTGATAGACTGGACTTTATCCGAAACCAGATGAACCTTTTAACACTGGATGTTAAGAAAAAAATCAGGGAGGTTACAGAGGAGGTGGCAAACAAGGTGGGTTGGTAACTTTATGATTAAAATTTCTGGGAAGGGGGAGCACCTGACTGGCTCGGTGAGTGGAGTGTTCAGTTTGATTTTTGGAGTAGTTGGTAATCTTGTTTAATTTTTTTAACTTCATATTTTCAGGTGTCAAGTGCAATGACAGATGAAATTTGCCGACTGTCTGTGTTGGTTGATGAATTTTGTTCAGAGTTTCATCCTACTCCAAGTGTATTGAAAGTATATAAAAATGTAAGTTAGATTGTACTTAAAGTTATTTAGATACAGTTTCCTCACCTTATTGTACATTTGTATTTAGTGGTTTAGCACCTTCTTGGCACCCAGTGTATGATTAAAGTGTTCCATCTCCTGTGTACTCTTGTGATAACTACCTTGTATATAAGGCACACAGAAAAGTTATCCTTTAAGATTTAGCATTTACTACATTTTTAAAGTTTTAATAAAATCTATATATGTTCTAGAGAAAAAGTAATGGGCACATTTATCACGTTAACAGGAGTTAAATAAGCACATAGAGGATGGTATGGGAAGAAATTTAGCCGATCGGTGCACCAACGAAGTCAATGCTTCAATGCTTCAATCCCAGCAAGAGATTATTGGTAATATTTGTCTGCAAGTTCATGTACACTTTTTTATTTATTTCATTGGTGAAGGGCTTATTTTCCTTTAGGTTTTTTATACAACATAAAATATTATTTACTCTTGATTCTTAAATATCACAATTTTGTTTTGTCTAGAAAATTTGAAGCCATTACTTCCAGCTGGTATACAAAATAAACTACATACACTGATTCCTTGCAAGAAATTTGATCTCAGCTATGACCTAAATTGCCATAAGTTATGTTCAGATTTTCAAGAGGATATTGTATTTCATTTTTCCCTGGGCTGGTCTTCCCTTGTCCATCGTTTCCTGGGCCCAACGAATGCTCAGAGGGTGCTGCTAGGATTATCAGAGCCCATCTTCCAGGTATCTTTATTTTTGTTTTTTTGTTAAGCATTTTATTTGATTATTGCTCTACTGCACAGTTATGTATCTTTCATTCTACCAATTGAGAGTCTCCTTTTTATTTGGCTTATGTGATTTTCCCTAATAGAACTACCTGTGTCCAATTTGCATATTTATGATCTAATGTCTATCAAATAGAGCCATTTCTGAATTATAATACGATGCAAAGGGAAAGGCAGTCTCAGCATTTCATCCAGTGTGTTGTAGGTTGTTCTACATTTGTTTTTGAAATGGGTTTTTATTTTCTTGGAAGTTTTTGTTTTCAAATAAAATTGAAGTTTTGACTTCAAAGAGATTAGATTAATGCAAATATTTTTTAAAAACCTTTTGAATCTATCAATTTGATAGGTTTTCAGAAAATTTATGGAGTTGTAAGACCATCACCACAATCTGGTTGTAGAACCTGTCACCCCCAAATGGTATCCCATGTACTTTTGATTTGTATTTCCCTAATGACTAATGAGTTTGAAATCTTTTCATGTGCTTATATTAGCCATTTGTAGATCTTCTTTTGTGAAATCTCTGTTCAGATCATTTGCCCATTTTTAATTGGGTTATTTGGCTTCTTCTTAATTTTCAGGAGTTCTATATTTATTCTCTAGTACAAGTCCTTTGTCAGATACATCATATCCAAATACGTTTTTTTTAGTCTGTGGCTTGGCTTTTAATTTTCTTATGGTGTATTTTGAAATGTAGAAGATTTTAATTTTTAAGTCCAGTTTTTTTAGAGGAAGAATTTTAAAATACAGTTTTAATTCCTCTTGAGGGTTGAGGGCCTACTATAGTGTGAAATATAGTGTGAAAATTCGTTATTTGTCATGATATCATTGGTTCAATATTGGTCATAGAAAATAATTTTTAGGCTCTTTATTTTCTTAATGTATTTATTGGGAACTCATTATTGGAGTTATTCTTTTTATAGATTTACTACTTTAATTATAAAAAAATAGAACTTTATAAATGTAACTATTTAGTGGTTTCATTGTAATAACCTTTTTTCCCCCAACCGTACCAGCTCCCCAGATCTTTAGCTTCCACTCCCACTGCTCCTAATCCAGCAACGCCAGACAGTGCATCTCAGGAAGAACTCATGGTTACCTTAATAACAGGATTAGCTTCTCTCACATCTAGAACTTCTATGGGCATCATCGTTGTTGGAGGGGTGGTAAGAAATCCTTTTTAGTATAAAACGGGAATTTGTGTAGAGCTTTTTGCTAGATCACAAAAAAGAAAGGTATATTTACTTTTATTTACAGGATCTATAAAATGACAAAAAGTTGCTGGTTAAAATTAGTGAATAAAGAGGAGTTTCACAGGTCTAATCTTAAGTTTTTAAAAATATATATTTTAACATTGAAATATAGTTGACCTATAACATTGTATTGCTTCTAGGCATACAAGATAATGATTTCATAAACACAGATTATTGCAAAATGATTACCACAGTATAAATTTTTACCAAATACTCTAGGGAGAAAAATACCACCAACTAGCTAGTCCTTTAAATGGTGCTTCCTATTTTCACATGACAGCACATAATGAAATGATATTTATTATACATTGGAGTAACAAGAATGATCCAGGTCCCTTCTCTAGCCTTCTCTGAATACCAGAGGGATATGCCTTCAAGTTTTAAAGATTATGTTTTAGTGGTAGTACATATATGTAAAATATTTTTCCATGTCATGAAAAACATGAGTTTACTTGTTTTGGTTTTTTAAAATCTGTGACCTAAAAAAAAATTCACATTCCTTTTTGAGATAACGTTATATCAACTTACCAAATGTCTGACATGTTATAAAAGTTCTTGTCTGATAATTATTTAAAAAATGGATCTGAGGGGCGCTTGGGTGGCTTAGTCGGTTAAGTGTCCGACTTTCGCTCAGGTCATGATCTCGCAGTTCGTGGGTTCGAGCCCCGCGTCGGGCTCTGTGCTGACTGCCAGCTCAGAGCCTGGAGCCTGTTTCAGTCTGTGACTCCCTCTCTCTCTGACCCTCCCCTGCTCACGCTGTCTCTCTCTCTCTCCTAGAAATAAATAAAACATTTAAAAAAAAAAAAAAAATGGATCTGAGTCAAAGATCTGTAAGGAGCTGATGAGTTTGCTAAAATGCCTTAATATACATTGTTCCTAATGGTGATTTTCTTTTTCAAAGTAGCCTGTGAATTTACCTTTACAGATTTGGAAAACTATAGGCTGGAAACTCATATCTGTTTCATTAAGTATGTATGGAGCTTTGTATCTCTATGAAAGGCTGACCTGGACCACACGTGCTAAGGAGAGAGCCTTTAAACAGCAGTTTGTGAACTATGCAACTGAAAAACTGCAGATGATTGTCAGCTTCACGAGTGCAAACTGTAGCCACCAAGTACAACAGTAAGTTGAAAGATGTGTCTTTGGTTTTTTGTTTTTTTAATTATTGAAGTTTGACATACCTGTAAAACAATGCACAAGCAAGAGTACTGCTTAAGGAACTATCGCAAAATGTGAACACACTTTGTCATTACCACCAAGGTGAAAAAATCGAATGATACCAAACAGGTGGGCTCAAAAACAAGCGATAACAAGTTTAATTTATATTTATAATAATATATAAATATATATTTCTTTTATGTGTCTTAAAATTTTTCATCAATCTAGTAAAAATATATAGAACTGTTAAATCAATGCAGAATAGCCTGTTTTTGGATGCTTCTGAGAACTGAATTAAAAAGTTCTGTGAGCTGAAGATGATTGCAGTTTAGGGAAAGAAATAACATGTACATAATGATAATTGAAAAGTGTTAAGTAATATAGTGGTATGTAACCTCATATTGTGAGGCTCTAGCATCTTTTTTTTTTTTTTTTAATGTTTATTTTTGTGTGAGAGAGAGCATGAGCGGGGGACAAGCAGAGAGAGAGGGAGACACAATTCAAAGCAGGCTCCAGGCTCTGAGCTGTCACCACAGAGCCCGACGCGGGTCTCGAACTCACAAACTGAGATCATGACCTGAGCTGAAGTCAGATGGTTAACTGACTGAGCCACCCAGGTACCCCATGAGGTTCTAGAATCTTAAATCGTGAAAAATGGTGGGTCAAAAGGGTCTCCTACAAGGAAGGGTAGCCAGAATAGAACAGAAAGATGTAGGCAGAGAAAACACCCCAAAGTAAAGAAAGCAGGGGAAAAAGAAGTGTGTTGGGAAACATGAGAAAATTTCGATGTGACAGATAATGTATACCATAGGGGTATATTTGAATATAAACCTAACACTAGGACAGGAGCTTGGATAACTAGAAGTTCTGGGAGTGATACCATGAATATTTAGCTCTAGAACAAATAACTGCAGTGGTGTGGTATATAGAATGGTTTAGATTAAGGAGACAAGATTTGCAGGGAGATTAAACTTTCAGACACAAGATCAAAGCCTGTACTAACAGAGCTGAAGAGAATGGAAACAGTGAGGGCACAGATTTGAGATCACTGAATGTTTACGAAATATTTATTGAATTCCTATTTTATACAGTAGTTCTCATTTATATTAAGGAAGATCTTTTCTCTAATAAAGATACCTAGACCTCCAAAAGAAATCATCTCAGGTCACATATGTAAAAATAAGGTTAATGAAGCTTTCCATTCATTTTGTCATCATTAATTGCCTACCATGTGCTAATAACTATGCTAGAGAGGGTTGTGGGAAATAAAAAGTTAAAGATAACTTGATCCTCTTTCTTAGAAGACTTCAGCTCAGGTCATGATTTTGCAGTTCATGGGTCTAAGCCCCGTGTTGGGCTATGTGCTGACAGCTTAGAGCCTGACGCCTGTTTCAGATCCTATGTCTTCCTCTCTCTCTGCTCTTCCCCACTCACAATCTCTCTCTCTCAAAAATAAAATGAACATTAAAAAAGTCTTCTTGTCTGAGTCACATAAGCTCATGAAATTTTCTTGCCTGTTCTCAGTAATTTATTTCTGTAGGCAAAGGACTAGTAAGTCTTATTTGTGTTTCTGAAGAAATATGCCCATCTTTTGCCTTTTTATAGCTGGTTCATATTCACAACCATATAGTAGAGGTTCATGCTGCCTATTGAGTATTTGTCTTGAAGCCAGATGAAATTAAGCCCTAGTGCCACATCCTCCCTCATACCGTGCCTAACAGTGTTCTTGGATGCCTTACATTTTAGGTATATTTTAAACTTGTGATCTTTTTATATAAGCTTTAAAATAAAGCTTCATTCATTTTAAGACATTCATGACTGCTGAAAAAAACCATCTTTTCTTTTAAGGGAAATGGCAACCACTTTTGCTCGCCTATGCCAACAAGTTGATATTACACAAAGACATCTGGAAGAAGAAATTGCTAGATTATCCAAAGAAATAGATCAACTGGAGAAAATACAAAACAGTTCAAAGTTCTTAAGGTATTTGAACCTTTTTTCTTGATAACATGAATGTTTATTGGTCTCATTACCTAAATATAATTATGTAAAATTAGTGAATTTATATTAAAACTTTCTGCAACGGCTTAAATTATTATTTTCCATCCATATTTAATTCCATATGTTTTGCATTTTCAACGAAAGCCAATTTCAACAAGAAAAAACAAATCTGATTTAGAAGGAATTTTTTAGATCTTTATCTAAAACTTTCTGTTGAGCTATATTAGTCCCTTTTCACAGCAGACGTTCTATAATTTAAAGTGTGAGTTTTTAGTCCTCTATATCCAAGACTGGCAACTTCCGTTTTCCTTGCGGACATGAGTGTGCTTAAAATTTGAAGCAACAAGAGTAAACAGGATATCCTAATATGTGGAATTCTGATTCAATATGATTTATCATGAATTCTGTGGGGTCTAACTAAAAGTTGCTTTTGGGTACCTGACTAGTGTGTCCCCATGAGGTCACTGCGGGTTGGTAGTCCCAACATTTCAGCTTTTACCCATAAGCATCATTTAATTCTTGCTGCTACTTACCAGGGCTTGTGCTACTTAAAATGCCCACATAAGAGCAGCCTGCAGTGTCTCCAAATTGTAGAGGCTGCCCTTGTGAGCTGAATTTTGGGACATAAACACCTGTGGGCATGTCTGTCCATGGTGTCTTAATCTGATCAGCAGTTACATTGTTATTACACCTCTGTTCATAATCTCTGCAAAAGATGACTGCCTATCACTTAGACCCCAGCCTCCTTTCATACGCACAAATACACCCAAGTAAATTTCATTTATTCCATTGCAACTCTTTTGAATTAGATTATCCCAAATACATCATAGTCTTAGTGAAACTATATACAGATTTTTTTTTTTTTACTTAGGTTTTTTTAGTAGTGTTTCATCTTGTTAAAGAAATGATATTATTGGTACTTACTATAGCTTTTTGTTTTTCGCAGGGCTTGAGTAAGTACGAATAATTTTGACGTGCTAACCTTTTTTCTAAATAACAAATCCCATAATATTAGAATCCCCATTGTTAATAGATTAGGTTCCACAATTCAGATAGAATTTAAGTTACCTAACTAATAGAGTGTTGCCTGAAGAAGCATACAGTGGAGTTCATGTGTCCATTAACTTCTATGTCCTCGACCACATGCACCCAGCACCCGGCAACAAGACCAAGAGAAAAGAGAGAAAAGCTCACTCAAGTATGTGTGCGCGCCTTGGCATGGTATGAGAATGGGGGACACGGTCTGTGTTCTTCTGTCCGTTTTAGTTCCTGTTTTCGTCTCATTAGGGTATTTGGCTGTGTCAAGTATGATTCTAGTATTTAAAAAGATTTTTGGTATACCATGGTCCTTTAACATCTGACAGCTACTTTATGTATACATAAAACCAGTTATTCTATACATTGTGTTTAACTTAAAGGGAATTCGAGGACAGTTAATGATTCTAGGAATTCGAGGACAGTTAATGATTCTATGACTTAGGATATAATTCTCATGTAAGGTAGTGGAACTCCGTGGTCTCTTAGTGCTTCCCATTTTTTCTTATTCAGATTTTTGGGTTTTATTCCAGTATACGCTTTTTTTTTTAAAGTCCTGGACATTGGATTCTGTCTGCATTTATTGCAAAGCTATAATAGCACATATACATACTCTAAAAAGGTTGATAATAGTTTAATCTGAGTTCAGATACATGTAGTAGCACCTGACTAGTGATTTTTTTTCTTTTTAAGATTGGATGGAATGCATTTCTTTCTCACTGGCCTTTATGATAATTAGACTGGTATTTTATTCATTTTTTTTAAATTAGAAATAAAGCCGTTCAACTTGAAAATGAGCTGGAGACTTTTACTAAGCAGTTTCTACATTCAAGCAATGAAGAAGAATCCTAACAGTAGAGATTGCTTTGGTGATCATCATAGGAGAAAATGGAACCTGGAAGATGGGGACAGTTTTTTTATGAAATGACTTTAAATATGAATTATACTAACTGTACCTAAATAGCAAATCCTTGTATAGATTCTGATAATCTATCAGGGTGTTTGCATTTCTGAAAAGTATTATATGGTATCTTTAGTTTTAATTTGGGGTAAAGAAAAGGCTAAATTGTGTTTAAAATGAATTAGTTAAAAGCAACAGAACCAACTATGTGACCCCTGAGGGGTGGGGCCTTGTTCTTAATTAGGGCTCTCTTTGTTTTTGATTCTGAAAAAAACTCTGCTTCCTGGCATCCAGGAGTTAGAGAATGCTCCTTTCATCTTTTCTCAAAACTAATTTTTGATGCCTACTTTAATGGGAATAGTCTCCCTCCCCCCCACCCCCAACCTGCACTGCTCTATCAAGGAGTGTGAAATGTTCTTGAGTGTATTGTTATGCAGGTTACAATCACTTTTGCCATCCTGGCAGGTATGTAAACCACTAATAAATACACTGTTTTTACTCCCTCTTTTTTTCCCATTAAAACGAATGTAAAATAGTCTAAAGGTTTGGTATTATACATGGACTCTTATAAAAGTATAAAAATATCTGGGTCTGAATAGTTGCCTGATATGTTTCTAAAGAAACATTTTCAGCTTCAACTGATTACAGCAAGGAAACCTTTCCATCTCAGTTTTAGGAGTAAAAGTTTGAAGTGATAAAAATAGCCAAAGATCTGGGAGCACCGACTTTTGGGTGGTTAGTCATTTACAAATGCTGTTTTCCAGAAGGTATTTGCCGAGGACACTGCTGGATTGTCCCCCCGGGTTGCTTTACTTTATTTAATTGTATGAATATACCAGGGCACTGTTAATATTTTCCTGTATTTTTTAACTTAATGAAATGTTGATGAGTTCAAGTAGTGTCTGTTTCTCTGTAAAAACTAATTTAAACTTCTATGGAAACATGAAAAATTATATTCTAGGGCTTTGCTACACAATATTTAGTCTTGAGAATCACCAAAGCAGCAGCACCTAAATGCTTGTTAGATGCATAATGACTGCATTTGACCAGGGATACTTTCTGCTTTTCCACAGAGGGGTAACATGTTAGGCTCTTTTATTCTTAATACTATTTACTTTCTTGTGCCTTTAAGGCTTCTGGATGCTACTCAGTCTTTTCATAACAGGTGCAGCACTATTTTTCAGGATATCCTGAGAAAATATTAAGGCCACAAAAGCCTTTCAAAAATGTTTTTATGCATAGCAGATAGTAGGATGCACTATTCAAATCCAAATACTACTTTGTAGCTTTTGTTGCTTTGTAACCAAAAAATAGTACAGACTACCAACAAATGGGATTAGGTAACAAATGCCACATGAAAAACTAATGTCTAAGATTCTGGGTACTGCTAATTTAGGTTACAAGTTCAAGACCTTGATCTTTATATGCAAGTACATCAACTTTTGACATAGCGTAGTCGTTTGGTATCACCTCATTAGTACAGTGTCTGTCAAAGTTTGAGCTCTGGATTACCTGAATATCACTTGTGACCTTCTAAGAAATACATATTGCAGGGTTTCACCCCAGACCTACTGAATTCAGTATTAGGTTTGGAAACTAGTAATCTAGGTTTTAACAAGCCTCCAGGTGATCCTGATGCACACTAAAGTTTGGGGAACTACTGGAGTAGTTCTGGTATAGTCCCTTTATAGTAAGTTTTCCATCACGAGTTTGAATGCAGTTCTACCTGATCAAGTCTGAAAATGCATGAATGTTGGAAATGAAACCCAACCTTTATGCCTGGAGATAAGTGCACCTATGACTAAGCCCGTGAATTATACAGAAATTATGTATTTCACAACTGTAGTTCAGAGTTATTGCACATACTTGATTTACTATGTATGTTTGAGAGATTATTTATACTTTGTATAACCTTAAACTTTTTACAAAACTACATTTTTATAAGTATGCAAGGTGAAAATAAAACTTGTTTGCCTGATAGTTGATAAATGTAACATTTTTACTGGCATTTAGTGACAAGTTTTGCAGTAGGCATGTAAGGTATCTTGGGTAGGCTGGCTTATGTGCCTAGCCAAGTACTGAACTGCCCTCGTGTACTGTCCTCCTATGGTGTGGAGATGAAAGGACAGCAGTCACTGCTTTTATCTACATACCACAAGCAATCAAATGGTTAACAGCAAGTAAGCTAGCGTTCATCAAGTGAAGTACACTTACTCCTTGCTTCCAGCAGCCCATTTTTCATTTCATAATTGCCAATGTTTAGATAAAGGAAAAAAGGCTGAGCATAAAATAACTGGGCTGGGTTTACTTCTGAGATTAAAGTTTTAGTGTGATTTTTAAAAGTAAAACATGCTATATGCAATCTGGTTAAAAGCACTTTATTGATTACAATATCAATTCACAGCAATATTTCACAGAGCTACTGTACAAATAAAGGAATGAATCACTGTGCAAGAAAGATCCAAGAATACTATTAAATCATGGTACAAGTCCATAGTTTGGTTTAAGCTTTTATAAGAGCTTTAATCTACTACGTTCACCTTTTCCTAAAGTCATACTACTGACATTCAGAGTCAATTTGCTACAAGGTTGTAGAATCCATTGTAGGTGGGGAAAAAAAAATAATCAGCTTTAAAAACCCACTTATGTGGATGCCTTTGGATAAGAATAAACAAATCCAAGTGTTCAAATGCTTCTTTGAAAACAATAGAATAGAGCACCATTGTGGAAAACACAAAAAGGCTTGAAATATCCACCAAGTATCACTGAAGTTCCATTAAGTAAAAAATAAATACTATACGATGTAAGATTTTGTCGGGAGCACTTAAACCAGTTGAAACACATAATCAGTTTTTTCGTGATGCTGCATTGTAACTACTTTATAGGATCAGTAATTGGATTTAAGAAAAAAGACTCAGGAAATTTTATCAACATGCAAACAAATTGGCTAAATACAAGGTGTACCATCAATATGTGACTTTTAAAAAATATACTGCTAGCTTAGACATTCAACTACAAACCATTTTAATGAGTACCTATTGTAACCAATTATTTTTAAATACACCACTGCATTTAAGGCAATTCAAAATTAACAACAGGAGAAACACTAGTAAATATGAAACAGTTCACCTTCTACTTTAATTTTTCCTCACAAAAAAGATGGTCTAACCTTGTGCATGTTTTAAATTCTCACAGGAGGTAAGACATAGTTTAAAATTTTGCTCTCCACAAAGGTGCCACAAAGGCAAAAGAGAAATTAGAAGCTGAACATAGTACTTAATTTACAATTAAGCAAAAATTATTTAGTCTGACTTATACCCTAAAGTTTCTAGAAAGAATACTGTTAAAATGATAGGCCCATTTAGAAGATTGTTTCATCAGTTTCCATAAGTTTAAACGTCAACAGATAAACTATAACTATTCAATATGTGAAACACTCAACAGTAATCAAAGCATAAGTTTCCCTGAATGTTTTCACTCTTTAAAAAGGTTAAAATTATTAAATCTAAAACCTCAATAGTGTTGGAGGAGGTCAGTTATAATTTTAGAAATAAAAGTTTCATGGTCACTTGGAGAAGTCAAGATCCATTTCTCTAAATAGGTGAACTTTAAAATGGCTTAACACATTCCAGAAGCACCTACATCCATTATGTCTCAGAGACTAGTTTACTAAAATAAGAATGGTCTATTATAGACTCTTTGCCTAATTATTAAACCCAGATCTTTGCCTCTGTGAAGACGAAACTCAGTGATGCATGTAACCACGGATCACCAACTATAAAAATCTGAGCTAGGAAGGGACCATGGACACGCAGTCTAAAACACTTAATACAGCTGCCAAAATTGAGGCCTGTCCATCCATCAAAGAGGAGAGGCCACTGCTATCAGATAGCTTTTGGGATGATTTGCTGAGCCACATGGCAATCATGTGTTTTGTTTTGTTTTTTTTAAGGAAAGAATATATTCTCTTAAAATATTCTTGCAATAGGGCACTTGGGTGGCTCAGTCTGTTGACCATCTGATTCTTGATTTAGGCTCAGGTCATGATCCCAAGGTCATGGGATCAAGCCCTATGTCAGGCTCTGTACTGAGCATGGAGCCTGCTTAAGATTCTTTTCCAAAAAAAAAAAAAAAAAAATTCTTGCCAGATCTGAAAAATACTCTTTATGAAGTAATTAAGGAGTCTGTAAATAAACATGCTGAGGCATATTATGTTTAAATGCTTCTTATAAAGTAGAATATAGGCACCAAATAAATGCAACATTCTTGATCAAATTCCTTAAGATGGTATTTGGACATAATTTTAGTCTTGAACTAAAATTTATACAGTGCTTCTACATACTATTTTACTCTTAACTGGCTATAGGAAGTCTTATGCACAACACTTAGACCATCAGCTGAGCTTGAACTGCAAGTAAACAAATATATTTAACAACTGGAACCTTTATCAATGGAGAGCAAAGGTTTAACTAGTAAGTTAATGTGTTAATGAGGTCACCGTTTGGTGATTATGTATAAACCACAACAGTGGTTGGTTTTTAGTTGCCTAGTAGCTATTTAATTATGGGAGCTGCTTTTAAACTCATCTACAAAGATTTTTTTTAAGTCATTCTATCAACATGCTTGACCACGGAAGTAGCCTGGGCCTCTGATGAAAGATCTTGTTATTAGAATAAATTTCAAAGTAGAGGAGATACTTCTCATAGCTGCTTTGCACGTGGCAGAAATGCTTTCTTGAATAGGATTTGGAATGAATTGCTGAACTACGTGGCAAACCCCACCTTAATGGGAAATGAGTACATTCCTTTAAAATATTCTTGCCTTATCTCGAAGAGCTGCTCTTTATGAAATGACAGTTCACAAACATTAACTGCAAAAGGTTCATAGAAATCTTGAATGTTTATAAATATACATTCATGCCTGCCATCTACACTGTATTTTTTTGGTCCTATATCATAATCTTCCTTTATCCATTTTCTTTTAATTATCATCAGCTGATCTTAAAATGGATACTGACTTCATTATAGCTGATTCACTTACTAGCACATTCACAATATAAAAATGAAAATCCACAAGTAAAATTTGGGAGTATTTAGGGTTACAGGTGATAAAAAGTTGAGACCTATCTCAACAGTAACAGGCACAGTTCACTAAATCACAAAACAATGCACTTCTAAATATCAGAATAGCCCATGACTTCACCATCAAGCAAGACTAATAGTCTTCTATTGTCATTTAGCTTTTGTTATAGGAGAAAATTCAAAGGGAAAAGTTTAAATTTGGGGTGGGGAAGGGGCGGGCATTCTAGTAATAGACACATTATACCATTTATGAACAGCGGAATTGCTTACTATGCTCCTCTGATTCCTTAAGGAGCTGCTCTTAGAATTTTTCTTTTGGCTTTCAAGTGGAGTCACTTGTGTCTAAACACTCTTTGAGGCAAAAAAAAAAAATCACTTAGAAACCAGTATTTCGTGCCAAGAGAAGAAATGCTACAGGAGAGCAAAAAGCTTTAATATTTCTTTTAAATTTAAGTCACAGAAACTTATATCAATTCAGATTTTATATTATCTGAACATAAATTCATAAAGCCGCTTTGTTACACAATTAGAACTAATCAAGTCTAATGACTGATTAGGTCTTGCACTACTTCAACAACGTCATCACATTAATTTCCTATCTACATGTAGGTCAATGGAGTACACTGGGGAAAAGATTCAAGGACAGCCCAATTGTTCATCAATCTGAAATGAGTACTCTACAAACTCTGTTCTAGAGCATCAATCCTTAGGAAAGCAAGCCCAATGAGTTGGAGAGCTACTGAAAGTGTCATTTGATTATAACCACATTTTTTCTATGTCAAGAACGATTTTTATGCCATTACTGCTAACTTAATGTAGGAGTTTCTTATATATGTCTAATGTTTCAGAATGAAATCTTGATTCCCTGGCCTTCAGATTATCTCCCCCTTCATGAACCGAAAATGAGCACTTATTTAAATTCATAGGATGGCCACGGATGCCCCAGAAACTACTGATCCTCAACAGGGTCTCCCCTCAGAGGTACCTGAGCCTGCTAGTATACTTAAACATTAGGCAACCAGATCTCTTTTAGATTAAAAAGGTCAGACTTCAAGAAGACTTTCTTCAAATATAACTACACATACATCTGGAATCACTTCCATCTATTCCTCCATTACAGAACTCAAAAACGTGATATTTCTTATATATAGAAAGTTAAAAATGTAGTTCTTAAAAAATGCAAACACAAACATGATAGACTGCTATAATGTGTACATTCTGTCCTACACAAAGAAAATAATCTGAGTACAAGTGAAAATTCATCAAGGTTAAATTAGCTCAACTCAAATTAATGCACTGGTCCTTTTGATGTCAGCAAGCACCCTTGCCTTGTTTTTGTTTTTTTTTCCCACTTTTTTTGTTTTGTAGTTTACTGAAAGCTTCTTTTTGTATATAATAATCTCTAGAAAAATCTTCACCTGCAAATATAAGGTAGGATTTTCTTCTCACAGCTCTAGGCTGTAGCACTGATTTCTCCAGATAAGCAATGGAGAACAGAAAAACTTGCATGCACTGTTAATTCCAGATTCTCAGAAAACTGTCCCAAGAGCCTGTTGCCACAGCCATGCCATCATCTGTTACACCTAAACAGCTGACCCGGTTATCGTGACCAGCAAGAACACCTGAAAAACAAAAAGTTCAGTAAAAAGTCAGCAATTAAACAAGTATTATGTATAAAAGATCTAGAAGGGTACTTAAAACTTAAAGGGTTTACCTTGGTCCAATGGTAAGCTAGATATGTGTGCAAAATACAATTCTTTGTGTTACATGAATTTTTGACACGTACGTTGGCTCATGCTTAGTACTTCTGACAAATGATCTTAATTATGCTTATCTCTAGGAAAACAGATTATACATCTCTAGTAAGTTCATGACACTCCAGATGTTGCCAGTGCTCTACGGTATTTTCAACAAAAACAAAATTTCAAATTGAAGTTCAGTGAGGTAGCCTTTCACAAGAACAGTAAGAATGTAAGAGCACAGGGTGCCTGGGTGGCTCAGTCAGGAAAGCTCTAAATCTGCTGGGTGTGGAGTCCACTTTAGTCTCTTTCCCTCTCAAAAAAAGGGGGGGGGGGGCGGGAAACCTAAGAATGAAGTTGCCTCGCATTACCACTTCCAAAAATACCAACCTAATTTATGTACTTTCATTGTTAAACAGCAAACACTGGAGTGTTTTGGTTGTCACTTTGTGACACCATCCAACACATCTAGTTTTAGTTTCCTCTATTAAATTCATCTGAATAAAGTTAAATTTGCTATTCAGATCACCACATGGGATAAAACGAATATTCCCAAATAATTGAGAGGCAAATATGTGAAGATCTATTAAGAAAAGTTGGAATATATCAAATTCAACATTTTTTCTTTACTGTTTGAATCTGCAAGATCTCTATAAAATGAAGCAGCATCATTTTCACCCAACTTCAGGAACAGAAGTTCATCCTAATTCTTAATATTCTCTGTAGTGCCTCCAGTATGGCAATGTTTGGCAATGGGCAAATTTACAATTACAGGTTCAAATAAAAAAACCAACACTGACTAAATAGTTCAAGTCAGATTGGAAAGAAAAATGAATCAGCAATTCACAAGTCACCATTCAGTTCTACCATGAAAAGTATACAGTTGAGCTAACTTGAAACCAAGCAGCTGTAAGCAAAGCAAAACTCAAAATAGGCTAAAACATGGAAAAGAAACACATTTTACTTTTGTAAACCGAGTAACAGGTAACAAATGCTCTTAATGATGCTAACTGAGTCAACCTAGGCAAAACACCTACGACCTCTTTAACAAGTAACTAACTGGCTTTGGACAACAGAGTATCTCCAAATACCTACAGGCAGGATGTGAAACCGTGAACTTTTCTGCCATCTCTTAGGAAAGGCGGTTAGGTAGAAAGTTACTCTTGGGAATGTTACCATTGCCCCTACCCCCTCAGAAGCCTCAGCAACTGTACAGAATTTAAAGGTAAGAATACAAACCCACAAGGACAGGACAGGGCCGGCAGTGGCAACAAAACTGTATATGCCAGATGGCAGCACTGTGTTAGCAGACCCCAAACAAAACGCTGAGTTCAAAGCAAATGCTGCAGTGTGCCGAGAAATAAGTCCACACTGCAGAACCTACATACTAGTGCTCACATACTAGTGGAACCAGGCATCTCTGGAACCAGAAAGGGACAAAGATGGGGAAATAAACTAAGACTACATTAGAAAGTGTTCAGATATCAGATATCCCAGGTCTCTACTCTGCAGAGTCAGATGACTGATCATCTTGTACCAGGGCATAAACCTAGACTTATTTGATAGAGAAAGAGATGGTCACTTAACTGGAGGGGGGGGGAGGAGGATCTACTTGAAGATCTAGTAAAACCAGCAAAAAGTTTGATGATTAAGTATATCAAAGCTAAGAGCATAAGCAAAAGAATGAATGTAACCAAAGAAAATATAAAAAAGCTACACAGCAAAAGAAGTGACAGTATGTACCTCATTGCTTGGCAGTAGGTATTGTTTAAAAAGTCCTAACTGGACAAACACTGATACATGGGAAGAATGTGGGTGTGGTGGGAGGAGCGATGTTAAAGCTGACCCCTCAACAGAGAATGCCAAAGAAGTTAAAAAAAAAAAAAAAAAAA